>NC_135481.1:36261416-36572698 GCF_052094955.1 Ictidomys tridecemlineatus
GAAAAGTTTTTAGAATAGGGATATTAAGAAGAAAAATATTTTGTACTACTATATAATTTGTGTTTTATGCTGGGTGTTATTACAATGGAGTCAAAAAGTTTTAAAAAATTAGAGTTAATAAAGTTACACTAAGCTAAGGTTAATTTATTATTGAATAAAGAAAAAGGTTTTTTTTTTTTTTTTGGTGGTGCTGTGGAATGAATCCAGGGCTTTGTGCATGTGAGGCAAGCACTCTAGCAACTGAGCTATATCCCCAGCCCCAAGAAAAAAGTATTTTTTAAAGTGTAGTGTCTTATTTTAAAGTGTAAGACCGTGTTTGGAGTGTCTGCAGTGGCATGTGGCAGTGTCCTAGGCCTTGACATTGACTAGCCACTTACTCACTCACTCAAAACAACTTCCAGTCCTGAAGGTTCCATTCATGCTAAATGCACTAAATAGATGTACTAGGTATTACTCTTTTTTAAAGCTTTTTATAGTTTGTTCTTTTCTATGTATTACTCTTATACCACATTTTTACTGTATCTTTTTTATCTTTAGATGTGTTTATATATAAATACTTACTGTTTCAATTGCCTGCAGTATCCAGTCCAGTAACCTGTCATACAGATTTGTAGCATAGGAGCAGTATGGAATACCATTTAGCCCAGGTGTGTGATATAACATCTAAATTTAAATATGTCTAAATATAAATTTAAAATGATGTTTACACAGTGACAAAATTGCCTAACAAAGCATTTCTTAGAATGTATCCCAGTCATTAAGTGATGCATGACTGTATATACATATCTATGTGTATATATGTGTATAATAAGATCAAAGTTATTACCATGCTCTATGTAGCTATATACTTAGCTATGTAGCTATATACTATATACTTTTGTTGTATTAGTTTCTGGTAACAGAAACTGTAGTTCTTGTCAGTTTCTCTTTATTAATCATGTCTGCTTTTGCATCTTATACGTTTGAGAGCTTCATACCATTAGTTGTGTAAGTTCATTATGTCTTCTTTTCAGAGTACCTTGATTGTTATTGCTATATAATGTGTCTTCCATCCTGTTTTTTAAGTTCCATGCTATCTGTTCATATTGCTTTACTGGCTTCCCTTCACTTAACATTTGTCTGATCTATTTTTCACCATCTATTTTCAATATTTCTAAATTATTTTGCCTATGACATGTCTCTTAAGCTGTGTGTAGTTGGATTTTTTTTAACCAAGACAGACTGTCTTTTAGTAGATTGGGGTAGGGAAGGGGGTATATATGTAAGTATATGTGGAAACAGGTTTGAACTCATTTTTGCCATTTTATTGTAGCTTTTCTCTTTACTTTCTTTTGCATCATTTTGTCACTTGAATTGATATAGTTGTCAATATAATCTTTTTTGTTCCACTGATTTTAAAAGCTATAGAAAACATTTCTCTTCTTAAAATAGTTATCCTTAATTTTAACAATCATAAATAACTACAAAATTTCTTATCAAAGATTAAACTTCTTAAAATAGTTATCCTTAATTTTAACAATCATAAATAACTACAAAATTTCTTATCAAAAATTAAAAGGATCTTAGTATATGTGAACATGCCCCTTTCCTTTCCAGTTCCACTTAAAACAGCTTTGTTAATATACAATTCTCTGCTGAGCACGGTGGGGCACACCTGTAATCCTAGCAACTTGGGAAGTTAAGGCAGGAAGATCACAAGTTCAAAGTCAGCCTCAGCAACTTAGTGAGACACTGCATTAAAATAAAACATAAAAAGGGCTGGAGGTGGGCTGGGGTTGTAGCTCAGTGGTAGAGCGCTTGCCTAGCATGTGTGGGGCACTGGGTTTGATCTTCAGCACCACATAAAAATAAATAAAATAATAATAAAGGTCCATCAACAACTAAAAAACAATTAAAAACAAGAGCTGGAGGTATAGCTCAATGGTAGAACCGCTGGGTGCTATCCCTAGTACAAGAAAAAAAAAAGATAAAATTCACATATCATACAATTCACTCATTTAAAGCTATAAGTCATTGTGATACAGGGGTGTTCATAGGGTTGTACAACTACTATCACCATCTAATTTTACAACACTTTTGTTGCCTTTAAAAGCAATCCTGTACCTGTTGACAGTGCCTGGCCTTTTTCCCACTGCCCCCTCTGTTCCCTCAGTCCTATGCAACTATTAATCTACTTTCTGTCTCTTGAAATTGTCTATTCTGAATTTTTTATGTATATAGAATTATGTAATATGTGCTTTTATTATTGGTTTCCTTCACTTAGCATGAAGTTTTCTTTTTATGGTGTGAGCAATAGAACCCAGGGCCTCTAGCATGCAGTGCAACCTCTTTACCACTGAGCTAGTATGATGTTTTTCAAGGTTCATCTATGTCTGCTACTTTATTTTATTTATAATCTATTAATTAACTACATTTGATAATATAGTTTTATTAATTTGTGGATCACTAGCATATATTTCTTCCTTTGGGCTCTTCTTTCTCAAATATACCCTATGGTATATTAATTCTTTACTGAGAGTCTGTAGAAAACTCCTTGTCATTTAAGTCTTGAAATAATTTTATTTTGCTTTATTTGTTGTGATAGCTCTGCTGAACATGGAATTTTAACTCGAAAGTTTTTTCTAACATTTTGAGCATTATACATACCAAGTGTCTATTATTGCTGATGAAGAGGCTGCTGTCAGTGTGATTGTTGTTTTTTAAGTATTTCTTTAATGCACCTTGACATTCTTCAGTTTCATTGTGAGATGTCTAGATGTGATCTATTTGTGTTTATCTTGATTGGTAATGAGATTGTACTCTAAATTTCCATTTTATGGCAATTTTTTCCTTTGTCTCTTTGAGGATTCTAAATATTTTTGAGGTAATTTTTAGATTGTTCTCATTTTCCTTAGTGAGCTCATCTACTGGGAGAATTATGGTATTAATTTTCTTTATGTATTTTAGAGTTTTGGTAGAGAGTTTAACTTGAATGAGAGCTATTACTCATTTTGCTGCACCCTATCCTGTCTAGTGGTAGGGTTGCCTCTGTCTGGTTCTAGCAGCTGACTTGGGATGCCTGATCATCATGAGGATGGTGATAGTGCAGGCCTAGCCACCACGCTAGCTAGTGATGGCTTGGATTCTGGTTCCTCTTACCTCTTTAAGTGTACAGCTTTATATTCTTTTTTTTTTTTTTCAGTCCCATTTCTGGAGTTCTGCCCACTCCCTGGCTTTAAGCAACAAGCCTGGCCTTAGTCCTCTGCCTTAAGATAATTAACACTTTTAATTATCATTAAACCTGGCCTTTTTTGCCTGGATCCTGATGTAGAGTCCATTGGGCCTCCTTCATTGCTTTCTATTTCTGTTCCAATTACAGTCTTGGAAATATTTTTTATAAATAAAATAATATTATAGAGTTAAAATAATTTATTGCCATTTTTTTCTTGGAAAAGTGGCTGTGGAATATACAGTACAGTAGATAGGCTAACTCAGCATCTCTTAATTTCCATCCCATGTGCCTTCCTGTACTATAGAGACTGGAAAGTAAAAATTACCCTATGGGCTTCCTTCCATCCACAGTTTTTGCTGTGATTCTGATTGTATTAATTATATTTACTTCTGTGAGATTTAAATTCAGAGCAGAGTTAGTGGGGAGATGGTAATAGGACACATAACAGCCATTTTGCTAGTGCAGCTCCAGGGGCTTGGAGTTGGCTGCTATGTCTGGTCCCCAGGTTACAATCCAAGTTGCAATCTGTGTTCCCCAGAGCCAACAGTTCTGGCAGCAACTTCCTGGACTCTAACTGAAGCTAAGACTGTGTGTTTTTGGGGCCAGCAATCACAGTAGTGGCTACCTAATTCCTGGACTTTGGTTGGGTGGTGCTGCTGTATTCAATAGTTGGCACATGGATGTATCCCTGCTTCCTAAGCTTTCTGATGACAGTAGTGGTGATAGTTCCTTTGGTCTGCCAGCTCTTTGTGGCTTCTGAGACTCATTCCTTAAGGTCTAGCATAAAACCTGCCTCATCAATCCTTCCAATTGTTTTGTTAGTAGTTAAGTGTTAGCACCTAAAAGTTAAATCTGATTCTGTTTCAAATACTAGAGTTTTCTTTTTAAGTCCCTGCAACTAACAAAACTCTGACTAATAACAAGAAGTATTATTTCACTTTTAAAATTTGTACTTAAAAAAAATCAGTGTTCCATGAGTGGTACAGGAATACATGTACATGAAATGTGGCCTACTATCAGTACAGCTACCTTGCCCAGCATTCTCTGTCACTTACAATATTTTCCAATTTAAAATGATTTATTTTTGGTCCTGGACATGTAATATCACTACTTATTTGCATAGTTATCTGAACCATAACATTATAAAACTGAAATAAATGGCATTTATCATTGGGGAAGGAGAAAGAAGACCATGTGTATTTAAGATTCCTATGCAAACCAATTTGCCTAAGGAAATGTAGAAGATGTAACACATTTTTCTACCACTGAAAGGTAATAAAGGGTTGTGCTCTTTGAAGACTATGATGAACTAATATGATCAAAAGTAGAAAATATCAACTGATTACAAATGAATCTTACTCTCTTATTTTTGATCATAGTTTGCTATACCTAGCAAATATATATATATATATATATATATATATATATATATCTTAGAGAAAGAAAGTTTTTCCCTAGAAAGATACTTTTATACAATAAATATATTCATTCTAGTTGTCTTTATGAAAGGGCTCTGGGATTTCTGACATTCTGCTTTTATTACAATGTTATTATATGTCTCTGATAAGAAATGTTTCATTTCATAATTTTCCTCGCATAACTTGTTGCCACTCACCTGTATCAGATTTGTATTTTAAAGAGTACTGTGAAAATATCATTCAGGAAATAAGCAGAAATACTCTGAAAATTTTGTGCCTCATCTACAAACTTTTCTCTTTGTTCCTTTTTATTTGCAGTAACAAAAAATTATGGCAGAGTTACCACAAAGAGAATGCTTAGAAGATAGTGAAATCTAAAACAATTAGTAATAGAAATGTGTCTGTTATAATTACATGGACAAAAATCAGGTATGCATAGAAATAAGGACTGAAAGAAAATATGCAAAAAAAGAAAAAGAAAAGAAAACAGCTATTTCTTAAAAACAAAACAAAACAAAAAAACAGTTGGACTTATTTTGTTTGTAGTGGGCTTGTTTTGGCTTCTAGTTTCTGAAATCTACCTTTCCTCTATTTGGAAAAACATTTATCTCTAGGTTTCTGTAAAAAAAAAAATTTTTTTTTTTTTGAGAATAAGTTATAAAAATTTTTTTTGAGAGTGGCTGTAGGGGTAACACATTTAAAGTGTAGTTTTTCAGTACCATGAGTTTGGGGACTCAGATTCTTTGGCTATCATCATCCCTGTCCCAAACTAGCAATAGTCTCCTAGCTTATCTGCCTACTTGCATGTTTATCCCTCAACCTCTTTTCTGCAGTAGCTAACCATAGTAGTACTTTTAAAATGAGTTGGGTCTTTGCTCTGTCACTTGAAGGTTTCCCTCTCTTACAGTATGAATGCCTTGTGGTATCCTCTAGGCTGTCCCTTCAGATCTTCCCTCCCTTCCTTCCTTCCTTCCTTCCTTCCTTCCTTCCTTCCTTCCTTCCTTCCTTCCTTCCTTCCTTCCTTCCTTCCTTCCTTCCTTCCTTCCTTCTCTTGTCCTTGCTCCCTCAGTCCTCACCATGGTAGCCTTCTTCTGTTTCTCATTTAAGCATCCCCGCTGACTCAGAGCCTTTCATTTGCTGTATTGCCTCAGGTTGGGGGGCCCTTGCTGCATGGCCTGCATTCTTATTCTACCCAGTCCAGTGACCACTGCTGTCTCAAGTGTGCCTCTCTATCCTCTTACCCAGCTTTATTTTCAAAAGCACTATCCCTCCCATTCACTTTCTGTGCATCTAAGAAGAACCCTTATTATTTCCCTCCATGTTTTTCATGAGTCTCAACTCATTTTTGAATCTTTACCTTCTGGATACTTTTAAAAAAGAAAAAAAGAAAGAAGGAAGGAAGGAAGGAAGGAAGGAAGGAAGGAAGGAAGGAAGGAAGGAAGGAAAGAATATATAGATGCTGATGGACCTTTATTTTATTCATTTATTTATATGCGGTGCTGAGAATTGAGCCCAGTGCCTCACACATACTAGGCAAGTGCTCTACCACTGAGCTACAACTCCAGCCCCTGGATACTCTTTTTATAAGTATTTGCCAGTTTTTTGCACAGTTGTCTGTGGCCATGTCATGCCCTGCCCCCTTGTTTTGAAGACTTTGAAAGTCTGGGTGCTTCACAGTATCTTGTCTGTCCACATTGACTTATTTAGAGATCTTTCCCTTTTCTTCTTCCTTTAGTGATTATGCATATAAAATTTTATTTTTTTTCAACTTGTAGGACTTAATTAAAAAAAAACCCCTACAAACTCTGGGTATTAACTTGTATCTTATTTTTCTCTAAACCTTCTGTAATCTATTTTGTTAAATGTTAATATGTCTGGATAATCAGGATTATTTTTAAAATATTTGAATTTTACATAGGCTTCTTCCAAAATATTTATCATTTTCACATCAGTAACCTATTTTTTCTTATTTGTTAAAACTCAAGTCTTTTTATCAGTTCTCTTCCTTTATTTTTTCATTATTAATTTCTTTAAGGGTACCTTTTTTTTTATTAAGTAGTTTTAAAGATTCCTTGCAAAGATTTTGAGAATTTTTATTGATTGTTTTATTGTGCTAAAATATATACGACATAAAATTTATTTTCTCACCCATTTTAAATGTGTAGTTCAGTGTTATTAAATGTACTCATGATGCCATGCAACCATCAGTTATCACCATCATCTCCACAACTCTTTACATCTTATAAAACTGAACCCCTATCTCCACTAAGTAGTAATTTCACATTTCATCCTCCTTCTAGTCCTGGGGAAACCACCATTCTACTCTGTTTTTGTGATTTTAACTATCCTTAGAACCATATATAGTCATACAGTATTTGTCTTTTTTGTGATGGGTTTATTTCACTGAGCACGATGTTATCAAGGTTCATCTGTGTTGTAGTGTAAGACAGGATCTCCTCCCTTTTTTTCTTTTTTTTTTAAGCTGAATAATCTTCCATTGAATATATATACCACATTTTACTGATCTTTTATCTGTTGATGGACATTTGGGTTGCTTCTATATTTTAGCTATTGAGAACAATGCTGCTATGAGTTGGTATATACTCAGAAGAAGTGAAGTTGCTGGATCATATGTTAATTTAATTTTTTGAGAAATTGTTTCCAAAGAGGCTGTACCTTTTTACATTCCTATCAGAAGTGTAAGAGGGTTCCAGTTTTATCTTTGTCAACACTTGTTGTTTTCTGATTGTTTGGTACTAGCCATCTTAATCAGTAAAATATGTTATCTCATTGTAGTTTTTTTAAAAGTATTTTTTTAAAGTTATAGGTGGACACAATATTTTATTTTCATGTAGTACTGAGGATTGAACCCAGTGCTTCACGCAGGCTAGATAAGCGCTTTACTTCAGAGCCACAACTCCAGCCCCTCATTGTAGTTTTGATATGCATTTCCCTAATGATTAGAGCATCTTTTCATAAGTTTATAGTCATTTGTTTATCTTCTTCAGAGAAATGTTAAAAGAATTACTTTTGAAAGAGAAAGTGGATAGTACCAGCTTGGTAACACAATAAAGGTAGGAGACTTTATGAATGGTATTTCAGAGGTTAAAAACATTAGCTAGCTTTTAGGTCAGGTCTCTGAGAAAGTTTGGATAACTGTAAGACTACTTCCTGATTTGGCAAATAGAGTCATCCATGTCAAACTATTTATTAATTTTCTGGTAGCAATATTATTATGAAATTACTAGCATAGAAATTAAAATTTCGTTTTCATTGTTTACATCAACAGTTTATGTTAAGGTGGCTTCCAGCTTGCCTGAGTCAGGATTTTAAATAAATCTATAAAGCACCCTGTGCATTGAAGTTCTAATTAATCAAAGGCTAGGTAAGAAGTGCTGTCTTTTCCCTTTTAGATATCCCTGGTGTGTCCTCATGACTGAAAATCAGGTGCTGTCTTATAGCTTGTATGGCTCCTCAAGTTTGGATGAAATATGTACCTTCTGAAGTGCTAAGCTTGCAAATTCCTAAATCGGCTCACAGTTCTATGATAACATAATAACATTATGGAAATACTTGTTCTAGAGTCAATGTCTCAAACTTGTTAAGTTTCATGTTGCCTGCATTGCACTAGACTCATTCTTTTTCTTCTTTGTTAGCCAGAGTCACTTGAGAACAGGTTTCCCTGTTTGCCAGGGATCCTTACTTGTACTCTCTAGAGTACTGGAACTGAAGTATGATCTTTAGAAAAAGAAATGGAAAGGGAGTCTAGTCAGGGTCCTGGGGGAGGGATCTAACCTGCATTGTCTATGAGGGGAAGAAGGCTACAAAGGTGAAGCAGAGCTGCCCCAGTCTCTGGGACATATCCTGTCACCTCCAGGGCTTGGAGGGGATGGTGTTCTCTTGTGGGCCTCACTTTGCATAGGGACGTGGATGTTACGATGACAAGTGGTAGCAATCTCCTGAAGCATGATGGGTTGGAGGGGAGTTGGTTGTTCTGGTATGAGTGTGGCCTATCTGGAACTAGTCATTGACTGCAAGAAGGAGGAATCTTACTAATCACTCAGCAAGGTGCAAGCTGTCTCAGCATCTTTCAGAAAGGATGGGTTTGTGGTGTGAAGGCTCTGACTAAGGGATGTCTTAGCTGTGAACATGGACAGCTTGGTTGACCTTCCCCAAGCTGGTGTTCTCTGGAGGAACACCTATTACAGAAATTTGCTGAATCATTCACTTTGCCCATGACTTAATTGTTCCTTGCCAGAAGTCAGCCATGGGAAGGGTCTAGTAATTAACCTGGGAAACTACTGCAAGTCAGAGGATCTAGGATCCTTTTCTTCTGGAGGAGGCATAGTGGCTGTGAAAACTAGAGAGGAAATTCTTTTCCTGTTCTGGGCGCTAGGTAGGTCTATTTTTATGGTGTGGATTGTTGTCACTAAAAGTTTATCCTAATGTATCTCTTGATGCCCTTGGAAATGACTTTGAGCTGTCTTTCCTTGTTGGGGGTTAATGGAATATTGAAGCAGAAACTGAGTTATAATATCATCTGGGGACTTCAGGGAATCTCTAAGGATTACTTTCACTTTTTGTTTATTTTACATTAAGAAATGCCTTTGAGGTACAGATGACAGGGTAAAGACAAAATCAGAGGAATTGCTGTCACTCCTCAGTAGATTCTTCAGAAACAGGACAAAGTTGTTGCTATAGTTCCATAGCCCTGGGGATAATATCTGTGATTCCTTTGCTTATTACATTTTGGGGATAATGCTTCTTGAACTTACAGAATCTGACTTACAATAAATTACAGAATGGTTGGGCTTCAGGTTTATGAAATGTTTACTAAGTATATAAGATTGGGTTTTGACATCTAGTATAAAATTATTTTTAGATACTAGATGGAGTTTTTGTGTGTGTGTGCTGGGGCCTGAACCTAGGGCCTCATGCATGCTGAGTATTTATTGTACCACTGATTACACTCTCAGCTCCAGTGGGCTTTTAAAATGACATGTAAGTAAGGAGTCTCTTTCATTATTTTAGATTGGGGAAAAATAAGAGCAACTTGTACATCTTCAATGAATTGAATTTTGTGGGGGTTACTAGGGATTGAACCCGGGGTGCTTTAACACAGAGCTACATGCATAGCACCCCCCCCCCCACACACACAACTTAAATTTGGTATAGAGTCTTGTTAAATTGCTGAGGCTGATCTTGAACTTGAGATTTTCCTAGCTCAGCCTATTGACTTTATCTATAAAGAGCTTAAAACTTCCACTGAGGTTCCTCTCCCAGTTGCTATTTGTTTAACATTGCCAACCTCTTCTAAAAGTAACTCCTACCCACTGATGCTCAGTGACTTCTTTTTTTTTTTTTAAAGAGAGAGAGAGAGAGAGAGAGAGAGAGAGAGAGAGAGAGAGAGAGAGAGAGAGAAAGAGAGAGAATTTTATTTTTTAGATTTCGGCAGACACAACATCTTTGTTTGTATGTGGTGCTGAGGATTGGACCCCGGCCGCCAGGCTTGAGCCACTCCCCAGCTCCAATGCTCAGTGACTTCTTACCACATTATGTTTGTGTTGTCCTTTTCCTTATCTAGTCTCCCTCTCTCTACCCTTGTCCAGATTTTAAAATTTCAGTTTTTTTTTTTTCCAGCTGGACTTTTCCCCTTCCAATTACTTGGGAAGGATTGTGAAGAAGACTGATTTCCAACAATATTTAAATGATGGCAGGTTGTGATTCTCGTCATCCTCAGTAAAAAGAAAGAATGATGTTGGGGATGGCAGAAGAGGTCCTAGAGGTAGTCATATTATTTATAGTACAACTATTTTCTTTTAGATTCTTATCAAATAAAAAGATAACAGTTTGCTTAAATAAGAACATATCTAGGAATGCCCTATGCAACTCAATAGTGAATTCCGTTATTGGAATTCTAGTATATTGAACTTGGCATGTGTCTTAACTACATAATCCTATTTCTTTTTTTAATGATAATTCTTTGTAAAACCTGATTTCTTTAAAAAAATTTTTTTTGTCGTTCTAGATGGACAGCATGCCTTTATTTTATTTGCTTATTTTTTGTATGCAGTGCTGAGGATCGAACCCAGTGCCTCACACATGCTATGCAAGCGTTCTGCCACTGAGCCTCAGCCCCAGCCCCCAAACCTGATTTTTTAACTCTTTTTTTTTTTTTTTGGCAGTGCTGAGGATTGAATCAGGGTCTTGTGTTTGGTAGACAAGTCTCTACCCCTGAGCTATGCCCAATTCCAATTCTTTAACTCTTGTATGCTAAGTAATGATGTAAAATAAATGTTCTATCTTGGAAAGTTTTTTGAAGATTGCCCTTTTTCCTCTGAAGAATCATTGAAATGTAATGCCATTTCTATACCATAGGGGTGAAGTTTACCTTTTCCTTCATAGCTATTAAATAAATTAATAAAAAATGGAAGTATAAAGGAAAAGGGGGAAGGGTAGAAAGGCCAGATTCTTCTAGTTCCCTCCCTCATATTACTAAAAACTTATTCTTTACACTGATATCTGGTGTCATGATTTTTATTAATGAGTATCATTGAAAGAAAAGAGAACCAACAACAATGAAGTTGAAATTGTTCAGTAGTCATGAAAGCAGGAGATGGTGATGGTTAGGCAGTGATTCTCACTTTCTGAAATGAACACTGAAGGCTACAGATTGAGACCTAGGTGTCTCTCTCTTATGACCTTCATATTTAAAAAAAAAAACATTTATTAAGCCAGTTGTGGTGGCGCATGTAAACAAAAATAACCAAAGCGGGGCTGGGATTGTAGCCCAGTGTGGAGCGCTCACCTAGCATGGGCAGGACCCGGGTTCAATCCTCAGCACCACATAAAAATAAAGGTATTGTGTTGTGTCCATCTACACCTAAAAAATAAATATTAAAAAAAAATAACCAAAGCCATTCGGCACCATAATGAAAGCACAAATGATGGGTAGGGAGCAGATTTCATGGATCAGCAGTGCCTTTTATTCACCAGTGGAGTCGGGCATCAGAGAGCCTCACTTTCTGGGTAGAAAATGGTTCCCAGTTACAAGAAGGGCCTGCGTTTTTATAGGTTACACTGAGAGGAAACTTAATTATTGACAGAATGTGTCAGTTTGGGCACTTAGAAAACAGGTTATGAGAATTTGAAACTTGTTTTTACTGGGCAAGGATGGAGGGTCCAGTGTTTATCTTTTTCCTCTGGAGGTCATTGCACTGTCACTGGGAAAGGGTTAATGTTTGGCTTCTTCCTCCAGGGTCTATTATCATTGGAAAAAAATTTATTAGGAAAGGATCAATATTTGTCCTTTTCACAGGCACTGCTGTTTTAGAATTGATGTTCGCCTCCTTCCTAGGGATTGTCTTGTCACTGGGAAAGGATTTACTGGGGAAGGATTGATGTTTTGCCTTCTTCCTCCCTCCCTTCTCCTGGGTCCCACTGTCTTAGAGGGTTGTCATTTTCCATATCCTTCAGCGCATGCCTGTAATCTCAGCAGCTTGGGAGGCTGAGGCAGGAGGATGGCAAGTTCAAGTCCAGCCCCAGCAATTTATTTATTTATTTATTTATTTATTTATTTATTTATTTATTTATTTATTCATTCTTTAATTTTTATTGTTGGTTGTTCAAAACATTACATAGTTCTTGACATATCATATTTCACACTTTGATTCAAGTGGGTTATGAACTCCCATTTTTACCTTGTATACAGAATGCAGCATCACATCAGTTACACATCCACTGTTTTACATATTGCTATACTAGTGTCTGTTGTATTCTGCTGCCTTTCCTATCCTCTACTATCCCCCATCCCCTCCCCTCCCCTCCCATCTTCTCTCTCTACCCTATTTACTGTAATTCATTTCTCCCCCTTGTTTTTTTTTCCCCTTTCCCCTCACTTCCTCTTGTATGTAATTTTGTATAACCATGAGGGTCTCCTTCTATTTCCATGCAATTTCCCTTCTCTCTCTTTTTCCCTCCCACCTCTTGTCCCTGTTTAATGTTTATCTTCTTCTCATGCTCTTCCTCCCAACTCTGTTTTAGTTACTCTCCTTATATCAAAGAAAACATTTGGCATTTGTTTTTTAGGGATTGGCTAGCTTCACTTAGCATAATCTGCTCTAATGCCATCCATTTCCCTGCAAATTCTATGATTTTGTAATTTTTAATGCAGAGTAATACTCCATTGTGTATAAATGCCACATTTTTTTAAAATTTTTTTTTATTGTTGGTCGTTCAAAACATTACATAGTTCTTAATACATCATATTTCACAGTTTGATTCAAGCGGGTTATGAACTCCCAACTTTACCCCGTATACAGATTGCTGTATCCCATCAGTTACCCTTCCATTGATTGACATATTGCCTTTCTAGTGTCTGATGTATTCTGCTGTCTGTCCTATTCTCTACTATCCCCCCTCCCCTCCCCTCCCCTCCCCTTTTCTCTCTCTACCCCTTCTACTGTAAATCATTTCTTCCATTTATATTATCTTGTCTTACCCCTCCTTTCCTCTTATATATCATTTTGTATAACCCTGAGGTGCCACATTTTTTTTTATCCATTTGTCTATTGAAGGGCATCTAGGTTGGTTCCACAGTCTAGCTATTGTGAATTGTGCTGCTATGAACATCAATGTAGCAGTGTCCCTGTAGCATACTCTTTTTAGGTCTTTAGGGAATAGACTGAGAAGGGGAATAGCTGGGTCAAATGGTGGTTCCATTCCCAGCTTTCCAAGAAATCTCCATACTGCTTTCCAAATTGGCCGCACCAATTTGCAGTTCCACCAGCAATGTACAAGAGTACCCTTTTTCCCACATCCTCGTCAGCACTTGTTGTTGTTGGACTTCATAATGGCTGCCAATCTTACTGGAGTGAGATGGTATCTTAGGGTGGTTTTGATTTGCATTTCTCTGACTGCTAGTGATGGTGAGCATTTTTTCATGTACTTGTTGATTGATTGTATGTCCTCCTCTGAGAAGTGTCTGTTCAGATCCTTGGCCCATTTGTTGATTTTAGCCCCAGCAATTTAGCAAGGCCCTAAGCAACAATTTAGCAAGACCCTGTCTCAAAATAAAAAGATAAAAAAAAAGGTTAGGGATGTGTCTCAGTGGTTAAGCACCCATGGGTTCAATCCCTGGTAACACAGACTGCCCCCCCCCAAAAAGCATTTATTTTATGATTCTATGTGAAATGTATTCTGTTGTATACATATAAATTGCTCTTCTCTAGGTATGTGTTATTTAAAGTGAGCAATCACAGAATGAACACTCATTAGGAACAAACACTTAAAAAAGTGTTTGTGCTGCACGAATGCAGTAGTGCTCAATGAGCGGGACGAGGAAAGTATATCAGTTTAATTAGTAACTCTCTGTTAGCTGGACTTTTCCCCTTCCAATTACTTGGGAAGGATTGTGAAGAAGACTGATTTCCAACAATATTTAAATGATGGCAGGGTGGAAGACTGGCTAGCTGAGATGGGAGGGACCTCATAGGAGAGAGGCAAGAGAGAGGGTAGAATGATGAGCTGGTAGAGGGAGGACTAGGTATACCCTAATGTGGTAAGGGCCTACTGGATAGTAGGGGTTAGGGTTCTTGATATGTAGCAATAGGAAGGTGAAACTCAGATTGAAGTTGAACTGGTTCCTAGCGTGAGATTTCTGCAGAGGTAATTAGGACAGAATACATCCCTGTGGAGGGGAGAGAAGCTAAGTGTTGCTATTGAGTTGGCTGCATTTTATTAAGACACGCATAAACATACTGTAATCACTAGAACTGTGGCATTTAGTCTCAGTATACTTTAGCGACATGTAATACTCGGACTTAGCTTATGTTAAAGTTTTGTGTTAATTTATGAATTTTAGTTTTTTTTTAAATGAATAGATCTAAAGTAATTACTGTGGTGGAAAGTAACCTTCATCACCAGGAAATGCTATTATCTCAGATTCTCAGCACTGTCGGAGCTGTATTTCTTTCTTTTCTAATATATCTTTATTTTATTTTATTTTTTTAATGTGGTGCTGAGGATCGAACCCAGTGCCTTACACGTGCTAGGCAAGTGCTCTGCCACTGAGCCACAACTCTAGCCCGGAGCCATATTCTTGAATCTTAAATTTTTTTTTTTTGAAATTGAACTTATCAAGTTGGATTGTATCATTTTAATGTAACCTATATTAGAGAAAAGGAAGAAATGATCCGGGTGCCTATTATCACTTAGAAGGAGATTCAGAGAGGTGAACTTTTAATGAGACTTTGGTGTACATTGGATACATTTGTCCAGCAAAATCATTGAAATAGCTGACCTGACTTATATTGGTTTTTTGATACCATCTGTTTACAACTCTGTGAGAATTTCTCTAAGTGAAAGGTAATTTATGGAACTTAGTGATAAGTCTACTTACATTTTTAAAAGCTTTCTATGCTTTTAGATATATTGAGGAAAGGCCACAGTGTCCTCAGGTTGCCTGTGAATATTGTGCTTCCCTGAAGTCAGGGGTGGCAGTGTAGCAGGGTGAGTTCTAGATGACAGGAACAAGAGAACCGCCAGGGCAAGACTGGTGATGGGCACTGTATACAGTAACCATTGGCGTATAAAAAATGCCACAAAGCTGGTCATAAAAATGATGGTGAAATTTTTAAGATTGATGGGAAAGAGTGTGATTTTATCATCTTCATATTCCTTTTTAAATTTTCTTTAGAAGTAAGAAAAGAGCTATTATTTCATCTGAATGTCAAGTCAAAAGTGGTTAGTATTCATCAGACCACACTTCTCCCTTCAAATGTCTAAAGATTTCAAGATCTCAGAAATTATTAGTGGAAGCTCTATCCTCAATTCCAAAGGCCTGAGGTAAAGTAAAGGAGTTTAAAAATCAGAGGAACTTAAGCATTTAGAAAGAACCTGGAACAATCATCTAACATCTAGCTTGGTATTACTTATAAAAACACAAGATTCTAGGGCAATAATCAAAATTCCTCTGTGAAAATCAGTCATGTCAAATCCATTTCCTGTTCTTCTGTGATAGAATGAAAAAAACCCATAGACAAAGGGGAATAGTAAATCATTTTATTCTTGATTTAAGTAAGGTTTATGATTGTTATTCATGAGACATTTTCATTTACAAACTAGGAAAACATCCTTTTTATAAATTTAAGCTACTTCACAGAAAAATAAAATAACAAAATTTTATTTACATACAAATTAATTGGTCTTCTTTGTCATTGGTTATGTTCTAGTTGTTGTGTGGAAATAGGTCACATTGGTGTATTCTAGTTTTCACAATTATTCTGCTTCTTAGGGGAACTTGGATGTTTTTCAGTTTTCACTATTTTAAATAGCATATCTAAGAGCATATTTTTTTGCATTTAAAAAAATTTATTCTAATTTGTGAAATATGACAGCATATTATACATATAGAAACAATTTTTCATGTCTCTGGTTGTACACAAAGTAGAGTTACACCATTCGTGTCTTCATACATGTACTTAGGGTAATGATGTCCATCTCATTCCACTATCTTTCCTACCCTCATGCCCCCTCACTTCTCTTCTTTCCCCTTTGTCCTATTTAGTGTTCATCTAATCTTCCCATGCTCTCTCACAACCCCATCATGAATCAACAACCTTATATCAGAGAAAACATTCTGCATTTGGTTTTTTGGGATTGACTAACTTCACTTAGCATTATATTCTCCAACTCCACCCATTTACCACAAATGCCATGATTTTATTCTCTTTTAATGCTGAATAATATTTCATTGTGTATATTTACCACATTTTCTTTATCCATTCATCCACTGAAGGGCATCTGGGTTGGTTCCACAGTTTAGCTATTGTGAATTGTGCTGCTATAAACACTGATGTGGCTGTGTCCCTGTAGTATGCTGTTTTTAAGTCCTTTGGGTATAGACCATGGAGTGCGATAGCTGGGTCAAATGGTAGTTCCATTCCCAGTTTTTCAAGGAATCTCGATACTGCTCTCCATATTGGCTGCACCAATTTGCAGTCCCACCAGCAGTGTATGAGTGTACATTTTTCCCTACATCCTTGCCAACACTTATTGTTGTTTGTTTTCTTAATAGCTGCCATTCTGACTGGAATGAGATGAAATCTTAGAGTAGTTTTGATTTCCATTTCTCTAATTGATAGAGATGTTGAACATTTTTTCATATATTTGTTGGTTGATTGTGTATCATCTTCTGAGAAGTGTCTGTTCAGTTCCTTGGCCTGTTTATTGATTGGGCTATTTGTTTTTTGGTGTTTAGTGTTTTGAGTTCTTTATATACCCTAGAGATTAGTGCTCTATCTGATGTGCAAGTGGTAAAAAATTGTTCCCAAATTGTAGGCTCTCTATTCACCTTACTGATTGTTTATTTTGCTGAGAAGAAGCTTTTTAGTTTGAGTCCATCCCATTTATTGATTCTTGATATTAATTCTTGTACTGTAGGAGTCTTATTAAGGAAGTTGGGGCCTAATCCGACATGTTGTTGATTTGGGCATACTTTTTCTTCTAATAAGGCACAGTGTCTCTGGTTTAATTCCTAGGTCTTTGATCCACTTTGAGTTGAGAGATAGTTTTGTGCATGGTGAGAGATAGAGGTTTAATTTCATTTTGTTGTATATGGATTCTCAGTTTTCCCAGCACCATTTGTAGAAGAGGCTGTCTTTTCTCCAATGGCTGTTTTGGGCACCTTTGTCTAATATAACTAATATAAGATAACTGTAATTATGTGGTTTAGTCTCCTCTATTCTGTACCATTGGTTTACCAGTCTATTTTGGTGGCAATACCATGCTGTTTTTGTTACTATTGCCCTGTAGTATAGTTTGAGGTCTGGTACAGTGATGCCACCTGCTTCACTCTGCTTGCTGAGGACTGCTTTAGCTATTCTGTCTCTTATTTTTCCAGATGAATTTCATGACTGATTTTTCTATTTCTATGAGGAATTCCATTGGGATTTTGATCAGAATTGCATTAAATCTGTATAATGCTTTTGGTAGTATGATCATTTTGACAGTATTAATTCTGCCTATCCAAGAGCAAGGTAGATCTTTCCATCTAAAAGCATCTTTATAGAGATAATTTTTCTTCTTCCCTTTACTTTTACCTCCCTCTTTCTTCCTTCCTTCTTTCATTTTTGGGGTTCTGAATATTTTCTCACTTTCCTTATACTGCTTGATGGAATTATTGGTTCAAAAGATAGGAATACTATTATTGTTCTGGTTACATATTCCTGATTATTTTTCAGTTGATTAGATGTATTAATAATGTCACTCAGTAGACGTATAGGACAGTCAACACCAGATTTTATAATTTATATCTTTTTAGTTAAAATAATAGTACTTTAAAACAATTTTAATTAGCATTTCCTTAATTTTCCTTCCTTCCTTCCTTCCTTCCTTCCTTCCTTCCTTCCTTCCTTCCTTCCTTCCTTCCTTCCTTCCTTCCTTCCTTCCTTCCTTCCTTCCTTCCTTCCTTTCATACTGGTGATTGAACACAGGACCCTGTTCATGCTGGGAAAGTACTCTATCACTGAGCTACATCCTCAGCCCTTTTCAAAATGTTATTTTGAGACAGGTTCTCACTAAGTTGCTCAGGCTGGCCTTGAGCTTGGGATCCTCCTGCCTTAGACTCCCAAGTAGTTGGGGTTACAGGCATGAGTTATTACATCTGGCTTGATTTCTGTGTAGTTTCTCATATGATTTTCCCTCATTTGTATTTTTTTTCCAAGATTTATCTTTTTCTCTCCTTGACCACATGAATTAATTTTAGGTGTTGCTTTGATATGATTGTATACTTCTTTCTTTTATATTTTTGGACAACAGACTTTTTGTCAGTTTTCCTCAATATATTATATTCCTTTTTATATTTCTTTATTACATTTTGGTGAAACAATTTTTAAGTCTACTTTTTCTCTGAGGTAGTTTGTTAATCATAAAAAAATAGTTTTCAGGTTTCTTTTCTTAATTTTAAAAAATAATCATAGATATATACATATGAGGCAAGATAGAAATTCAGATTTTCCTTAATAATATTCACTTGTACCAACAATTCTCAGTGATGATTACTTTCTCTAACATTGAGTTGCTCTTGATTACTTTCTGGTTATATATTTTAAAAAATACCAAATAACCCTACTATTGTATTCCTTGAGTGTCACTTTTCCTTAAGCCTATGCCATATTATTTTGGTTCATGTTTACTTTAAGATAACTATAAAGTGATTTCTTGTATCTTATTTTTTTACACTTATTTTATCAAGCTGGTAATCACTTAAAGTATAAAGGGATTTTAATTGCTGTTGAATGAAATTTGTTTTTAATTAGGAATTTTATTATCTTTGCAACACTTAGTCATCAGCTTAAAGCATAGCTTTTTATTTATTTTTTCCTTCTTTTACCATTAATAATATGTCCCTTAAATTTTATCTTACATTTGATTAAAACAATTAAAACAATATCTATTTCCTTTGGTTAATAGAATTTTAATTTCTCACTACATCTTCTTATGTGTCACTATAATTTAGGAAGGCAATTTGAATAAATTTATTTTATATCTTACAGTGAGAAGTATAGGGTTGACTATCCCCAGTATTGTATAAGAAATATTTTAAAAGATTTTCTCCCTCAAGTCTACAGATAACTATGAAAGAGCCATCAAACTGTTGAACTTACTGGGAAAGGGTCTGAAAGAAAGAGAAGGGAGGAGACATGAAATTTAAAACAAAAAACAAGCAAAAGTCTTTGAGATTTGGTAATTGTACTCTGACTACCCAAATGGGACTCCTGGTCTTGATCATAGTACTTTTAGACCAGTGATCATTGTCCAGAACACTGATGCCTGGTCAAGATTTCAGTAACACAGTGGTAAAACTTTTTTAGCGGCCATTTCCACCTTATGAAAGTCTGTTAATTCCATTCTCCCCCCTCCTCCCATAGCCAGCCTCCTTCAAAGATATACCTACTCTTGCTGACTTCATTTTCTTGGCCTTTGTTCCTGCCACATCTTCTGATATCTGCTCTCCAAATGCCCACTAGCATTGATAGTGATGCTTATCCATCCCTGTTCTAATTGACCTTTTTGCAACAGTTGACCCTGTTAACCACTTTTTTTAAAATAGTTTAATTGCAATCAGTCGAGATAATTGCATCTCTTTTCCTCTTCATTCTCTGAGTTTTTTTGTGGGTTCTTTTTCCTTCCTTCATGTTGGGGATGCACAGGAATTTATACTTTACACATTTTGTTTCTGGATGAGCTTATCTGTGACCTCAATTTCCACTAATGTTTAGTCACTGATGACTATCAAATCTCTAAGTTGATTGAGTTCAGGCAGTATTCCTAAGCACAAGACAGGTACACTCTACTTCTTGCTATATATCTGTGTAGTATTCAGTCCAGGCATCTGAAACTCATCCTGTTCAAATCAAATCAAACTACACAGAAATCAAATTGAATTCACCATCTCATCTCCAAAATCTGTTGCTTCCCCATAATTCCTATTTTGGAGGGATGTCATCATTGTCCTTCCAGTTACTATGTCGAATCTAGTACTTAGTGTATTGTCCTTCTTCTATCCTGCCTCTCATCAATCTATTATCATGTCCTGTCAGCTCTGTCTTCAAAGTCTCTCTTAAATCTGGCTCTTCTTCTCCACATCCCCTGCCACTTTCTTCAAGCCCTCATTATTTTTGTCTGAACAACAGGGGCCTCTTACCTAATCTCCCTGCCTCTAGACAGCCCTTCCTATTCTTCTGACACAGTGATTTCAGATCACACAGTGATCTTTCTAAAACTCAAAATACTCATGTCATTTTTCTTGTTGGAATTCTTTAATGGTTCCATTATTGTCAGGATAAAGCCTAAATCCCTTATGATGGTAAATGGAGAATCTGTCACAAAATAATACAGAGTATTCTTTTGGACATGTAGTCTGAGGAAGAGACCATGAGTGTTTTGGATTTTTAGGGGCACCAGAAAATCTTCTCCTACACCTTAAAATATATTTTCCATTTATTAGTGAAGGCTAACATTCTTTTAAAGATGTCTTTGACCTTGTACAAAGCAAATGTGTCCAGAAGGGAAAACACCTTATATTTTACAATAAACTAATTTGGTCTGTTACAAAATTTGGCTCAGGGTAGAGCCTACTTGTATTAATATGGTGTTACCTGGGGGCTGTTAAAGAAGTTTAAATTCAGAAGTTTTCATAATTGTTTTCTTGGTTTCTTCTTAAATCAGAAGTTCTAAATCATATACTGAAATATATGAATCCTCTTCAACCATCACTTCTAGCAATTTTCATTAATTTTTTTTTGTACTGGAGTTTGAACCTTAGGATGCTTAACTACTGAGCCACATTCTCAGCACTTTTTATTTTTTATCTTTAGACAGGATCTTGCTAGGTTACTTATAGCCTCGCTAAGTTGCTGAGGCTGGCTTTGAACCACAGTCCATCTCCCTCAGCCTCTTGAGCTGCTGGGATTACAGGCATGTGCCACTGGTTCCTGGCTAAGCTTCATTAATTTTTGAGGTGTCTTTTCCCCTGTAAAGAATGGTGACTGAAAAGAAAAGAAAGAATGGAATCTAGATGAAATGACTAGTTTTCATTCCGTCCTCTAATTCCTCAACGCAAACCTTTAAAGCTGGGTATTTGAGAGAGATTTATTAGTGGTTGAAATCTGATGCTATATTTAGAAATTCCTTTTAATTTTAATTTGGGTCACAGGTATCTTGGACAAAAGAAATATGCACATCTGTGGGAACCATGATTAAACTTAAATCACTTTCCCTTCTACCTCTGCTGGTCCCTGTAAGTCCCTAACCTTCATGAATGCTAAGGCCCTGGTAGGCCGCCGAGCTGCATAGTGAAGCAGCACAGTGAAACACAGTTTATTATCTAGAAGAAATTTGCTTCCTTCAATGAATGTTATGTAAAATCTAAGTTGTAAGCCATAGCAATACTTCTCACAATCCCTGTCTTTATTTTTTCTCTCCAATTTTTCCTTAGGGCTGCTCAGAAACCCCTCCCTCACTAAAAACATAAATTCTTTCTGGTTCCCTAACCTGATTTGTTTTCTCTCTCATCTGTCCTCCTAAAACTCTTTATTAGATGGACAAACTTAAATCTGTCCAGCTTTTCTTCTTATTTTTCCTCTATTCTATGCCCATTACTCAGATTCTCTACAAGTGCTGAGTCCAAAAATTGATAGAGCAAGTAGGAATTCTTCCCCCTTTCCTCTCAGTTCTCTAGTCTTGCCTTTCTTATTCTCTTGATTCTGAATCATAACAGGACTTGGGAAACTGGATAATCCAAAAGAGAGCTTTCCCTAGAGGGCAGTAAAGAAGGTACAAATTGAGTGGGTAAAGACAAAATGCATTTAGATTTCTCTTCCTTTCCCTAGGATGGGTGCATTCACACTTTCATAAATTTTGTCATGATTGCATAAGGTTGCTTTGGGGATCCAGAATTCTCTTTTCTGGACCCAAGGAAAGAAGGGTGCAGACCGAAAGAATAGTAACCAGTTCTAGGAAGGAGAGAACAGAGAGTGCTGACCCTTCTCCCTATCTCCCAGCCCTAATCAATTGCAAGCAGCTGGTTCCTTCTTTAACCCTTTCATGAAAGTGTGTTAGCTGGCAGCAGTGTTCTCAACTGGCTTATTTGTATGCCTTTGTGACAGTTTTTAAAAAGTACCCTTCCTCTGGCTCTTGGAGCCCTATAAACAGGGTGAGGTTTCTGCCAGTTGTTAAGCTAAAGAAATGTATCCTGAAATATTCTTCCAGCTCCTCTAATAAATCATCTGCCCTCCACTTCATCCAACCACTTCTGGTTAGCACATATCCTGAGCCACTGTCATAATGAGGAAGGTTGGCTATCAAACAGGATTGATGGGACAGGGCTTATTATCAGCAGGCACTACGTTAGACCCCAGTGCTTACATTAGCTGCTCTGATCAGCCAGCTACTTAGCATAATCCAGGAAAAGAAAAAACCAGCCTTGCTGTATCCGGTGTACTTTTTTATCCTGGTGATTGCCTCAGAACCCCCATCTGCTCCTTATTCAACTACATTTGGAGCTCCATGAAGCTGCACCTACCTTCACAGCAGTTTTTCCTTACAAGTGTTTAGAACTTTGGTTTCCTCTGATCTTCTTCTCTGATTGAATTATACCTGCTTTCTTTCCTTTGAGAGATCCTCAAAAGTCATCATTTGCTTAGCATTCTTTCTTGTTTTCACTGAAAATTTGAATTTATTCTTTTAATGTATTTTCTTTCATTACTTTGGATTTGGGATGGGAAGAGTTGAAATATGTGCATCAATTTTTATCATCTCAATATAGTCTTAGCTTTTATTATTTTAGTATGCATATCTGTAGTTTTATATAATATCACCCTTTGGTGTATGATTGACTCAGAATGTTATTAAAGATTAGAGCATTATTTATAATTTTCTTTGCTAGGAAGAAACACATTCCCAGTGCAAGTATATTAAAAAGTAGAATATGTTAAATTGATTTTGCAAGTCAATTCCATATGTACAAGAATAAAATGCAAAATGACATAAATGTCTGAGTAGTACAGACGACTACTGTTTCATGGAGATGAAATTGATGTTGATAACAAGATTTATTATTGGTTTATATTACATGTAACACATGTGGGAAGTTTTGAAATGTTTCTGTTTATGAGAAGAGTATATTATATTTGTATAATTTGACTTATGTTCCAATATTTTGTGTTTTTTGGCATTATACGTACTTTTCAGAATTTCATAGCACATTTCAAAAGGGTGAACTCCAGGCCAAATTCAGGCTTTGAAATGTTTTTGGACCTCTTACTATTAGCTCACTCAGTTTTTAAAACTGAATTTAATTGCCAGTGTTTGAATGTTAAGTGGTTTCATAGAGATTCTGATTTGCAGCTTCTCTTTAAAAAAAACAGAGATTTAATAATGTTGAGTCCACATTCTGCTATGGCAGTGAATGGATGGAGCTGAGCATGGCTGGCTTATTGGTTAGCTGGACTTCAGCATAATCTTCTTCGTTGCCTGTTGTCTCTTGAGCCAATCTGCTCTTCTTTATAGTTTCTTTCCTGATCCTCTATGCATTTGAGTTTGCGAATCCTACTATGTAATCTTTATAACTGTATTAAATTAGTATGTAATATTCACAGAGAAAGAGTACTCGAATTGTCAGTTTTCTTTCTTTTTGAAAAATGTACATGAAATTCTATGGTTTTCAACTTTATAAACATGTTTCCCCAATTGACATTGTAACTAAAAGAAGTATGAAATTAAAAAATGAGAATGGTTATATGGTCCTTGATAAATATGCAAAATACTTTCTCAAAGATAGTGCATATTGAAGTTGGAAAGAGGAGTCAGTATATTGGCTTTCTACCCACTGGGTCTCACAGTGTCCTGGTGGTGATCACATCAGTTTACATCTTGTTTTTATTTTTACTGATCTAATTAGTAATCAAAAAGGTGGCTTGGTGAACAGAGAATCAGAGTAAAGGAAGCAAAGTAGTTCTGAAGGGGATTTCATTACATCTAGTGAGATCTGATATATTAAGCTAGCTTTATAATATAGAACATCTGTCTCTCAAAATCACAATGACTGCTGAGTCCTACTCATTTTTCTTGGACACTGCTAGGTAAATGTTGCCAGATTTTTCTTCTTTGTAGCTCTCTCCCTCTTTCTAAAAAACCCTTTTATACTGCCATCTTCTGTTAATATTTTCTTCATACATATCTCACTACCAATAGGTTCCAGCTTTATTTTAAGCAAACCATTTTTGATGAGATACCTAAACCATGCTGGATTTGGTGTAGAGGAACACATATGAACTTTTTACAGATAGTAATTTCATCCATTATATAGTTAGCTTTTCCAGATTGATGTTCAGTTTTGTCTTTTACATTCTGGGTATGCTTTGTTCTTATGTTTTGGTCAGATTGGCATTTGTTTAATATTTCACAGTTTCTCAAAGTTCACATAGATCATGTTATTTTATCCTTCTCAGTCCCTATATCAGTCATCTGAGGGGGTAGTATGATCCCCATTTTTTAAATAGTGAATAAAATAATATAAGGATTTTTTATATTTTCTTCAGGCTTTTATTCTCTTAAAATGATTTCTAAAAAACGTAAAAGGAAGATTTTTATATAAAACTATCTATTATAAATTCATTGGAAGTTCTATACACTTAAGGTAAACATTATAACACAACTTTGGAATATAGAAATCAGATATACTTCTGTCTCTGGGAACTTCTGACATTTTCACATGAAAAGAGAGAAGAATTCAACAAGCCATTTTTAGGTTTTCTTCTTGCTATTTTTTGAAATATCCATTAGTAAATATATTCCCTATCTCTTTACTGCCCCTCAGATGACTGAATGGAGCAAGTACCTTAAGTAGCATCCATTTTTTTTTTTTGTAGAGATTAGAAACAAGATGCTTATTGCTCTTCTTCTTCAGGGCTCTGAATGAGTGATTAAGAGCACCTTTAATAATCCCAGTGATTCTGGAGGCTGAGACTGGAATATCACAGGTTCAAACAGCAACTTATCAAGGCCATAAGCAACTTAGTGAGACCCTAAACAACTTAGTGAGACCCTACTTAAAAAAAAATAAAAAGAGCTGGGGATGTAGCTTACTGGCAAAGTTTCTTTGGGTTCAATCTCTATTACCCCTGCCCCCCAATTTAAATGTTAAGAGTTGAAAGAAAGTTGAAGCCTAGCTCCTCTGAGCCTAGTGATCTCGAAATTCAAAGAAGCTGAAAGGAACTATATGCCTTTATAAATGGTATGTACTTGTAATCTTTTGAACATATTGGTACATTTTATTTGAATTAGTAGATTTTCAGAGTGTATAAAGATCATAATTAGAACTTCATTAATATCTATTGCAAAACTCATTGTTCTCCTTTGGTGGTTGAAGTGAATGTATGCATGGAAAGTTGTTTTCCATGATGTTTGAAATAAATACTAGGTTTGTATAGTTCATGTTTTAGTTACTGCTGATATACATACAACTATTTTACAACTTTCCTTTGCTTTTTTGGAAAAGTACAAGACTGCCATCTAACCTCTGGAACTTTTCCACATATAAATTATTCTAAGGGGAAAAATACCTCCATATGATCTATAAATACTACCAAATGCATTTCTAAAATACTGTTAAGACATATAGGCATGTCTTCATATGAAAGAAGTATTCCTGTGGACATTAGAAATTCTTATTGTATTTTGATCTAGAAATCCTCTTTTTTATGAGTCTTTTTTAGGTTGAAAGTACTCGGGCTAAAAAGGGATGCATACCCAGTCAACATCACAAGGATACTGCTAGCAGCTGCACCAAAATATTCTTAGGAACTTTGTTTATAGACAGGATGAAACCTGAAGATCAAGAGAAATAAACTGATTAAGCCCTTGTAAGAGCAATTTATCACTCTGGAATATCTTTGGCAATTGCTGAAAATGCATGCTGGCAGGAAGTTTTTTAATTACCAAAACGATCAGATCATTTGCTTGGTTCTTTTAGAGTCAGTGAAATATATGAGTGGGTAATGGAGTCTGTCCAAGAAAAAATGAGCTAAGCATTGTGCTTGGCACTGTCCCTGTTGCAGATGGAAGGCCAGATGTGCAGGGCAGTCACTAATCATCAGGCTTGATGATTAGGCTTGTGTGTGTGTGTGTGTGTGTGTGTGTGTGTGTGTAAAGACACACAAATGTATTAATATATATGTGTGTGTGTGTGTGTATATATATATATATGCATACACACACACATACATACATAACAGTTAAAATAAGAAAGAAAAGATTTTTACAGTACACAAGAACCTCAAATTTGCAGCCAGTTACATTCCTGGAAAAAATATTTTAAGTGAAAATGATTTATAAGTTTAATTTGGTTTTCATTTAGAAATAACATAATAAGAGAGGTTATATGCTTGAGTAGGAAAGAGATACCTGAGTCTTTGTATAATTGGCTACACATATAATATTTAATCAGCTGTTAATGATAGAAAAGGACAATAATTGCCAAGTACTTTTCAAAGATAATACATTTTTTTCTCATTTAATTTCTCACACTATTATCTTCATATTGCAAATGAGGAAACTGAAGTTGAGAGGTTCGGTAATCTGAGGAAGATCGTATGACCAGAAAGTGCTAGAGCATGGATTTATTAAGGGTATTAGAGAATGCTAACTCCTAAGAGTTTCACTTTTAGAATTATATGAGGAGCAAATAAAAGAGTATTGAGACCAGAGGTGGTTTATAATAGAAAGAAGAGGAGTTTTTGCTGTGTTCAAAGCAGACATGGAAAGTAATTGCCAGAGGGTTGTATGAGCCATTTACTTTGTTGAATGGCAACAAATCGAGGACTCTCTATACTACATTTGTAAAATGTATGAAGTCCTGCATAAAGAATTTGCCTTGCCTGAATAAATGGTAGGAAATTAAAAATAACTTGGCATCATCATGGACAAATAAATATCTTCTTATTAGGATGTGTATTCTATTGTCCAAATAAATTCTTCATGCATGATGACATTGGGCATGATATCTCTAAAATAGATGAGAAGAGCACAGAAAATTATGAACTATTTAAGAGTTATTCATAGCCAGAGTATTTAAAAATAGTCAAATTGGGACAAATTTATGCTTACATTAGAAGCCTGAAATCAGTATCATCCCACAAACCAGAAAAGTTAAGATAATGTACTAAATCATAACTGTTTTGAACCTATGATAAATTAGACTGAAATCTAGGAAAAATATAGGAGTTTCTGTAAGCACTTGCTCACCAGGGACAGGGCATGGAAGAAAATAGAATCTACATACAAATGAATGAGAATTCAGTTAAAATTTTAACAAATTGTTAATGGTGAATATGGGCTAGGATGAACATACTGAGATTCAGACACAAAGAAAGTTTGCACCTACCAATAGTTTCATATTCAAGGACCTCTATGGAGAAAAGTTGGGAATGCGGTGGGATACCGGAGAAATCATCCCTTAGATTTGTACCCAGAAAGGAGAGTAGCTGTTGTTGTGGGACACACACAAAATTCACTTGTACCTTGCTCTCAAGGAAAGCAATCTTAAGACATTTGGGTAAGGGTAGCAAACCCTGTTGAAACCCATTGGTGGAAACTGAGTGTTGCTGGAAAAAAGGAAATAAAATACCTTCTACTGATGGGAAGGACTCCTCCTTCCATTTACTTTGTTGAATGGCAATAAATCAGGGAAATCATCACACTGGAGTCTCCTATGGGATGTCTGGTGTTCAGAAAAAAAAATATGAGAAATACGAAAAAAAAAAAAAAAAAACAAGAAAAACCAGCCCACTGTTAAGAGACTAAGTAAACAACAGAACGAGATTTTGGGATAATGAGGGAATTTTAACTGTGATTAGCATGTGGAAAGTTCCAGTGAAAAAATGGAGAACATACTTGAGCAGATAGGGATTTTCAGCAAAGAGATGGAAACTGTAAGAGAGAATCAAATGGAAATAGTAAATGTGTTAAACACAGTAACAGTGATGAAGAATGCCTCACTTAATAGGTTCATGGGAAGACCTGCCACAGCTAAGGAAAGAATAGTGAACATGAAGATAGTCAATAGAAGTTACCCCAATGGAAATGGAGAGAACAAAAGTGTGTGTGTGTGTGTGTGTGTGTGTGTGTGTGTCTCTCTCGGGGTGGGGGAACCTACAAAATAGAACTGAGCATCTAAGAATTGTAGGACCATATTAAAAAGTCTCATGTATTAATGTACATCTAATTGGAATCCCAGAAGAAAAAGAATGGGACAGAGAAATGTTGAAAGAGATAATGGCTGAGATAATGAAAGATATCAAATCACAGATTCAGGAAGTTTAGAGAACCCTAAGAAAGATAAGTGCCAAACACACAACTCCTGCCCTCACCCGTACTTAGAGATGTTGCATATTTAAATTTCTGAAAACCAGGGATGAAGTGAAAATCTTGAAAGTACCAGTGAAAATAGACATATTACATCCAGAGGAACAAAGCTGTGAATTATAATAGAGTTTGCATCGGAAACCTTGCAAGGTAGAAGACAGTGAGTGGCATCTTTAATGTTCTGAAAGGGTGTGGGGGAAAGTCTGTCAATCCAGAATTCTGTAAATAGTGAAAACATCTTTCAAAAATGAAGGAAAAAAATCTGGTAAATTTTATGAGTATCTTACCATAGTAAAAAAAAAAAAAAAGAGAAATTAAGATATTTCAAGAATAAGCAAGAATGCAAAGAGTGAAGAAAATTATTCAAAGAGCATAATCATTAAGGATAATAAAATATAGGAATAATAATGTCAAACTAGTACTAGTACCTTTGGAACTATTAATAGTTTTGTAGTACTACTGTAGTAGTAGTACTAGTAACAATATTATTGCCATTTATTGAATACATATTATGGACCAGGCACTAAGCTGAATGCTTTGTATCTTTCATCAGCAAACTTTTTTATTTTTTAAAATAAAAGGTTAGGAAATATTTTTGATTTTATAGGCTATATGCAATTTCTTTTGTCTATTATTTTTGTTTGTTTTTTTAAAAAAATTTTAGTTATACATGGACACAATATCTTTATTTTGTTTGTTTGTTTTTATGTGGTGCTGAGGATAGAACCTAGTGCCTCACATGTGTGAGGCAAGCGCTGTGCCACTGAGATTCAAACCCAGCCCTTGTTTTGTTTTTATACCCTTATTTAAAAATGTTTTTTAATTGTTGATGGATCTCTCTCTCTCTTTCTCTTTCTCTCTTTCTCTCTCTCTCTTTCTCTTTCTCTCTCTTTCTTTCTCTCTCTCTCTTTCTTTCTTTCTCTCTTTCTTTCTCTCTCTTTCTCTCTCTCTTTCTTTCTTTCCTTTCTCTCTCTCTTTCTTTCTTCCTCTCTTTATTTCTTTCTTTTTCTCTCTCTTTCTCTTTCTCTCTCTCTCTTTCTCTCTTTTTTTCTTTCTTTCTCTTTCTCTCTTTCTCTCTCTCTCTCTCTCTCTCTCTCTCTCTCTCTCTCTCTCTCTCTTTCTTTCTTTCTTGCTTTCTTTGCTGAGACTCAAACCCAGTGCCTCATACATGCCAGGCAAGTGCTATATGATTAAGCTACAACCCCACACCTGTTTTTATACTCTTTTTTTAAACAAAAAAATGATATTTTTAGTTGTCAGTGGACCTTTGTTTTATTTATTTATATTCGGTGCTGAGAGTCAAACCCAGTGCCTCACACATGCTACTGAGCCACAACCTCAGCCTTGTTTTTATACCCTTTTAAAAATATGAAAGTCCATTCTTAGCTTGAGAGCCAAGACTCTAATTCAGCCTGGGACTCTAATTTATCTACACCTGGTCTAAAACTGAGCTTTTGACCTTAGCTTAACGAAATCCAAACCAGTTGGATATCCCTGAAAAGTCTGCAGAAGGCCCAAAGGAACAAAGAAGGTACAAATTACCTGTCATATTATCATGAATTTTGTTCCTGTAGAAAAGATGACATAATGAAATTAAAGAAATAATTAAAATCACCTATAATTCTGCCACCCTCCCACAATAGCCAAATGCATATCACTTTCCAGTCCTGGCTTCATGCAGCATATTTTAAGGACACTAATTTTTAATGTATTTTCAGCATATAAAAATAACTTCAGCATTTCTATTTTAAAAATCTCATTAACATTTTTTATAATCTGATAGAATATTTAAAAATTTATCAGTTGAATTCTGATCATGACGCTTCATCAAAGCTGTTGCTTTTTTGCTTTATTCATGTAACATTTGAGCACCATTTTTTAGCTAGTGACTACAGAGCAAGAGAGAATAGAGTTCAAAGGAGGAATGTGTGAAAAAGAACACATGAGGATTGGGAATGGAAAAAGATGAGTGGGTGGGATGGAGTTGTCAAGACTGCACTTCATACCCTAGAGATCAATTTCTATTTAAGATTTCATTCAAACTTTTGGCTTTCTGTGTCATTCTTGTTTGTGTAGTATTATTTTTGGCTTTTTTATTATTTTTCTTGAGACTGATGCTCTTTATACTTCATTATCACCCTTTCTTTTCTTTGCCTTCCTGTCGCCAGCAATTCTCTCTAGCTATGATTAAGGTTGTATCGTCTTCCTCTCCTTCTTATTTCTCTTCATTTGCCCATCAACTTTCTCAAATATTTTAACTTGGTATGTGAGTGAAAATACATTTTATAATGTAAGATACACTCACAAAAAAAATCCACAAACAACAACAACAACAACAAAACAGTATACCATGATATACTCGTCTGGGTCCATTGGAGTCCCTGAGATCCATTCAGAGCCCTTGAAGTAAAGGCTATTTTCATAATATGTTAAGAGTTGTATGCTTTTCTTATTCTCATTCTTTACAAATTTCTTAACTGAACTTTCTAACACAGTAAATATTAATATACAACACATGTAATCCAAATAAACACAAGCTCCTTGAAGTCCTTAATCATTTTTTGAGTATAAGGAGCCCTGAGACCACAATGTTTGAGGGTAGCTTATGTGTCCCATCAACATACAAAAAGCATCAATTAAGCACCTTTGTGTTTTCAGGTACAGTACTAGTCCCTTAGAATCAATGACAGAACCTTCCTTCTCCATTTAGAGGTAAAGACACACTCTTTGAAGAGTAAGTACTATTGGAGGCAGGAAGTGCACAGATATTACCTGTCAGATGACTCTAGAGGGAAGCAAATTCAACTTGTGATCATGGTGCAAGTGGTAAGAAGCAGCAGTGAATGTCTGGAGCCACATCTGACAAGCCTTCCTAGAGAAATGACCATGGAATCCAGGGTTGTAAAGATTAGAAAGAATGAGCCAAGTGAAGGGCTGTGGTAAGGAGGGGTTCCAGAGGGAGCAGTAGGAGCAAGGGTGGGAAGCAAAGAAGAGAGCAAAGGGAGCCAACAAATGCAAGCAGGTCTCTATTACTGCAGGCCAGGTGAGTCTTAGAGAGGAGAGGAGAGGAGACCAAGCTGGCAGGGGCCAGACCTTAGAGATCATTTTAGCCTTTTAGGAGTTTGGACTCTATCCTCAAAAGGAAATGATGTTTTTTTCATCTTTCTGTACATCAATAATTTTGTTTGTTAAAATATTAATTATTAAGTGATAGACACATTTCTAAACATTTTCCATGTATTAACACTTTATTTATGAGGAAATGAAAGCTGAAAGAGGTCAAAATTACATCCAGAAGATGAACTGTATTCATACCCTGCTCCAGAATCGCCAGAGCATCTCTTAGTGCAAAAGAAAAGGAAAACTGGGGGAAAGGTATGGGAGGTGAAGAGTTGACCGCAAAATTTCTCAAAAGTGAAAACTAGCTCTGTATATGGGCTAAAAATTTTGAAATGTGCATTTTGAGGGGCACAATTTCTAGTTGTATGAGTTGTACTTCTATGAAGCCATCAATGATTTTTTAAAAAATCAATGATGGTAGGAACCTATAATGAAATGTGTAAAACTTTTATAGATACAACTTTATAGATTCAATAAAGCCCTTCTATTAAGGCTCATTGATAGACAGTTAGCAAATGGGCTCCTAATAGACTTCTCTGAAATTTGAGAGCTTCAAATGCAAATTATGAGACATATGTGTAAATTCGGTCATGGCCCTCTACTTGGTCATATGTAGAAATTCAAAGGATTCTGCTGTGAATGTATACAAAATAAACTTGTTCCACATTGTGACTTGACTTTGTCTTTCTTCCACTGACCTTCCAGTGAATTCTCTGCTTTGCCTTGTCAAGATATCGATTTATGTGTTTGCTTTATAATCAAGGGATTAATGCCTTTAAATGTATGCTTGTAAATACTGCTTTCTCCTATGCTTCTAGTGATACCTTGAAAAAATGGGTGGAAAAATAAGCTTTTGTACAAAGTTAGGTTAGTCTCTGTCTGGGGTTGTAGCTCAGTGGTAGAGTGCTTGCCTTGTACATGTGAGGCACTGGGTTTGATTCTCAGCACCACATAAGAGTAAATCAACAAAATAAAGGCTTTGTATCTATCTAAAACTAAAGAATATATTTTTAAAGTTAGTCTTCATTGAAAAACATTTGTGCAAGTTAATGTCATTTAACTTTATTTTTCCATGAAATAGAATGTAACCATAGTTTTAAAAAACATAATAGCAAGTTTAATAGGAAGGATTCGTGTAGTAAATGTTCACCATCCATTTAGTTCTGATGGGCAGTAATGATAATGGGTTTCTTGTTAAAGCTAATGAATGTAAAAAGTATTTCCATTTTTTTGAAAGGCTAAATTGAAAACTGCTAGAGTTAAAAGCAAGATAGGTTGACACCCAATTTGAGTCTTCATATATGTACTTTGGATAATGATGTTCATCATATTCCACCATCCATACTTTATTTACAGATATATGAAAAGTTGTGGTATATATGTGTAATAGAATTGTAATGCAAAAAGTACATGTTTAAAGGTGTGAATTGGCGTGAACATACGTTATATACAAAGATATGAAAAATTGTGCTTTGTATGTGTAATAAGATTTGTAATGTATTCCACTGTCGTGTATTTAAAAAAAATCAATTAAAATTTTTTTTAAAAGCAAGAAGGTCAGAGGATTCTGCTGTAATCAGAACAATGCATTTGTAATGCATTCCACTGTTGTATATTAAAAAAATAAAATCAATTAAAAAATTTAAAAAAATTTTTAAAAAGCAAGAAAGGTAGGAAAGGAACAAATAAAGAGTAGAAAGATGAACCCTAAACCTTTAAATCTTTGACTCACTAATAAATAACAAAACATGTTACCAAATCTTTATTTTTTTGTATATATATATTTTTGTATATATATATATATATATATATTTTAGTTGTAGGTAGACACAATACCTTTATTTTATTTTTATGTGGTGCTGAGGATCAAACCCAGTGCCTCACACATGCCAGACTAGCACTCTATCAATGAGCCCCAGCCCCAGCCCCAACACCAAATTTACGTATTTTGACAGTCATTTAAATCTGAGTTTCTTATGACTAACACATTTGTTTTTAAGAAATTTTGTGGTCTTGGGATATATCTCAGTAAGAGAGCACTTGCTTATTATGCATGAGGCCCTGGATTGGGTTCCCAGCACTGCAAAAAAGAAAAGAAAGGAAAAAGAAATTTTGCTTTCTAGACTTTTGGAATCATTTGAAAGATAAGCTCTTAATTACTATGTATGGTATTGATTTGAAGGTTTCATCAGCATTATTCAGAATAGCCAAAGAGTGGAAAGAACACAAATATCCATCAACTGAGAAATGGATAAATAGAATATGGCATGTCTATACAGTGGAAAATTATTTGGCAATAAAAATAAATATATCTTGCAACATAGACGAACCTACCAAATTGTACACTGGATTGAACTACTGAATTGTATACTTTAAATGGGTGCATTGTAGGCATATGTATCAAGCTGTTTGATCTACCTGTATCAACAGTTATAATATTAACTTGAATATTGAAATTTTTGAAAATTAATGTTATAAGGGAAGGTAAAAAGCCAAAGACTACATTGTACAGTATATGTCTAATCAAAAATATTCCATAAAACTTCTTCATAATTTGAATAGGATGATTTTTTTTCCTTAGGAAGATAAAAATCCCCTGTATCTAATGCCATTTTATTGATACTAAATTCCTGTGTCTATATTTCTGGAGAAACTCTGAATCCTGGCAGAGCTCATTCTACACTGTCCTGACAAGGTCTTAGAGGCCAGCACTGTGCCAGCTGATGAGTCAGGTGGATATCCATGCTGGCTGTGTTCCCAAGGCTGTTCTTGTATAGGGCAAATGGTGTGTGGACAGTGCATCCAGTGTATCAGGCACAAAGAGGTTTTTTTTCTTCCTGATTGACCAGTGTGTCTTTTTGTCTTAGCTGTATCTTTCTTTGGACAACAGAGGAAAAATCTCTTAACCATGACTGCTGGTATTCTTTTCTTTTCTTGGTACCCCAGGTTATAGACATAGGCAAGTTTTTTTTAAAAAAATTAATTAATCTTACAGTAGAATACATTATGACATATAGTACACAAATGGAGCACAACTTCTCATTTCTCTGGCTGTCCATGGTTTTGAGTCACTCCGGTAGTATAATCATACACTTATATAGGGTAATAATGTCTGTCTCTTTGTACTGCCCCTCCCATCTCCACAACCCCATCCCTCCTTTCATTCCCCTCTACACAAACCAAAGTTCCTTCATTCTTCCTTATCCTCCTGCCACACTATGGATCAGCATCTGCTTATCAGAGAAAACATTGGGATTTTGTTTTTTGGGGGGGATTGGCTTATTTCACTTAACATGATATTCTCTAGTTCTATCCATTTACCTGCAAATTCCATAATTTCATTCTTCTTTCAGGCTTGAGGATTATTGCATTGTGTATATGTACTGCATTTTCTTTATCCATTCATCTGTTGAAGCATCTAGGTTGGTTCCATGGTTTAGCTATTAAGAATTGAGCTGCTGTCAATATTAACATGACCACATCACTGTAGTATGCTGATTTTAAGTCCTCTGGGTATAAACCAAGGAATGGGATATCTGGATCAAATGGTGAGTCCATTTCAAGTTTTCTGAGGAATCTCCCTACTGCTTTCCATAGAGGTTGCACCAGTTTGCAGTCCTACCAAATCCTTGCCAACACTTATTATTGCTTATATTCTTGATAATTTAGGCAAGGCGTTTGTTTCATAGTTGTCATCTCCTTTTATCTGGTCTCCTTCTTCATTCCTTTTAGGTCTCCAAGCCTCAGAGCAGAAAGTTATGCCTGAGTTTTTCTGATTTGTTTGGGGCACACAGTGCACAGCTGGGCATAGGCCTTGTTGCCTTGTCCTGTTGCCTGTTGTCCCTATTCCCAAGGGAGTCACCAAGACATTAAGTGCAACGCAGACTGTCCATTTGGTCAATGGGTGGGGACTAGGAAATCTTTTGAACTCTTACACAGCTCCAAGGAGTTTGCTTGGGATCTCCTGAAAAGACTCCTATCTATATACAAATTAACAAATACTACATTTAATTATAAGTTAGGTCAATATCTTTCAGTTTTTTTCTGTCAAAGAATAGTCTGTTTATGAAATTTTCATTTTATTTTATTTATTTATTTTGTACACAGCACCTTTGTTTTGTTTATTTATTTTTATGTGGTGCTGAGGATCAAACCCAGGGCCTTGAGCATGCTAGAGGAGCTCTCTACTGCTGAGCCACAACCCCAGCCCTTACCTTGATTTCTCCATGGTCCTTTTAATTCCTTTCCATTTTATTTTCACTGTTTACCAGAAATACATTCTTAATGATTGAGGACTTTTTTCATGCCAAAACCCAATTCCACTTGGCTTCCTGTGCTAATGCTCTTGATTACTCCTTCCTTCTCAGAACTTTTCCTCATTTGATTCAAACTCAACTGATGCAGGCTGAGGTTGTAGTTTAGAGGTTGAGCACTTGCCTCAAATGTGTGAGGCACTGGGTTCGATCCTCAACACCTATAAAATAAATAAATAAATAAATGAAGACACTGTGTCCATCTACACCTAAAAAAAATTTAAAAAACAAAAAACTTAACTGGTGCTTTTTAGATTTTACCATATTTTCGCCCACTGCAGCATAAAGGCACACTCCTCACCTTTCGGGCAATACATCTTTGTTTCTTGCAATGAACTGCACATTCTTTCTTCTCTAATTGGAGTATTCTTTCAAGGCTCTACATGTCAGCGCTTGACCAACTGCATCTTGCTTCTATATAGGCCTTTTGGTCCAGGGATGTATGGTATCCACGAGGTCAAAGATACCTGCCAAGAATGGATAATGGTGCCAGGTGGACTGGGCCTGACTAGAATGTGCCGTGGCCATCACCATAAAAACCAATTATGAAGATTGTACTAAGTTAATAGTGCCAAGGTTTTTAGTCCTGCAGTTCTTTAAACCAGTTTCCATACTTTAGAGGGTACTAAGAGTAATGATTTGAAGTGCCTGGAATCCCTCCAGATCTGTGATACAGACTATGTTGAAGTAGCACCCAGGATTTGCATTTTTAAAAAGCATCCAAATGTTTCTGATGCAGTTGATTCAGGCATAATTCTTAGAGGAAACACTGTCTAGTTCTAAAATAACAACAGTACTCATTATCTAATGTTTGTTTGTCCGTGCACTGGGAATAAATCCATTTATTTCCATTCTTTTGTTGCTTTTTTTTTTTAGTTGTTGATAGATCTTTATTTTTTTACTTATTTATACATGGTGCTGAGAGTCAGACCCAGTGCCTCACACATGCTAGACAAGTATGCTACCACTGAGTCCTAGCCCCTTATTTCCATTCTTTATAGAAACAACCTAAAAGAAGCAGGCACACCAGTTCTCATTTGTAAGAGGCCTAGAATCTAGAGGCACTCAAGAGAATTAGCAACAAGAAATACATAGTAAGTAGGTTAGTTAATGAGGTTATAGTATTAGTGTTGTTTTACATTGTTTGAGATACTCCATTATCCCTACATTTAGGGAGAAGCATGGGTCCTCTGACACTTTTACTTGATTTGGTTTGATTTCATATACTACCTTCTCTCCACAAACATTCTTTGGGTTCCCCTCTCTGGGGGAAAGTCCCTCAGGATCCTGTAACCCACTGCCAGGCCACAAAACTGGCTTCTACAGCTTATCATCGCAAGGCTGGAAGGACTATTTTATTTCTAGCTGCAGGAGTTAGTTCTGTTGTCTAGTTTCTTTAGTCTAATGAGTAAAAAGAATCCAGAAAACCAGGATTCTCATCATATAGCAACTTCTTTAGAAGGTGGAGAAAAAGAATCTAATGCACACAAGTCAAGCTGTCAGTGGTTGCCATTTGCTTGGGGAGACACCAGCTCCTCTCATTGTGTCTCACTGACAGTTGCTGCTTTCTGGTGTTCCAAGAGAGCTAGGGACTGAGGTGTAGCTTAGTGGTAGAATGTATTAGGCCCTGGGTTTAATCCCCAGTAGAGAGAAGTGAGACAGTGAGCTTGGGTCCAATGTGAGGCCACTAAAAATAAATAACGTAAAAGTATTTTTTAGCTCAGAAGAGCAACTTGTCAATAACTTGTATTTTAAATGTTGGGCGAGGAGGAAGTATATTGTATTCATGGAATATGTGCTTCTTTGTAGGGGATCTTAATTTATCTGAGTGATTTGATGTACCCTAATGATTTCTAGTAATATGCTTTTGACAAGGTAGATGATTGGGATTTAAAATTGTGACTGAGGAGGTGTCAGATACAGTCAAGATGACTAGATTTTAGGTCTAGTGAATACAATTTAACTTTTTTTCCTTTTGTGCTCCATCTTTTAAAATGAAAGACTTTGGGACTGGCGTTTAGCTCAGTGGTAGAGCTCTTGCCTAGCATGTACAAGACTGTGGGTTCTAATCCCTGACACTAAATAATTAAAATAACAGACTTTAATTATACTCTTTTGAGGTGTTCCTGCTGTGACTAGACCCAAGAGTTAAAGGTTCCCCCCCCCTCCAGATTGTTAGTTAAATGCTATAAACTATATCAGGAAGAGAAAAAGCCAGAAGAAAAAAATTGTTTAACCAGAATAGTTTGGTTAAACTCAGATAAGATTATCATTTTAATATTGTGAAACTCTTTTGAATTCGGTGTTGTTTATGTATATTTCTAATTCTAGAGATAGTCTAATGGACTCTTCCATAGCAAACCTGAAATCACCCCAGGGCTGGCCTCTGATAGTTACCAGTAGGTGATTAAAGATAATGCTTTTGTATCTTGGATACTGGTGAATCTAGACAACAAACAATCTCCATTTCTCTTGAGAGAGTCAGGATGCCATGCCAATTTTGAGAAAGGAAAATAGAATGATGGTGAGAGTCAAAATAGGGATGAGTATCCCATAATTATTTTTTCATTGCATTCTCCAGAAGTGAGGACTAAAGTTTCCCCATTCTCTCTATATTTTCTTTTTTTTAAAAAAATGGACACATTACTTCCATTTTATTTATCTATCGTTATGTAGTGCCTCACATATACAAGGCAAATGCTCTACCACTGAGCTAACACCCTAGCCCCTGTATGTTTTCTTTTAACAATATCTCTTACTTCATTATCATGTGATAAGAATTCTTGTGTGTCAAAGAGATTACTTGGAACTCCCAGGAGGGATCATGCTAGATGACCTTGCTACTGAAAAAAGGGGTCTGTGGAGCAGCAGCATCTGCATCACCTGGGAGCTTGTTAGGATTCTGTGATCTTAGGCCCCCACCCAGAACTACTGAATCAGAATCTGTATTTTAATGAGACCCCAAGGTGATTTGTATGCATGTTAAATTCTGAGCATCTCTGGCATGGGGAATTGTGGCTGTATTTTACAGGTCATGAGCAACTGATTTCCCAACCTCTTTTGATCATTAAAATGTAAACTTGCCAGAACTCACTAGAACTACAACATATGGTGTGAGGGAGATGTTGGTATGTGGGGGTTATTGGCTTCCATGTCGAAACCATGTAACACCTAATATAAACAGTTTCTGTTGTTGCTGTCCTTAATCTGGGAACTCAATGCATAATGTTGTTATGTTTTTGATAGTTGACTAGAGTCTTAATAAACATGACTAGGAGTTCTCCATTTGTAAAACAAGCAACTTTAAGTATCAAATAGTTGATTTTAGACACTTGAAAGATACTTTTTTTCCTCTTTGGTCATTTTTATTATCTGTGAAATGTGTATATTCATCAGGAATCATTTGCCTTGGACATACTGAAATTTTAAAAAATACATACATATTTTTGAAATTATGCCACTTTTAAATTCATTTTTTATTCTCATTTGACAGCAGAATGTATTACAATTCATATTACACACATAGAGCACAATTTTTCATATTCTGGTTGTATATGAAGTATATTCACACCACTCATGTATTCATACATGTACTTAGGGTAATGATATCCATCTCATTCCACAATCTTTTACCCCCACGGCCCCTCCTTTTCCCTCCCTCCCTTTGCCCTACCTAGAGTTCAACTATTCCTCCCATGCTCCCCCTCCCAACCCTACTATGAGTCAGCCTCCTTATATCAGAGAAAACATTCAGCATTTGGTTTTTTGGGATTGGCTAACTTCACTTAGCATTATCTTCTCCAATTCCATCCATTTACCTGCAAATGCCATGATTATATATATATAATTATATATATAATCTATATATATATATTATATATTATATGTATATAATTATATATATAATATATATATAATCTCACAGTTTCACAGTTTCTCTATCCATTCATCTACTGAAGGGCATCTAGGTTGGCTCCATAGTTTGGCTACTGTGAATTGTAGTACTATAAACATTGATGCGGCTGTGTCCCTGTAGTATGCTGTTTTTAAGTCCTTTGGGTATAGAGCGAGGAGAGGGATAGCTGGGTCAAATAGTGGTTCCATTCCCAATTTTCCAAAGAATCTCCATATTGCTTTCCATATTGTCTATACCATTTTGCAGTCCCACCAGCAATGTTTGAGTGTGCTTTTCCCCCCACATCCTTGTCAACACTTACTGTTTGTGTTCTTAATAGCTGTTCTGACTGGAATGAGATGAAATCTTAGAGTAGTTTTGATTTGCATTTCTCTAATTGCTAGAGATGTTGAACATTTTTTCATGTTTGTTGATTGATTGTATATCATCTTCTGAGAGGTGTCTGTTCAGTTCCTTAGCCCATTTATTGATTGGGCTATTTGTTTTTTGGTGTTTAGTGTTTTGAGTTCTTTATATATCCTAGAGATTAGTGTTCTATCTGATGTGCAAGTGGTAAAAATTTGCTCCCAAGATGTAGGCTCTCTATTCACCTCACTGATTGTTTCTTTTGCTGAGAAGAAAAAGCTTTTTAGTTTGAGTCCATCCCATTTATTGATTCTTGATATTAATTCTTGTGCTGTAGGAGTCTTATTAAGGAAGTTGAGGCCTAATCTGACATGATGGAGATTTGGGCCTTCTTCTAATAGGCATAGTGTCTCTGGTCTAATTCCTAGGTCTTTGATCCACTTTGAGTTGAGTTTTGTGCATGGTGAGAGGTAGGGGCTTAATTTCATTTTGTTGTATATGGATTCTCAGTTTTTCCAGCACTATTTGTTGAAGAGGCTGTCTTTTCTCCGATGGCTGTTTTGGGCGCCTTTGTCTAATATAAGATAGCTGTAATTATGTGTTTTAGTCTCTGTGTCCTCTATTCTGTACCATTGGTCTACCAGTCTATTTTGGTGGCAATACCATGCTGTTTTTGTTACTATTGCCCTGTAGTATAGTTTGAGGTCTGGTATAGTGATGCCACCTGCTTCACTCTGCTTGCTGAGGACTGCTTTAGCTATTCTGTCTCTTATTTTTCCAGATGAATTTCATGACTGATTTTTCTATTTCTATGAGGAATACCATTGGGATTTTGATCAGAATTGCATTAAATCTGTGTAGTACTTTTGGTAGTATGGTCATTTTGACAATATTAATCCTGCTTATCTAAGAACAGGGTAGATCTTTCCATCTTCTAAGGTCTTCTTTAATTTCTTTCTTTAGCATTCTATAGTTTTCATTGTAGAGGTCTTTCACTCCTTTCGTTAGGTTGATTCCCAAGTATTTTAATTTGTTTGAGGCTATTGTAAATGGGGTAGTTTTCTTTGTTGCCCTTTCAGAGGTTTTTGTCACTATTATACAGAAATGCCTTTGATTTATGGGTGCTGATTTTGTATCCTGCTGTTTTGCTGAATTCATATACTAGTTCTAGAAGTTTTCTGGTGGTATAGAATTATAATGTCGGCAAATAGTGCTAATTTGAGTTCTTCTTTTCCTATCTGTATCCCTTTAATTCTTTCGACTAATTTCTCTGGCCAGTGTTTCAAGAACTATGTTAATTAGAAGTGGTGAAAGAGGGTATCTTGTTCCAGTTTTTAGAGGGAATGCTTTCCATTTTTCTCCATTTAGAATGATGTTGGTCTGGGTTTAGCATAGATAGCTTTTATGATATTGAGATATGTTCCTGTTATCCCTAGTTTTTCTAATGTTTTGAACATGTATGGGTGCTGTATTTTGTTGAATGCTTTTTCTGCATCAATTGAGATGATCATATGATTCTTATCTTTAAGTCTATTGATGTGATGAATTATGTTTATTGATTTCTGTATATTGAACCAACCTTGTATCCTTGGGATGAACCCCACTTGATCATTGTGCATTGTCTTTTTGATATGTTTTTGTATTCGATTTGCCAGAATTTTATTGAGAATTTTAGCATCTGTGTTCATTAGTGATATTGGTCTGAAGTTTCCTTTCTTTAATGTGTCTTTGCCTGATTTTGGAATTAGGTTGATATTGGCCATGTAGAATGAGTTTGAAGTGCTCCCTCTTTTTTCTATTTCACAAAATAATTTCTATATTATAGGTACTAGTTCTTCTTTATAGGTCTTGCAGAACTCAGCTGTGTATCCATCTGGTCCTGGGCTTTTCTTGGTGGGTAGGCTTGTGATGGTGTCTTCTATTTCCTTGCTTGAAATTGATCTCTTTAAATTGTGTATATCATCCTAATTCAACTTGGGCAATTCATATGCCTCTAGAAATTTGTCGATGCCTTTGATATTCTCTATTTTATTAGAGTACAAGTTTTCAAAATAATTTCTAATTATCTTCTGTATTTCTGTAATGTCTATTGTGATATTTCCTTTTTCATCATATATGTTAGTGATTTGAGTTTTCTCTCTCCTTCTCTTTGTTAGCATGGCTAAGGATTTATCAATTCTATTTATTTATTTTTTTTGAAGAACCAACTTTTTATTTTGTCAGTTTTTTTTCAATTCTTTCTTTTATTTCAATTTCATGATTTTAGCTCTGATTTTAATTATTTTCTGTCTTCTACTCCTTTTGGTGTAGATTTGTTCTTCTTTTTCTAGGGCTTTGATATGTAGTGTTAGGTCATTTATTTATTGACTTTTTCTTTTAAGGAATGAACTCCACTACGGCCTTTATAGTGTCCCAGAGATTTTGATATGTTGTATCAGTGTTCTCATTGAATTTTTTAATCTCCTCCTTGATGTCTTTTGTAACCCATTGTTAATTCAGTAGCATATTATTTAGTCTCCAGGTGTTGGAGTAGTTTTTATTTTTTATTTTATCATTGATTTCTAATTTCGATCCATTGTGATCTGATAGAATGCAGGGTAGTATCTCTACTTTTTTGTATTTGTTAAGAGTTGCTTTGTGGCATAATATATGGTCTATTTTAGAGAAGAATCTATGTGCTGCTGAGAAGAAAGTGTATTCACTTATTGATGGTTGAAATATTCTATATATGTCACTTAAGTCTAAGTTATTGATTGTATTATCGAGTTCTGCAGTTTCTTTGTTCAGCTTTTGTTTGTAAGATCTATCCAGTGGTGAAAGAGGTGTGTTAAAGTTACCCAGATTATTGTGTTGTGTCAATTTGACTCTTGAACTTGAGAAAAGTTTGTTTGATAAATATAGATTGTTCCATTGTTTGGGGCATATATATTTATAATTGTTATGTCTTGTTGGTATATGGTTCCCTTGAGCAGTATGAAATATCCTTTTTTGTCCCTTTTGATTAACTTTAGATTAAAGTCTACTTTATTTGATACGAGGTTGGAAATCTCTGCTTGCTTCCTCAGTCCATGTAAGTGGTATGATTTTTCCCAACCTTTCACCTTCAGTCTTTTTATGTCTTTTCCTATGAGATGAGTCTCTTGGAGGTAGAATATTGTTGAGTCCTTTTTTTGATCAAATCAGCTAGCCTGTGTATTTTGATTGGTGAGTTTAGACCATTAACATTCAGGGTTATTATTGAGACATGATTTGTATTCCAGCCATTTTTGTTATTTAACTTGACTTGGTTTTTCCTTTGATTATCTTTTTCTTTAGTACAATACCTCCCTCTGATGATTTTTATTGTTGTTTTTCATTTCCTCTTCATATAATATATTTTTAAAATATTTTGCTTTTTAGTTGTAGTTGGACACAATATCTTTATTTTATTTTTATATGGTGCTGAGGATCGAACCCAGGGCCTTGCATGTGCTTGGCGAGTGCTCTACAACTGAGCCACAACTCCAGCCCCCTTTATAAAATATTTTGCCAAGGATGTTCTGTAGTGCAGGTTTTCTAGCTGTAAATTCCTTTAACTTTTGTTTATCATGGAAGGTTTTTATTTCATCATCACATCTAAAGCTTAATTTTGTTGGATACAAAATTCTTGGTTGGCATCCATTTTTTTTCAGAGCTTGATTTAAGTTGTTCTAGGATCTTCTAGCTTTCAGAGTCTAGGTTGAAAAATCTGCAAAGAACCTAATTGGTTTCCCCCTATATGTAATCTGACTCCTTTCTCTCATGGCTTTTAATATTCTCTCCTTATTCTGTATGTTAGGCATTTTCATTATAATGTGCCTTGGTGAGGATATATTGTGATTTTGTACATTTGGTCTCCTGTAAGCCTTTTGAATTTGGTTTTATAATTCGTTCTTTATGTTTGGTAAATTTTCTGATATTATTTTGTTGAATACATTGTTCATTCCTTTGGCTTGGAACTCTATGCCTTCCTCTATCCCAGTACTGTTAAATTATGGTATTTTTATGCTATCCCATATTTCTTGAATGTTCTGCTCATGGTTTCTTACCATTTTCACTGTGTGGTCTACATTCTTTTCAATATTATATATTCTGTCTTAATTGTCTGAGGTCCTGTCTTCCAAGTGCTCTCATCTGTTGGTGATGCTTTCAGTTGAGCTTTTAATTTTAATTCATTTCAAGGATTTCTGTTTGGTTTTTCTTTAGAATCTCTATCTCCCTATTGAAGTAATCTTTTGCTTCCTATATTTGCTATGTAGTTCTTTGTCGAAATGATCTTTTGCTGATTGTATTTGTTCTCTCATGTCATACTTTAATTCACAGAACATTTTAATTATGTACATACTGAACTCCTTCTCTGTCATTTCATCTGCTGTGCTGGCCATTGCTTCTAATAATGTGGTATCTTGATTTGTTTGGGGCACTTTCTTCCCTTGTCTTTTCATGTTGCTCATGTATCTTCCTTTCTAGCTCTGTGGATCAAGGTGTTATCATTTTTAACCCTAATCGCTTATAGTGCCCCTGTAGGGTTCCAGTATCTCACCTTTGAGGGGAAGGACAATGTTAACAGACCCCAAAATAAACAAAATACTACCTAAAAACAAAGAGTTGTTATTAAGATATTTCCAGTTTGGTCACAATGTACAGAAATGGTGAATTCAAGTATTATTTACAATATAATCAGTGGGTTTGTAAAAGGGTTTACAGTTTCTAATGGTAGACAAAGAACTAGGGGTGAGGTCTAGGAAGATATTCTGAGGAAGTTGGAGGTGAGGATATAGAGTTATTATATCTTAGGAAGTGTGAAAGAGAAATCTAAAGAAGGTTAGTAGCAGAAGAATAGAGAGGTATTACTTTGGGGCAGACGAGTAAGAGGGAAACAGCGGAGTACATAAGACAAATACACATATATACTAAGAAAAATAAAAAAATGTTAAAAGTTAAAAATAGTAAAAATAGTAAAATAGTAAAAAAGTAAAAAAAAAAAAAGAAGAAAAAGAATTTACAGCACAACTGTAATATACTATTCAGTTGTCTCAGTCATCAATATCCTAATTCATACAAAGTACTTGTTTTCACATATGTTGGGGATGTGAGGGCAGGAGAATAAAAAGGGAGAAGAAAGAAAAAAATATCTCGAAGGAAGAAACAAGGATTGTTTTGGTTGGAGATCAATATCTTTCCTGCTTCCCTTCTCATCTAATAGGTGGGGTTATCTGTTCTTAGTTGGTACCTCCGCCCTCAGGATGGTGGGGGTTACCAGAGTGTGAGGATTGGTCTTGGGTGTAGGACTTCTGGAAGTGGGGTATGGCACCTGCCGGTCCTGTTGGTAGACTGTACCTCAAGGATCTCCTTTTGGGGTCTGTTCCTGTGATGTGGGTCTTATCACCGTATCTCACCTGTAGACCTCACAGTTCCTGCTCTCTAAATTGGTCTCTAAAGTGTATCTCCCTCACCTTTTCCCTTTCTACTTCCTAATCAGGAAGCTTTCTCTCTGGGGGTCTTGTGTATTGCACTCCGGTGGCTTCACACCTGTTGCTGTACACCTTTTGAATTGGGCAGTCACTCTGCCAAGTCAGTGGCTGCTGTGGATTGGGGGGAATTAGAAGACTATGGATACCTGGCTATCTGATGTTCCAAACTGGTAGTTGCCCTGATTAAAGATGGTAATGGAGGTGACCCAAGATGAAGGCTGCTGCTTTCAATGATGGCGTGATGGGTCTGGTGGGGGAAGCTGGGCGATGGCATTGTGTGTCGTGTTCAGAGATGAGCTCTGTGGTGTGCAATGTTCCAGTTGTAGGCTTTCTTCAGAGTCTGGGATGTCCCCAGATGCAGGCAAGCTACTGTGAGTAGAGGACTATGGCTGTAGCTGCCCAGTCCCAAGATGGAGGCACCTGGGGGAGCCCCACATTAATATATGGGGGTTCACATGGGAGTGGCGACTAGAGTTCCTGCATGTGAGTAGTGGCTGAGTGTCCTTTTTGGGAGCAGTGTCTGGGAATTCTGCATTGGTGCTGATGCTGGGGTCCCGCTAAGGCACCCGCAAGGCCTGCATGGGCAAGTAGTCAGGAGTCAGGAGTTCTTTTTTAACACTGAGGCCCGGGGGCCCCATGTGGCATTGGCCATGATTCCCAGGTAGGATCAGCTGTGGAGGGGTCCTCTATCACTCTCATCAAAGCAGTATTTCCACTAGTTGAGACCCAGGTCATGGAGCGAAACAGAAGGCTGCCTCCCTGTGGCCTACCATCTTGGATCCCCAAAAGATAATTTTTAAATGAAGATTTGTTTTGAAAGAATTTAGTAGTCATTGGAAAAGGGTGACTGTCTAACTATGCCTAATGCATAGGTATAATTATTCTGATACATGATGTTTAAAGGAATTAAATGATATAAAAAAATGTAGACAGTGAAGTGTAGAGTCTCCTCTACACTTTAGTGAAGTGTCACAGCTATGACAGGTTCTTTTAGAAAGCATCAGAAATGTCAGATGACTGTGAGGAAATGGTACATTTGTGGTTGGGGTTCATATTTGTCCAATTCTTCTTCCTAATTGCATTTCTGCTGGTGTCTCCTTTTTGTATGGAATATGCTTTTTGAGTGACCAGTGTCTTGTAGGCATTGAAGCTTGAGCTTTTTATTTATTTGTTTATTTGTTTTTGTCACATGAATTTTGGGGAGTGTGGCATTTCTTTTCTGACTGCTTTAGGTATCTGGCTCCCCGCTGATACACATACCACGGGGTCAGGCCAGGTCCCTACTGCTGCAGGCCTTTTCCCCTGTACTTTAAGAAGATGACATTTTACATCAGGATGCAGTACACATGTCATTCAAAGGCCTTTCTGTAGCTTCTGGAGCATAGGGACTTGCTGAGTTTGCCATGATTGTATACATATTTTTGAAAAGTCAAATGTCTGTATAAAACAGTTTGTCAGGCTGGTATTGGAGGAAAACAAGAAGTGAAATCATTTGTTTGGGAGGAATATTTTGGCATGGTTTCTCTGAAGTTGGATAAACATAATTTGTCCATGTACCCATCTGGGCATACAGTAGCAGTCCTTCTGCCCACAGAAGACGTTTGCACACATTTGACAAGTTACTAGTCTGCATCTCTGGGATATAGATAGATGGTATCTGTGTGTGCATGCATATATGTGTGTGGTGCATGTGTGCACTTGAGTATGGGGTGTATTTGTGGGTATGTATGATTATATATTATCTCTTTATATAGCATTGATAATAGAGCCTCCCTATCTTTTGGTAGCACCTTCTACTTCTTTGAAGGATTGTTCAGGGTCAGGTTGATGGGTATTCCCCTTTCAACCTGTCTGACCTGAACACTTTTGTACTATGCCATTCTACAGGGCTTCTCACCCAGGTCAGTCTTATTGCCCAGACTGCTTGCCCAGTGTCTCCCAAGAACAGAAAGTAGAGAGAAAGGGAGGCCTTGCTAAGGCATTTGAGGTTATATATATATATATATATATATATATATATATATATATATATATATACACACACACACATACACACACACACTAAGATTTTATTTCCTTCCAAGTGAGGGCAACTATTCTTTTCTCCTCCTAAGTTTGCTTTATTCTTACTGATCAACTGTGTTAAATGGGTTTAACCATTAAAAGTATCAGTTTGTTTATGTCAGAGATCAAAGTGATTTTATTGGGCTTGTTCTTTTAGTTTTTGTGGAAACGTGTCCCATAAACTAAAATTATTACAATTTAGCATCTTTATATCATTTGATTAACTGTTATCAGTAAATCTATGAATAAATTCTTCTTGACATCCATTTTCTCCTTTTGTCTATTGATTCATTGTTGTCATGCCTTTTTATTTTCCAAAGCAGGCCCCACGCTTGGTTGCTTCGAGCATCATCAGCATGAGATGTAGCAAAGGTCGCTTACCATCATTCCTCTTCATGCCTCTTCGCTTGCATCTGGCATTTCTCAGGGAGTGTGTGTCAGCTGGAATACAAAATGGGGCCTCTCTGCATGTAGACATTTGTGGTTTATGAAATGTGCTGGCCAAGGACTGTCCTCTTGCAAATTCCTTCCTACAAAATCCATTTCAGAAATACTACTGGACCTATCCTTCAGTAATACTCAGGGCATTTTCCTCAGATTATTCATTGGATGAGTTTATACCACCTCAATTGTTTTAAAGTGTTTATATATATAGCAAAAGTGCTGCATTTGTGTCAACTCAATCACCCTGAGTCGGAATGATGGAGATAATTTACACTCATATTTCTGGATGACATGTAGGTCAGCTTTCCTGGAGTCTGTTTTGGATTGTGGTGGACTCTCGAGGCTAGGTAATATCCAGTCAGGGATGCCTTGGAGTGCAGCATGCAGTTGGAAGGGCCAAGGCAAAAATGGGAAGAAGATTTGGGAGCAATTCCCAGTGGTTTGCACTTGGCCTCTCCAGGAAGGAATAAGGTAGCTAAATTATGGAAAAGCTTCCAAGCCTTGCTAGTGGGGGTACATTTTAAAGGGAGCCAGAAAACACAATGCCTTGTTCAGGAACATCTGACAGGGGCTTCTTTTGGTGGGCGGAATTCAGGGGTCATCGTTAAAGTCATGCTAAAGAGAAACTGAATTCCCTAGGGATGCTTATTACACATAGTCTTAAGCTTGTTGCTTAGAGATTCTGATTCATAGGTCTGACAGGGGCTTCTGGAATCTGTACGTTTACAAGTGCTCCAGGTGAGTCTTATGCTTAGGTACTTCGGGGAAACATTCTTTGTTGCTAGACTATTTATATTGCTCTGTTGGCTGGTTCTCTAGGGGTCTAAACAGTGAGTCGCTGGATCATGGTAATGTTATATCTATGGATATAATAATTCACTGATGCTTTCTAAAGAGGTAATTTCAATGTGTCCCTCAGTGAATTTTCCCAGAACTATTATTTATCAGCCCAATGGAAAATTTTTGGATGCACTTGGTCTAATTAAATAGATGAATAAATTCTCTGAACTCATTGACCCCTTGTCTTCGAAAGTATCTTTTAGAATATTGATGTGCATATATTAGCAACTCAGAGTAAATATTATTAACCAAATGAATCAGGAAGCATAGACTTTGGATATATGTTATAGACATAAACCATTTGAATGTATGTGGCCTGAAATAATTTGTTCTCCCATCAAAAGAAATTAAATAAAATGGAAAACAAAACTCTTAGATTTCTTTACACTGACAATAAACAACTTGTTGTAGGAGCTTGATAAACATGAGAGGAATTCCAACAGATTGGTAGGTGGGAATTTTGTGGCTCAGTAAAACATTTTTGTCTTAAATGGTTATAAGTGTCTGAAAGGAACTTGAGCTAGCCTTAGCAGAAAGAAAGGTTTATTACAAAGTTGCCAGATCCAAGAACAAGAGAGCAACTGAGTCTTAGAGAGACCAGCACAGACCCAGGGATGCTCATGCTACCTGCCAACCCTTGATTTTGTTTGCTCAGCTGCTTCTTTCTTATCTGTGTTCAGATTAGATTTAGATTTCTCTATTCCACAGTCCCCTTCATGGAATATGACCACCCCGCGGTACCTGAGTAATTCCCGAAGACCCTGTTTAACTGTTCCTGAAGTTCCAGTTCCAAACTCAGGAGAGGAAACCTGCCTGGCCTGGCATGAGAAATTCAACCATGAAAGCACAAGCCTGCAAGAGTCCATGTGTATCTAGAGAGATGGGATGGAATGTGGAGATGTAGTTGTTGAGAAAAGAGGAGCCTTGTAAGGTGGTCCACTCCCACAAAATGCAACTACAATGATATATGTCTGTTGAAGGTTTTTGTGATGTTGCTCCAATAAGATATTAACATGGTTACAGTGTTTTATTAACAAACCCTGGCCTCTCTTCTGTGCTTTGGTAAAAACTGATAGATTTAGTTTTATCCTCTGGCATCTGATTTAACCCCTATTCATGTTTGAGTTTGAAATTAAGTGACTCTTCAGAGGAAGAATTCCTCAATTCATCTTCCTTGCTTCTATGTATCCTTCCCTTCTACCTCTGATGAGATCAAGGATATTTTTGGTCTGAAGGAAGGAAGAGCTTTAGAAAGTGTGTACATACATGAAAAGGAGCCTTCAGTCATGTACTTCCTACCTAATTTATACAACTTTCTGGGCTAATTACTGACAATAAAAAGGGAGCAAGACTGAGAATATAACAAATACACAATTACTATAATGTAAAGTAAGGTGAAAGTTCTAGAAGATTAGTATAGGGAGAGAAAACATTAGGGTTATGGAGTCAGCTAAAGACTTCACAACCATCTCACTTGACTTAGGCCAGAAGATATAAATTGAGTTTGTGGGGGAGAGAGGATTCTAAATACTAAAGTCAGAATAAATAGGATCTGGATGTAGCACAATTCAAGGTGTATAAAACCCGTTTCACTAGAACAGAAGTCAGGGACACAGTAGATTATTAATCTAAACAGGGCCACTTAGCTCATATCCTCTGATGGGCTGAGTGAGGAAATTACACTTAATTCTATTGGCCATTGATGGATTTGGGAAAGAGTAATCACACCACTACAATGTGAGCACCAAGAGTAAAAAAAACCTGCCTGTCTCTCTCTTTTTTTTTAATCTGTAGAGTCTAACACAGTGTCTGCCATATAGAATGTTGTGCTTAACCAATACTCGTGACTGAATGTTCAGCGTTATATCTTAAGGGCTAGAGGTATAGCTCATTGGTAGAGCTCTTACCTAGCATATGCCAAGCCCTGTCCCAGCACCACAAACAGAAAACTATATCTAGCAGCATCTCAAAGAATGAGCTGTAGGAGAAAACTGGGAGGTATGAGACCAATTTAGAGGTGAATACAGTAGCTTGAGTGAGAATTAGTGAAGAACTATGAGTTACAATAGAAAGGATGAATGCTGACTTTTAAGACACTGGAAGTGGAATCTGAGGGCCAAAAACATGGGAGGGAAGAGACTGTCTCAGTCAAAGGACTAGATTCCTAAAAGAGATGGAGGACCAAAGGAAACCTATGAATATTGTTTTATGAAAGAAAAAAATATGAAATACTTTGTTCCCTTGGCTTTTTTTTTTTTTTTTTTGGTACTGGGGATTGAACTCAAGGCAATCAACCGCCAAGCCACAACCCCTTTCGTTTTTTGTATTTTATTTAGAGACAGGGCTTTGCTAAGTGCTTAGGCTGGCTTTGAACTTGAGATCTTCCTGTCTCAGCCTTCTGAGTCACTGGGATTACAGGTGTCTATCACTGTGCCAAATTCCCCTTGCTTTTTAAATTAAAAGTTGATAACGTTAAACCTAAGTTCCACTCAGCTACATTCTCAATCCTTTGTTTTTTAATTTTGAGATTGGGTCTTGCTAAGTTACTGAGGGTCTAAGTTGTAGAGGCTGGCCTCCAATTTGCAATCCTCCAGCCTCAGTCTCCTGAGTTGTTAGGATTACAGGTGTGTACTACCAAACCTGACCAAAAGTGATATTCAAAAACATATATTTAAAAATAAAAATAAAAACATATACTGAAAGTCTGCTTCTCTTTCATCTTGATGTCCTATGATGAGGCTCTCTGTATTCCAAGTAGAATATTAGGATTGAGCTTTATCCTAAAATTCATACATGGCCACTTTTTTTTCCTCTTCTTCTCTTGACTCAACAGAAATAGGCAAAGAGAGTTTATTGTGGCAAACAAAAACCATCAGTTTTTTTAAAAAAAGTAAAATAAAAACCATCAGTTTTTTTTTTAAAGTTTCTTATGGAAATTAAGAGCACCGGTCTCAAGTTTCCTTTCTTAGGAAACAAAAGTTTGTGAAAAAGATGAATATTTAATGAAACAACCACCATATTATAAAAGTGTGGTTGTACACTTCCTTCTGGAACCTAGCACTGTGAGACTCTTTCAGTCACTGATTCCCATTTTTCCTCATCACAAAATCTTGTTCACATTAATGTGCTGCAATTTATCTTTTTCTTAAGTCTCTTGTGTTTAGAGAAGAAAAAGCTAAATTATTCAGAAAATATTTTATTAAGGACTATATCATGAGCACTCTGTTAGGCACTGGTAGTAATGAGACTTATGAGTTATATTTTCTGCTACAGAGAAACTTATACTCCTGACTGAAGAAACAGGCCATATATAAGCACATATACGTATATGCATATGGATATATGGTATGAAGTAAACAACGTTATGAACATGTGCCACGTGTGCCAAATAAGCCTGATTTCATAGTGTTTATTTTATGAACGAATTAAAGACCATCAGTCAGTTACACCATACCATTTAAGTGAATTTAATTTATCATTTTCTTCTCCTAAGAAAAACACTTAAGGAGTGTTCCCAAAGATCTCATTGAGAGAGAAAATCATGTTTGACAAATTAAACAAAATATAGTTATTAATAGCTTACAGTTGCTATAAATTGATCCTGAATGCCTGCTACTTGAATAATGGAACAGGTTCTTTGATTTACCTTGTATCTCCATTGCCAAGTGTTTCCATAGTTACAGTGCTCTTTGTGTAATGTCCCCAAGCTGGTTGTGTTAGGTAGTCTCAAGTAGCCCATTTTCTCAGATTGCATATTTGCAGTCTTTAGCAATGGATAAAATTTAGTAGTTATGATAAAGTTTCATAGTGATCTTCAAATCTGAAGGTAGAATGATTACAATATAGCACTTTCTTTGGAAATGAATACAACAAGATTTAATTTAAACATGTGCATCTTTACATCTTTAGAAGAAAATTGTAATTATTCATCTCTTTGGTAACTCAGGGAAGGCATCTACAACATTAATCTTTGATTTAAAAAACATTATACTATTTAAAAAATACCAAATCTGGCTATTATATACACAATTAAGTTGGTAACATGGGGCATATAAAAAGAGTAGTGCTATGTATTTTATATGTCACCTTGATAATTTTTTAGGTGAATGATCTGAGAATCCAAAGATTAAGTAAGCTGCTCATGGGCTTACAACTCATAGGTGGGGACTAAAATTGTACCCTGGTGGTCTGATATTGACCTGTACCACACATTTTCAGATAGCATCTTAGCATCACCACAGTCTGCCTCTGACCTCAACTCCAGTATAGCTGAATTTAAAATGGAGACTAGTACAGGAGTTCCTCAAATCACAGTCTTAGATCAAGTAAAGTGAGGGATGGAGGTGAGCATGCATGTAGGTCTGTGTGCATGCAGTGTACGCTGCTGAGGGCAGCATGTCGGAGGCTTCCACTGTGCTCTTTCTTTAAGATAAAAGGAGGAATAGGCCAAAGACAACATTTTAACAGGCCCTTGTGCCTAATCAGCCACTTGTTCGTTTCTCTAGCTTTATAATTTGTGCTTCTGATTTTTGACTTACTTCATGTGCTGTGGGCATCCTTCGGTGAAATTCTTTCTGTTCCTTACTTCCCAATTCCTTTCCTTCTTGCTATGCCTGCAGAAAACCACCCAAATAAAATGTCTTGTGTTAGATAATGACCAACTTTTTAAAGGACAACAAGCATGCCTCTCTCCTGGAAACTCTTAGACTGACAGACAGTGGTCAGTTCCACATTACATGTACACTTAGAACCACTGTAATAGGTTTGTGCAGGGCTTCTTTTGCATGTGAGTGCACTTACAGAGAAGCATCTAAAACCATGTCTGAGGTTGTGCATACAATATTTTTGCTGTAGGATGGGAGAGTGGAGGTTGGGAAGTATATTTAGATCTGGAGACCCGGAGACACCATCTTTCTGTCCTTTCCTGTGCTGACAAAGTTTTTCTATTCTATCAGGTAACCAACTTTCATTTTTTATTGAAATCTATCTGAGTTTTTAATGTAAATCTATGAGATACAGGACTAATATGGAAGTTTTATCAGCCAATATCAAGGATCCAAATATCAAAAATACCAAGGATTTGTTTTATGTATTAATGAGCTATTTGAGGAAGAAGCTATTTTGACTGGTGTTGGGGTGGTGGAGCGGGGACACTATTGGGGGCAGAGCTTAAAAATTAAGGGCCTAGGGCTTAGACTGAACCAATTTGAAATTCCACTTCTGATATTACCAGCTGTTTGATATCAGACAAGCTAGTTAACCTGTCCAAATCTCAGTTTCCTCTTTGGTAAATTGAAAAATGCCTGTCTCTCAGGGTTATTGTCACAATTAAAGGAGATCATACATGTAAAATATGTATATATCATTCACTCCATGGGATGGAGTGAATCAATGATAGCACTGTATTTCCACTCCTCTTAATTTTAGTCCTGAGTATTTCTCTGGATACATACAGGTTTTGGGGGAAGAAAGAAGAGTGAAGAGGGAACACTCTGTTTTTATTCAGAAGTGTATGAGTGGAAGCAAAACTTACAGAGGAAGAAGCCGGGTGCAATGGTGCGTGCCTGTTATCCCAGCAGCTTGGGAGACCAAGGCAGAAAGATTGCAAAGTCAAGGACAACCTCAGCAATTTAGTGAGACCCTAAGCAACTTAATGAGACTCTATCTCAAAGTAAAAAAATAAAAAGAGCTGAGGATGTGGTTCAGTGGTTAAACATCCTAGGTTCAATCCCTGGTACCCAAACAAATTCAAGAATCAGGGCTTCATTTTTCTCTTTCAAGCCTGATATTAAGCAAAAACCATGGAAATGAGGGAGTATTATAATTATTCTGTAATGTTATTAAAATTGTTGGGTTCTTACTACATATATATGGTTTCATTTATATGAAATGTCCAGAATAGGTAAAACTATAGAGACAGAAATTTGATTAGGGATGGTGCAGGACTGTTGGGATGAAAGTGAAAGGGAAGTGGGAGCATTTCTTTGTGGAGTGATGAAAATATTTTAAAGTTGATTGTGGTGGGGGCTAAATGACTTTGTGCATGCACCAAAACCCACTGAATTGTGCAGGTTGAACATCCCTCATATGAAAACCGTAAAGCCCTGAAACTGAAAGTTTTTGAGGGCTAACATAATATTCAAATAATTTCAGATTTTCTTACTTGGATGCTCAATTGGTAGTCTGCAAATATTTCCAAATCTGAGAAACTCCAAAATTTAAAACATTTCTAAGAATTTCAGATAAGTGATACTCAACTTGTATTTGTTAAGTAGGTGAGTTATATGGTATGTGAATTATTTCTTTTTAAAATTTTTTGTAGTTGTAGATGGACAGAATGCCTTTATTTATTTTTATCTGGTGCTGAGGATTAAACCCAGTGCCTCACATGTGCTAGGCAAGTGCTCTGCCACTGAGCCCCAGCCCCAGCCCCATGAATTATATCTTTAAAAAGTTTAAAACCTTGGGCTGGAGATATAGCTGTTGGTAGAGTGCTTGCCTCCAATGCACAAGGCCCTGGGTTCAAACCCCAACATCAAAAAAAAAAAAAATATCTTGGGTAGTTTTGCCTGTCTCATTATCTAGAATGTCAGTTTCTTAGAGAGTAGAACCTAAATCTTTCCCCTCTAAACCCCTAGGATAAAAACCAGCACACAGTAGACATTCAGCAAATGTTGAATAACAAAGGACTCCTTGAGTGGGTGCTTGGTAACATCCAGGACAGAATTCTCAAATGGTGTGACTCATCATACAGGAATCACTCCAGTTAGGCTCACTGTGCTTCAACTCAGTATAAATATGAGGCTTTCAATTTTTATTTTATATGCACATCCAAAGAAGTTTAAAAATTGCTGGTACAGATCATTGAGTTTTATTCCTAATGTAATATAGTCTTATTTTAGTACCTAGGATGATGGTGATGATGATGATGACGACGATGATGATATAATATTTATCCAGCATGTTCTATGTCTCAGGCACTCTTCTAAGCATTTTAAATACATATTCACTTCAATCTTCCTAAGGCTGAGGTGGATTTTATTATTCTCACTTTTCAGATGAGGAAATTGAGTGAAAATAATTTATGCATGGTCACACAAGTAGTAAGTAGTAGAGCTGAAGTTCAATGTGGCCCCACAACCCACACTTCTAACCACCCCACCTGGTTGTCACATAATGCTTTGTTTTATATATTTCAAAGGAGCCTGCTCTGACTATTTTCCCCTCATATTCACAGAATACTCTATCACTCTTAAATTTGTATCTTACATTGTTGTCTTTTTGGGCTCTCTATGAATCCTACTTACTCAACTTGATTTTAAAACCTATTAAGGGCAGCGACCTTTTCTAGCCCTTGCCCTTGTTGTCCTGTGTTGCTCCTTTATTATCAAGATGATGAGTGATTTTTACAATAATGGATAGCCTTTCTCTTCTACTGCTTTATTAAGGTAAATGCCCCTTTTATTATGGAGATGTTTTATAAAAGATATAATTAATGCTTTTTAATGGTGGGGTGAGGGAGAAGGATGAGTCTATCATCCCTACCCTCTAAGTATTTCCATGGAAATGTTCTATTAAGAGGTCAATATCTACCTTTTAAAATTCATGGTAAAACACACATAAAATTTACTATTGGAATCTCTTGAAGTGAACAGTTCAGTGACAATAAGTATATTCACAGTCTTGTGTAGCCATTAGCACTATCTGGTTCCAGAACATTTCATCACCCCTAAAGGAGACCCACTAAGCAGTCACTCTCAGTTCTCTCCTGTGTGCAGTCCCTAGCAACCACTAATCTGCCTTCTGTCTGTGGATTTGCCTATTTTGGATATTTCATATAAATGGAATCATACAAGGTGTGGCTTTGGGAGTTTGGCATCTTTCACTTAGCATAGTGTTTCCAAGGTTCATCCATATTGTATGCTGTATTAGGATTCTATTCCTTTTTATAACAGAATAAATTCCATTGTGTGAATATATTGCATTTTGTTTATTTGTTTATTGATGGATATTTGGATTGTTTCTACATTTTGGCTATTGTTAATAGAGCTGCTATGAAAATTTATGTACAAATATTTGTTTGAACATCTGTATATATGTGTGTGTGTGTGTGTGTGTGTGTGTGTGTGTGTGTGTATACAGACAGATTTGGAGTTGTGGTGTCATAGAATTTATTTTTAGCTTATTAAGGAACCCTCAATATTCCTTTTATAGTGTTATAAATACTACATTACTCCTTGTACTACCATTAAACCTCTTCCTGTGAGTCCTGAAACTGATTGGTTGGCAGGCCCTCCCAGTTCTGCCTGTATGATCCCTCTTCTCACCTTTCATGTAAGCCATCAGATTCTTAACATATCTTATTAAGCCAAGTGCTAACTGTATGATTTGGGCAAGTTTGTTTAACCTCTCTGAATCTTAGTTTCCTTACTGATGAAATAGGAAATAATGACTACACAGGATTGCTAGGAATGATGAAGTGAGCTAATACATATACAAGGCTCTTAGCTTTGTGTTGGTGCAGTAGGGCTCAATAAATGTTAGCTGTTTGTTTATTTATTTATTTTTGGTACAGGGGGTTGAACCCAATGGTTCTTGACCACTGAACTACATCCCTATACCTTAAAAAAAATATATATATATATATATATATGTTGTAGTTGGACACAATAACTTTATTTTATTTATTTATTTATATTTTTTACATGAGCTCTTATTATTATTATTATTATTGCCTTACAATTCTTAATACACCTTTATACCACAATTTATCATATCTCTGTATACAAGATATGTTGACACCAAATTCACATCTTCATATATGTATTTTATATAATGATGAGGGTCTCCTTCCACCATCCATGCAATTCCCCTTCTCCCTCCCTTTCCCTCCCACTCCTCTTCCCTATCTAGAGGTAATCTTCTTCCCATATTCTTCATCCCTACCTCATTTTGAGTCACCCTTCTTTATATCAGAGAAGACATTCAGCATTTGTTTTTTGGGGATTGTCTAACTTCACTTAGCATAATCGGCTCTAATGCCACCCATTTCCCTGCAAATGCCATGATATTATTATTTTTTAGTGCTGAGTAATATTCCGTTGTGTTTAAATGCCACATTTTTTAATCCATTCATCCATTGAAGGGCATCTAGGTTGGCTCCACAGTCTAGTTATTGTGAATTGTGCTGCTACAAACATTGACGTGGCTGTGTCCCTGTAGTATGCTGTTTTTAGGTCTTTTGGGTATAGTCCTAGAAGAGGAATAGTTGGGTCAAATGGTGGTCCCATTCCCAGCTTTCCAAGGAATCTCCATACTGCTTTCCAAATTGGCTGCATCAATTTGCATTCCCACCAGCAGTGTATGAGTATACCTATTTTCCCGCATCCTCGCCAGCACTTGGTTGTTGGTTTGTCTTCATAATGGCTGCTACTCTTACTGGAGTGAGATGATATCTTAGAATAGTTTTAATTTGCATTTCTCTGATTGCTAGAGATGGTGAGCATTTCTTCATATATTTGTTGATTGATTGTATATCCTCTTCTGAGAAGTGTCTGTTCAGGTCCTTGGCCCATTTGTTGGTTGGGTTATTTGTTTTTTTGGTGTTTAGCTTTTTGAGTTCTTTGTATACCCTAGAGGTTAGAGCTCTATCTGATGTGTGAGGGGTAAAAATTTGTTCCCAGGATGTAGGCTCCCTATTCACCTTACATCATATTTCTCTTGCTGAGAAAAAACTTTTTAGTTTGAATTCATCCCATTTGTTGATTCTTGGTTTTAATTCTTGTGCTACAGGCGTCTTATTAAGGAAATTGGGGCCTAGCCCCACGTGATGGAGATTAGGGCCTACTTTTTCTTCTATTAGACGCAGAGTCTCTGGTTTAATCCCTAGATCCTTGATCCATTTTGAGTTAACTTTTGTGCATGGTGAGAGATAGGGTTTCAATTTCATTTTGTTGCATATGGATTTCCAGTTTTTCAAGCACCATTTGTTGAAGATGCTATCCTTTCTCCAGTGCATGCTTTTAGCACCTTTGTCTAATATAAGGTAGTTGTAATTTTGTGGATTAGTTTCTGTGTCCTCTATTCTGTACCATTGGTCTACCAGCCTGTTTTGGTGTCAGAACCATGCTGTTTTTGTTACTATTGCTCTGTAATATAGTTTAAGATCTGGTATAGCGATACCACCTGTTTCACTCTTCCTACTTAAAATTGCTTTAGCTATTCTGGGTCTTTTATTTTTCCAGATGAATTTCATAATTGCTTTTTCTATTTCTGTGAGGAATGCCATTGGGTTATTTATTTATTTTTAAACATTTATTTGTTAGTTGTAGTTGGACACAATATCTTTATTTTATTTATTTATTTTTATATGGTGCTGAGGATGGAACCCAGGGCCTCGCACGTGCTAGATGAGTGCTCTACCACTGAACCACAACCTAAACCCATCCCCAGCTCTTATTTTGAATAAAAATTTTGAGGGGCTGGGGTTGTGGCTCAGTGGTAGAGCGCTCACCTAGCATGCGCAAAGCACTGGGTTTGATCCTCAGCACCACATAAATGTAAAATAAAGATATTGTGTCCACCTAAAACTAAAAAAAAAAAAAAAATATTAAAAAAAATTTGAGACAGAATCTCGCTAAGTTGCCTGTACTGACCTCAAACTTAAGAGCCTCCTGCCTCAGCCTCCCAAGTTACTGAGGTTATAGACAAGTGCCACTGTACATAGTTGCTGTTATTTATTTTTAAGTGTCTTCTAACCTCTCTTCCTCACATGATTACCACAAATCCATTAGTCAAATTACTGCTAGAATTTTTCTAAGATGCAAATTTGATCATGTGGCTTTCCCTATATCCCGCTGTAATTATGCTTACAGGATAAAGAGCAAACTCCTTGGCTGGGTTTGAGACCTCTTTCTTTGGTTTCTCCTGTCCTTTGTGGCTCCTTATCAAAACCAATGTCTGTGCCCCAACTAGCCACAGGGTTGCTATAATTTCAGGTCACTTGTTTAATCTTCCATGTTTTACTTAATTTTTCTACTTTGGCTTCTGAGTAATTCCTTTATTAAACTTAGCTAAGTTTCTTCCATTTACTAGCAAATGCCAAAATTTCACAGAATACTGTATCACTCTTAAATTTTTATCTTATATTGTTGTCTTTTTTAACCTATTAAGGGCAGGGACTGGCTCTTGATCCTTTTCTAGCCCTTGCTCTTGTTGTCCTGTGTTGCTCCTTCTATTATCAAATGATGAGAGTGTTTGCTCTATTTTATTTTGAGTTTTTTGTTTCCGCTGAGGGAGGTTTCTTAGGCAATTTGGTCCACTCTCCTACCAGAAATAAAGTTTTAAAAAATATTTCTTATTTCCCATCTGTTTCTTGTCTTTTACCTTTACCTCTCATACCAGACTCCCTTCAGGCTAGACCTGAACTAAATTCATCTTTATATTCCTAGGTTCTGGAACATGGGGGAATATATATATATATATGTCTTTAAGCCACAATATTGATTTAGACTACTTGTTCACCTTTAAAAATTCACAACAAACTAAACGCTGCAATTGTTAAATAAGAATCTATGTAACTGCCAGCTGCTGAGTCAAGTTGGTGCATATGGGAACATTTCTTGATGGCCATATTAGATTTCCCTTTGTGGTCAGATCATAAGCATCTTCATATTCTGATCCCTGGATATGGTTTACATGTGCTGCTTCCTCAAATTGTGGATTGTAGTCATAATATTTTAGCAGAATTATAAATATATTTCCCCAAGGGAATGATGACCTGAGTTTTACAACTTAGGGAAGTTACTGTCAATATTTCGCTTATAGATATATCAATTAAAAGTGATTTTTTTAAATATTTATTTTTTAGTTATAGGTGGGCACAATATCTTTATTTTTTTATTTTTATTTGGCGCTGAGGATCGAACCCAGTGCCTCACGCATGCTAGGCAAGTGCTCTACCACTGAGCCATGGCCCCAGCCCTAGAGACATATCAATTAAGATGTCTTACTTTTCCATGGTTGTTTTTTGAAACAATTTTGAGGTGTAATATACACCATGCAATTCACTCATTTAACATGTAAAATTCAGTGGGAAAAAAAGGCAAAAGGATAATCAGCCCAGATAAGTGAGAAGACATACAGAAATGTAATAGCTTCCTCCATTGTTAGATCTGTCCTGTGGGTCATGTAGAAAAGGTCTGTGTCTGTATTGTGTCTCCCAGAGGGAGAATCAAGATGTTGCAGCCAAATAGCTGCACATCAGCATTTATATCTGAATTCATATAAGAAGAATTTCTGACAGTTGGTGTTATTTGAAAATGAAGTGGGCTGACTTGGGAGTTCATAAAACTCTCCATCAATAGTAGTATCCAAGCAGGAACAAGATGACTACTAGTGGGGAATTCTGCACTGGCGGTTCAGGCATCAGTGGGTTGTACTAGATGATTTCTGAGATCCCTTTCTATTGAGAGTAGTGGATGCTGTGGAGTCTAGAGGAAACAAAGGTTGAGGAAGTTAGCTACAGCCTGAAAAATAGTGGGTATATATAATGTAAGGTATAATATGTATACTTTCTTGAAATTTGGTGGTCAGATCATAAAATTTTAGAGCAGTGAAGAACCTCATTGATCATTCCCATACTATGTAGATGGGGACATTCAGATACAGAGTTTATTCATATTGCCCAAGATCAAATAGCAAGTTAGAACAGAATTAGGACTAGAATCTGTAATGCTTTAAGACAAAGGAGTTATTCATTTTAATAATTAAGAGAAAATAAAAACAATTTAATGAAAATAATGATGGACCCAAGACTAGGTTGTGCCTAGATTCTTAGTGCATTTTTAATGAAAGCTATGTATGCCTAGGATGCCTTTCTAACCTTTTGAGGACAAGATCAAAGAGTGTGAATGACAAGATTTGCCACAAAACTTACCCCTGGTGCTGCTGTCAGAGAGAAGATATTGAACTGAATGAACTATTGACTTGACACAATATGGCTTTTTAAATTGTGTTCTATGTCTGATTTTTTTTCTCTTTCTCCCTTTATCTTTGCCTTTGTCATTGTTTTTGAATGTTCTATTATTTTTGTAGTTTGATCTCACAGATTTTGTTTCATGTCAGATCTGCCTTTATTTCAATATTTACCACAAGTAACAAATACATTAAATAGCAAAGCATTCAAAACTTCTAACATCGATAACTGTAAAAACCATAAAACATTCAACAACAATGGAATAATAGCAGCTGGAAAAAGAATTGTTTGGCTTAGCTAACGCTTGGCTAGGAGGACATCAGCTATTTGGAGGCCTAAGCAGTATTACTGAGGTAGATAGGTTGGATAGAATGTGGATAGACAGCAATTCTCTCCTCCAAATTTAAGCACACAGCATTAAAATATCACAATGACTGGTAACCATATGAGACTAGCATGAGGAAATAAAATCTATTCTTGATCATTGTTTTGGTTTTTGCAGTGCTGGGAATTGAACCCGGGACCTCATGATGCTAAGCAAGTGCTCTACCACTGAGCTACAGCCCTAGCCCCTATTTTGAATATTTTAAAAGGAGCTTATGAAATAAATTTCTTTGTTTAAAATGGATGCATTTTGTTATAATGGGAGCATCTGGATTTGCCTCTGCTTTTCTCTGTGAGATTGCATGTCTTAATCTTCCCCAGAGCATCTTACAGAGAATAGGATATTTTGCATATTTCTAGGGTTGTTTTTACTGTTTTGTGATTCCATGAAATATCCTGTGATACTTATATGTGTCCACTGAGGCCCAAAGGTAAAAAGAAGAGCATTTTATTCTGTCATCTGAAGCATGTAATCAGAAAGTATTGGAGAAACCTGTCATGAATTATGAGGACTTTCAATGAGTCATTTACAGAGTATCTTCCGCCACCAAATCCTGTGAAATTCAGTTTCATAATTGCATCACACTCCTTTGGTACCATTGTTGGAGTCAGAATTCACTTGGGAAAACACTAACTTAATTGCCAAACTTTATCTCTCCTTCCTTCAGTACACCTGCAAAGTGCTTCTCATAGTGGGAATTATGCTTGTTCCAAGGAGAAGCTATTCTTGTGAATTAGCCAATTAGCCAGTGTTCCATATCTTATCTCTCATTCCCAAGCCTATGAATATTTTCCTCTAAGTACTGACACTTATTTGTGAGCTTGCAAATTGAAATGTATGTATTCCTTTGCTTGACATCTCATCACTGCATAATATGACCTTCAGCTATGTTTTGGGAAAGTGATTATATATGTCTGAGTTTAAAAAAAACTCTAGACTATATATGTGAAGACTGATTTTTAAAAAAGTTTTTAAAAGAACCTTAATCATAGTGTTTTTTGGCATATGAAACAAGGGTTTCTTCAACAGAAATAAAAGAACATTGGAATGAGATTTGTACAAAGCAGCACATAATTGCTTGTCAATTATGGACAAAATCACCAGCAGTAAAACACTTTGTCCCTCCAAAGAGGAGGACTAATTGCCGCCTAGCAAGAATTCTGGCTGACCTGGTATAGTTCAGCATGTGCCGTGAGGGAATCTCACCACCAGAGAAGTCACCTGAGTACCTTTAAAAATACATTTGTTTGGTTTTGCCAGATTGCAGTCTTATTCTTGACTAGTGGATACAGTGTATTTGAAGATTTGCTGCAACCTTGAAACTTAGTTTTCCTGTGTTGTGATGTGAGCTAGTAGAGGAAGGGAGCCCTAGGTGTTGCTTTTCAGAGTTGACCTAAGCAAGAAAAAATTTGTTTGAAAATTTATACAATCTTAATAGTAGCCATTTTTGAAAACAAATTGTTATATGGTTCCCAAAGTACCAATAAAATTAAAGAATTCATGAGAAAAACAGGTTTCAAGATAATTTCAGAGCCTATGCCTATTTCTTAGATCCTGAAAGGCCTTTAGGATATTGGTGTTGACATTTTGGGTTCAGTTTTCCTCTTCACTGTCCTCAGAGACTGTCTATATGTAACAGATGGACCAGATTGTGGCACAGCTGACCTGTTAATTTTCACTATTTCCATTATTAGAAACTTACATTGGTTGTGTGGCAATTTACATCAGCCACAAAGATGGGAAAAATTAATGGATTTTTAAATTGCCTTATAGACTATTTATTTATGGCCCCAAAACACAGACAAAATGTCAGTTCAGAATTTTATTTGTAGGGGATATAAATTAGCTTCAGCAATAATTTTTAAATACATATTAATAATCCTTTTTATTAATCCTCTGAATTCCTGAGCATAGTGAGAAAATATTACAGGAACTCAGTAACTATGAAATAAGTAAGAAGTAAAGAAATGGATCATAGTTTATCTGTGTGTGTGAGAGAGTATAACTAGTCCCTTCTTGGTGTTTATCATTACTGTTTATTATTGTTGCTGGATTCCACCTAATAGTCTCTTGGTTTCCTGAAATAGATAATTCTGGATTACTTCAAGAATTACAGTGCAGACTTGCTTTTTGTGTGTGTGTACAGTATTGAACTTTGTGGTGACATATAGACTTTCCCAAGTTCATCGTTGAGGATTTTTAAACAGTCAATAAAGGCAGAAAATTAAAGGAGAGAAAATCCAGAGCAAGCTGTTCAAAACTAATCAGTAGGAAATTATGTAAACTTAATTAACTAGGGCATCAAGGGAAGGGCTATGGAGTATAATGAAATATTTTAGAAATGAGGCAAAGGAGCCAAACTAAAACAGGGTTAGTTGAAGTGTTCCCAGAAGGAAGGGTGGGAGAGCCCTCCCTGCACTGCTTAACCTTGTGCCTTGTTTTTGGCCATGAAACTCTGTGCCAGGATCCTGGGAGGTGACAGGTATATAAGGAGAGTCTGGAGCTGAAGGAACTGAGTTGGGGGTGGGGGAAGGGGAAGGGGAGAGAGAGAGAGAGAGAGAGAGAGAGAGAGAGAGAGAGAGAGAGAGAGAGAGAGAGAGAGAGAGAGAGAAGTTCTGGCTTGCACTATTTATTGGATGATGTTCATATAGTAAAATGGAGACTGAAATAGGCATTGTGATCCAGTTGCAAACCTCTGACCTTCCATTATTAACTGAACCAAAATGATTAGTTAGGATTTAGAGAAAATCTGTACTTTTCAGACCTATGTCGTCGACCAAATAGAGAAAGACTTGAAGGTTCTCCACATGGGGCTCAGATTCAGTTCAATTTGGAAAGTATTTATAGAACACATGTTCTATTAAAGGTGCTATGCTAAGCTGGGTGGGGTGGTGCACACCTGTTATTCCAGCTACTTGGGAGGCTGAGGTGGGAGGACCACTTGAATCCAGGACTTCAAGACCAGCCTGAATGACATAGCAAGACCCTTTCTCAAAGTAAAAAAGAGAGGAAAAAGGTACTTTGCTAATGATGCATGGAATAAATGCTGAGTAAAGCAGTATTGTCCTTTAGGAGCTTTTAGTCTATCATGGAGAATGAGACAAGTATATAAATGGTAAGTATACTAGGCCATGGTATAAAATAGTACTATGTCAGAAGACTCCTAAATGTCTGTCCCTAGAACCCCAGACCAAAATAGTTAAGTACTTGTACCTTTCCCATAAACTCTTTATTGGGGATGCTGGAGATTGAACCCAGGGCCTCACACGTGCTAGGCAAGTGCTCTGTCACTGAGCTATACCCCTAGTCCTACCATCAACTTATATATATATGTATGTATATTTAGTTGCTGAGAGCCATAGCCAAGTAGAAATAACGCATGGCAATTTCTTTGTCAGCCTACCCAATGTTGCTTAGAGGGAGGACTCTCCATTGTGGAAATGGGCTTGCCTTGGACCCAGGTCATTTGCAGTGACATTGCGTGAATGTTTGAGAAAGGTGACCCTGCTCAAGGACCAGGGCGGATCCTGGTTTAGGGTGTGGATCCTGCTGGGAATAGGGCGTATCCTGCTGCCTCAGGCACCCACTCCTTGAGTTCCTGTTGAGTTCTCGTGGGATTCAGAGGGTTTTTGGGATGCAGAGCCTGGTGGAGGTAGTGGATTTTCCCCAGAATGTGCGTGTAGAGTGCCAGTGAGAGTTCAGGAATAAAGAATTGCTGTTTGAATCTACAAGGCTGTGAGTGGCTCGTGATTTTGTGCCCAGCCAGACTGCAGCATTTAGTTGTATATGGACACGATATCTTTATTTATTTATTTTTATGTGGTGTTGAGGATCAACCCAGTGCCTCAAACGTGCTAGGCAAGAGCTCTACCATGGAGCTACAACCCCAGCCCTCTCCCATCGACTTTTGAGCAGAGAAAGAAATGTAAATTTTCAGTTTCTAACTCCTTCAAAGATAGATTTAGAAATTTAGGTACACCCTGAGCAAGCCGAGAATGCATGCACGCACACAAACAGAATGTTTCTTCAAAGCTATCATTTATTTGGGTTTCAAAAGCAGAATTTAGTTATTTTAGGAATATGGTATTTATTACATATACGTAAACATTTCTATATAAGACCTTCATGAAGAGGACAAACTCTCTAAAACATAACTGTCAAATGTTAGAAGATAATATATATGCAAATTCTTCATTTAAAAATTAGATTTAGAAATTCAGATAAAATACTCTAAGAATGATATGAAATTTTATTTTTGTTATTTCTTGTGATCTCAGTGACATGCTTTAAAAGTTTTTAAATTTCAGTAAAACAAATATAACATTAATTGTAGTATTTTAGCTATCTTTAGGAATATAGTTCCATGACATAAAGTATGTTTGCATTGTTATAGTAAAATTAGTGTCATATATTCCTAGAAATTTTCATTCTTACTGAAACTGTACCCATTAAATAATAACTCTCCTTCTCCCCGCTGCCCTGTGGTGCTAGAGATTGAACTTAAGAACCCATACATGCCAGGAAGCACTTAACCACTGAACCACATCCCTAACTCTCTTGATTCTATTTTCTGTTTCTATGAATTTACTTTATATAAAATCATACAACATTTTTCCATTTGTGTCTTCTTTTACCTAGCATAATGTTGTCAAGGGTCAACCATGTGTTAGAATTTTCTTCCTTTTTAAGGTTGATTTATTAGTTCATTTCCTTTCTTTTAAGGATAAGCATAACATTGTGTATATAGACCATGGTTTTTTTTTTCCTTAATCCATTCATCCATCAGTGGATATTTGGTGGTTTCTACAATTTGACTGTCCTGAATAAGGATGCTGTGAACATGGGTATACCCATGTCTATTCAAGTCCCTGCTTTCAATTCTTTGGGGTATATACTCAGAAGTGAAATTGCTAAATCATATGCTAATTCTGTTTTTGTTTTGTTTTGTTTTGTTTATTTTGTGGTTGGGAATTAAACCCAAGTGTGCTTTACCACTGAGCTACACATCTCTAGCCTTTTTAAATTTTATTTTGAGACAGGGTCTTGCTGAGTTGTTGAGATGGTTCTTGAACTTGGAATCCTTCTCAGCCTCTCCAGTCACTGGGATTACAGGTGTGTACTACCATGCCTGTGTTGAATATTTTGAGAAAGTGTCATTCCTTTTTCTACAGTGGCTGCATCACTCCCATCAGCAATCCACAAGGGTCCCAATTTCTCCACATCCTTGCCAACATTTGTTATACATATATTTTATATAAATACAATATTTTATATTTTATACATTTGTTATACTTACATAGTCATTCAAAGGGATGTAAAATAGTGTCTAATTTTAGTTTTGTCTTGCATTTCCCCAATGAGTAGTGAATTTGGGTATCTTTTAATGTGCTTATTATATTAGCCATCTGTTTATCTTTGGAGAAATGTCTGTTCAAGTCCTTTTCCCATTTTTAAATTGGGTTGTTTGTTGTTGATTTGTAGAAGTTTTTTATATATTTTGGATACTAACTACTTATCAGATATGTGATTTGCAAATATTTTCTCCCTTTCCATAGTTGCCTTTCATTCTGTTGATAATGTCCTTTGACACACAGCAGTTGTTAATTTAGATGAAGTCCAGTTTATCAGTTTTTGCTTTTGTTCTCTGTGCTTTTTAGGGTCATGTTCAAGAAATCATTGCCAAGTTTTCAAGGTTACAAAGCTTTTCCAATTATTTTTTCTTCTAAGCATTTTGTTGTTTTAGCTCTTAGGTTTAGTCTTTGATCCATTCTGACTTAATCTTTGTATATAATGTAACATAAGGGTCCAAATTTATTCTTTATCACATGTCTATCTGATCACTATTTGTTGATAAGACTCCATTAAATGGTCTTGGAACCCTTTTTTTAAAAAAAATATTTTTTAGTTATAGGTGGACATAATATTTTTATTTTATTTTTATGTGGTGCTGAGGATTGAACCCAGTGCCTCATGCATGGTAGGCAAGCACTCTACCTCTGATCCACAACCTCAGCCCTTGGCACCCTTTTTGAAAATCATATGTCCATAAATGTGAGGGTAAAGCTCACTATTATATTCCATTGGTCTAGATGGCTTTATACCAGTTCTACACTGTTTTGATTACTGTAGCTTTGTAATAAATTTTTTTAATTTTTATTTTTGTAATTATAAATGGACACAATACTTTTATTTTATTTATTTATTTTTATGTGGTGCTTAGGATCAAACCTAGTGCTTCACATATGGTATGCAAGGGTTCTACCACTGAGCCACAACTCCAGCCCTGTAATAAATTTTGAAGTCAGAAAGTATTTGACCCTAACATTGTTCTTTTTCAAGGATGTTTTGGTTATTTGAGGTTCTTTGGGATGTTATATGAATTTTATGACAGCAACATACTTTTATTGTGGTCTTTAAAGTATCTTATAAGAAATTTCCTATGACATTTTTTTCAGTTAATATTTTATTTTATTTATTTTATTTTTTTATTATTAGTTGTTCAAAACATTACAAAGTTATTGACATATCATATTTCATACATTTGATTCAAGTGGATTATGAACTCCCATTTTTACCCTGTATACATATTGCAGATTCACATCAGTTACACATCCACTTTTTTACCTACTGCCAAACTAGTGTATGTTGCATTCTGCTGCCTTTCTTATCCTCTACTATCCCCCCTCCCCTCCCTTTCCCTCCCCTCCCTTCCCCTCCCTTCCCATCTTCTCTCCCTACCCCATCTACTGTAATTCATTTCTCTCTCTTGTTTTTTTCCCCTTTCCCCTCACTTCCTCTTATATGTAATTTTGTATAACAATGAGGGTCTCCTTCCTTTACCATGACATTTTAATAGAAAAAAACTTCTTTTGAGGTAATTCTTTCTAGCTCACTGAGTTTGGGGTAAAAAGCAAAGTCTGATAATTTAAGCCAGTATAAGGCTACATAGTATTCTTTAAATCCACAAGAAATAAAATATAGGATTTAGAAAAGATACTTCCATTCTAGAGGGGAAAAAAAGCAGTTTACATGCCTTATGATTTTTAAAATTTTTATTGGAGAATATTCAGCTATTTAGCATTTATCCTAAGAGAAGAATCCTCCATTCTGCCCCCATACTGTCAATTGTCTTAATTTTTACTTTACAAATGGATAAACTTGGGATGGTAGGGGAGGTTATACCACAATGTATGAAAGTTATTTTCATGAAGCAGCAAGTTGCTTTCTCTAGCAGATATTTAATAATTATTTTTAAAGAAATCTTAAATATAAAAATTTTATGCTTTTTTTCCTATCTGATAACAAGCCTTATTTAAAGGAATTTTTCTTTTTTAAAAAAATTTGTTCTAATTAGTTATACATGACAGCAGAATGCATTTCAGTTCATTGTACACAAATGGAGCACAGCTTTTCATTTCTCTGTTGGTATATGTTGTAGAGTTGCACCATATGTGTAGTCATACATGTACCTAGAGTAATGATGTTCATCTCATTCCATCATCTTTCCTGCCCCCATGCTCCCTCCCATCCCTTCCCTCCCCTTTGCTCTCTCCAAAGTTCCTCCATTCTTCCCTTGCCCCACCTCATGGATCAGCAGCCACGTATCAGGGAGAACATTCAGCCTTTGGTTCGAGGGGATTAGCTTACTTCGTTTAGCATGATCATCTCCAACTCCATCCATTTACCTGTAAATGCCATAATTTTATTCTCTTTTAATGCTGAGTGATATTCCATTGTATATATATATATATATATCTCACAGTTTCTTTATCCATTCATCTACTGAAAGGCATCTAGGTTGTTTCCACAGTTTAACTCTCATGAATTGAGCTTCTATAAACATTGATGTGACTACATTACTATAGTATGCTAATTTTAAGTCTGAGAGGAACTTTTCTGGCTTAGTAACTTAGTACATCCCTTCACTTACTTTTCTCCCTTATCTATTCAAAGGAAAGATATTTTCCAGATTTGGTAGTGATGATCACTTTTTAAAATTTTCAGATTCCTTTTAGTCATTTTCGTTAAGAAGTGAGAAGTGCATATTTTTTCCATCAATATTAATATTTATTTGAATTATCAAATTTATTGTTTATATATATAGTTCATTTTAGTTATATATAACGTTAGGATTCATTCTGATATAGTTATAAAAGCATGAGATTTAATTTGCTCTAATTCAGTCCCTAGTACTTCTCTTTCTTCTCTCCTTCCCCCTCTGCTTGTTCCCTTCCCTCTATTCTGCTGATCTTAATGTTTTGAACTTAGGCATGCTGCAGTCTTCTCTTTTCCTGTTTCAATCTTACAGTTATTTATTTACATTTACTTCGTAATATGTATAAGAGTCCTTTTTTATCCCCTCCAGTAGGTAGAGTACTCTCCTTTCTGGCTGCCATGAGATGAGCAGCTTTCTTCTGCCACACATTTCCAACCATGATGTTTCTGCCTCACCACAGGCCCAGAAACAATGGAGCCAGCCAACCATGGTCTGAAACCATCAGAAAAAATTAGTATTTCCTCTAAGTTGTTTTTCTAAGCTATTTTGTCACAGTGTTGAAAACCTGACTAACACACTTAGGTTCCAGCATATCAAGGACAACAAATGTGTACGTATCCACGGAAGCATTCAGAGTTGCCTCCCATGCTTGTCCTGTATTTAACCCATTTCATCTAGGGAAGTTTTCATGTAGGAAGGAATGGCCTAACTCCAAATCAGAACAAACAAACAAAAAAAACTATCCAAATTCAATTATTCACTCCCCTGATGTGAGAACAGAAACTTGTGAAAGCAAGTCCTGACAGGCAGAAGGAAATACTCAGATAAATGAAAAACTCTATGAACAAATACAGATGTTTCCTGGTCCCTGGGCTTAAAATGGTGCCTTTTTCAGTTCTCTCTTGGCCTAAGATGTCCAGAAATGGGTATCCTAAAGTGAGTGGTCCACATTGTCACTTTAAATCTCAATTCAGTCATCATATGTTCTCTTAGAAACTCATCCAAGCCAGATTCATCTGCTTGGATTTGCTGTTGGATATAGATGGCTGTAGGGAAATGTTGTGATGTCTACAATCACAGCACTCTTGCCCTGATACATTCCCCAGAAAACATTTCTTTTGCTCACTCTCCAGCAACATTTTTCCTAGGGAGGCCTGTAAGACAAGGATGACAGGTTATGGCACATCCATGTCAATGGATAACTGAACACAATTTAGGGGTAAACTGTCATTCCCTGTCATGGCTTAAAGTTCATAAATATCAAAGAAAATAACCTCCACCTAGAACTAGTACTTTGGTACCATCATCACCACCATCTCCGCCAAAATGGGACACTTTTGTCTGTGAAAGGGACAGTACTACTATGTAGAATCATAATTCAGTTAGTGTAATTAATTTCTTTCAACCTGAGCACAGTCCTCAAATGGACATTAATATGACATAAGAGTATTGTATAGTAAATTCTGGTGTCCTACAAAAGCAAAAACACCCAAAGCTGTTTTTTAAAATATTAGTAATCTTTAGTTTTTTTCACCTGGGGAGGGAAAGGTAGTGTAGTTGTATTTTTAAATCTTTTAATTAACAAGGGAGAATCATTTGGTCACTATTATGGTAAGTTGCAAGACGGTGCAAGAATTTACAGGGCTGTGTGGAGTGGGCTGTTTGTGTCAGACAGCCCCAACACACTGAGAGGCATACCCTGCTCTGTTTTGAACAATATATTTCACATTTAGAACTGTTAGGTCTTAGAATTTTTAAAGAGAAGTGATGAGGTCAGTAGGTCCAAAACATATTTTCTGTTTGTACCATTAGAACACTTAATAAAATCTTAAAATTAAAAAAAAACAGCATTAATTTAATAGTAAAGCTCCAGCTTTTGCATTAACACATCTGTGTATCTAGTGGAATATTAAAGATTTTTAAAATGTTTTTCTAATTCTTAAGAATGCAATTAATTTGGGCTGGGGTTGTGGCTCAGTGGTAGAGTGCTCACTTTGCACGCATGAGGCACTGGGTTTGATCCTCAGCACCACATAAAAATAAAGATATTGTGTCCACCTACAATTAAATATAATATATATATATATTAAAAAACAAAAAATGCAGGCTGGGATTGTGGCTCAGCGGTAGAGGCTTGCCTAGCACATGCAAGGCCCTGGGTTCAATTCTCAGCACCACATAAAAATAAAATAAAGATATTGTGTCCAACTACAACTAAAAAATAAATATTAAAAAAAGAATGCAATCATTTACCTTGATTAATAAAATGAGTGACATAAGATTCAAATGTAGCTTCATAATCTGAAATGATGGAGCATAGCTAAATATGTCATTAAACATTAAAAAATATATAAATTCCTGAACTTAGATTCCAGAAATCAATTCTGGATATATAAGATGGAGAAGATAATATTTTATGGGAAAAGATCCAGAGGTTTTAGTTAACTATAAGCTCACCATAAAGAAAGGTGTCAAAACATTAGTCCCCAATGCTTATATTAAATTGTATTAAATAGGAAGAAAGAGTTTTATAATCCATTTGACTGTTGTTGCCAAAACTTTAGTTTTGCATTCTATTCCAGGCATCAAATTATTTTTTAAAGAGAGGGTGAGAGAGGAGAGAGAGAGAGAGAATTTTTAATATTTATTTTTTAGTTCTCAGTGGACACAACATCTTTGTTGGTATGTGGTGCTGAGGATTGAACCCTGGCTGCCCGCATGCCAGGCGAGCGCTACGGCTTAAGCCACATCCCCAGCCCTCCAGGCATCAAATTTTAAGAAGGGTATTAACCCACACCCTTCAGAGAAAGGCAACAAGGAGATGAAGGGATTGAAAACAGCCATAGAAGGATGAATAAGAACAACTGGGCAAAGACATGTGTAAAATCATGGTTCTTACCTTTGGGGAAAAACTCAGAGATTATTTGATCAGAAACCCTTACTTTCAGGATGAAGAAACAGGCTCAGGGAGGTGTGTCCTGGGTTACATGGTGAGAAGGAAGCAGACTGAAGATTAGTTTCCAAAGGTGCCAAATGATAGGATAGCTGCCATGTAAGTGACTTGCTGTGTGGGACAGGGGCCCGACATTTTTCAAAGCTTGAATAGGCAGAATCAAGACTGATGTTTCAAAATTAAAGAAAAGATTTGGGAAAAAAGTAGAAGGAAAAACTTTCTAGCTATTGTAGCTGCCTGACGTTGGAATTGGTTGCTATGAAAAGTAGTGAGCTGCCTGCCCTTGAGTAAGTTGAAGCAAAGGTTGGGTAGGATATTGGGATTATTCCTTCCATTCAGATAAGGCTCAACTACACAAGTTAATTATTATAGCCTCTTTTGATTACTAATACAGGTTGAGTATCTGTGATCTGAAGACCTTAAAACTGAAACTTTTTTTAATTGCTAACACGATGTTCAAAAAAGATTTTGGAGCATTTTGGATTTCAGATTTCTGAATTAAGAATGCCTCTGGTAAAGTATAGACTAACTGATAAAGTATATACAAAAATCCAAAAACTCTGAAATCTGAAACACAAGTATTTCAGATCAGGGATACTCTACGTATGATAGTTAACATTTATTGGGTTTTTGTTGAGGCACTGTGTTAGGGGATGTGTATGTGTGGTCTCTTTGAATCTTCAATACACATGGAAGCCGTGGCTCACAGAACCACTTGTTTGGCCTGTGGTCACATGGGTAGTAGTTGGTGGGGTAGGATTCAAATTCAGGTGAGTCTGTCTTAGCCACTTAATTACAATTGTTTGATTTGAATAAATATTAGTTACATCCATTTTTCATGATTGATAGCATTCCTAAACAGAAAGAGTCTCCAGTGAGAAGGCCCAGCCTGTTATCAGGGGCGTCTGTATTTATGGGTTTCAGATCTCATAAATGTGCTGTGCTCTTTAAGGCATATATATGCCATCACAGTCTTTGGGAATAAATCCTGTGGAAATGGTTAGCTATCTGCAGTTCCTGAGCCATTTCAGTAATGGTAGCAGTTATTTTAAATTATCACTTATCATTAAGAGACTTTGTGTTCCAGAATTTTCTTACTCTCTCTATAGTTTTAAAAACTTACAGTAGTTATTATAATCCATATATCAGTTTTTGATTTGGTTTGTCTCCCACTCAACCTGAGCTATTTTTTAAGTAAATTATTCTCTTTTACTTTGAGATAATTGTAGATTCACTTGCAGTTGTAAGAAATCATACAAAGAGATCTCACATACCTTTTACCTATTTCCCTCTGTAGTAACATCTTGCAAAACTCTAGTACATTCCACAACCAAAGATATGGCCATTGATAAAGTGAAGAAACAGCACATTTCCATCACCACAAGTATCCCTCCTCCTGCCCTTTGGTGGTCACCTTCTTCTCTCTCACCCTCCTATTCCTGACACCTGATAACCACTAGTCTTATTATCCGCTTCTATAATTTTGTCATTTTAACAATGTCATACAAATGAATCATACCATACATAACCTGTTCTTTTGTTTCCACTTAGCAAAAGTCTCAAAGATTTATCTAGGTCATTGAATGTATCAATAGTTTCTTTTGATTGCCAAGCAATATTCTATAGTATAAAACATTTTCTTTAATCATGACCTGTTCAAGGACATCTGTACTTTCAGTACTATGAATAAAACTATTATCTGTGTGAAGGTTTTTTGTGAACACAGGCTTTCATCTCTCTGGGCTATATGTCCAGGAGTGCAACTGCTAAGTTATATATGGTAGTTCCATGTTTAGTTTATAAGAAACTGCAAATTATTTCCCAGAGTAGCTGCACCATTTTACATTCCCACCAGCCATGTGTGAGTAACCTAGTTTCTTGGCAGCCTTGCCAGCTTTTCGTGTTGTCACTATTTTTTATCTTAGTCTTCCTGATAGGTATGTGATATCTCTTGGTTTTCATTTGCATTTCCCTAATGGCTAACGATGTTTTACATCCTTTCATATGCTTATCTGCCACCTGGATATCCTCTTTGGTGAAATGTCTGTTCATGTCCTTTGCCTGTTTTATAATTGGATTGTTCCTGTTTTTATTGTTAGGCTTTGAAAGAGCCTGGGCTTTTATATAGACCCATTTCAGCACCATGCTGGTCATTTCTTTGCTTCTGAGCCATTCCAGGTACCTTGCTCATATAACACCCACAGCCTGACTTATGTGAATTATTACAGATTGAAAAAGTCATGATTCCATTCTGAATAGCTGGAGAACAAAATATAGCTTGTCTAAAACTCAATGCTGCCTAGAAATCTTTTTTTTTTGAGATAGAATTCACATTTCATAAAATTCATGTGTTTAAAGTGTATAAATCAGTGGCATTTAATATATTCTCCAAGTTGTGCGACCATCACCAATTTCCAAAATAGAAATACTTGTTAGCAGTCACTCCTCACTTTCCACCTTCCCAATACCCAGGCCCTGGAAATCTTTAATATATTCTTTGTCTCTATAGACTTGCCTAATCAGGACATTTCATATAAATGTGATCATGCAATATGTTACCTTTTGTGTTGGCTTTCTTCACTTAGCATAATAGTTTCCACCTTTAGTAGTTCCTTATAGTTCCTTCCCTGCCTTCCTCCTTTCCTCAGGATCTTGCTATGTTGCCAGGCTGGCCTTGAACTCCTGAACTCAGGTCATCCCTGCACTCAACCTCCTGAGTAGCTAGAACTACAGGTGATACCACTGTGCCTAGTTAGCATGTTTTAAAGATTCTCCATATTGTAGATGTATTAGTACTTTTTTCATTTTTATGGTTGAATAATATTCTGTTGTTGGATCGCCTACATTTTGTTTATTCATTCATTACTTATAGAAGTTTAAGTTGTTACCACTTTTTTTTCTTCTATGAATAAGGTTAATATGAACATTTGTACAAGTTTTTATGTAGATGCATATTTTCCTCTTGGATATATACCAGGAATGAAGTTAATTTCTGGGTTATATGGCAACTCTTTATTTGTTTGGAGAATTTGCAAACTGTTTTCCAAAATAGGTGTTCATTTTACATTCCCATCAGCAATGTATGAGAGTTCTAGTTTCCCTACTACTTTAGCAACACTTGTTATTTTTTATTATGGCCACTTGTGTTTTTGATTATGATTATTCTAACAAAAGTGGTTTTGATCTGTATTTTCATAATGATTAATGATGTTGAGCATTGTTACGTGTGCTTACTGGCCATTTTGTTTTTTAGGGAAAATATCTTTTGATATCCTTTGCCTCTCTTTTAATTGGGTATTTGTGTTTTCATTGTTGAATTGTAAGAATTCTTTATACATACTGGATGCTAGACCTTTGTCAGATATGTTATTTCCAAGTATTTTCTTCCATTCTACAGATATATTCTCACTTTTTTTGGGGGGGGGTACTGAGGATTGAACCCAGGGGTGCTCAACCACTGAGCCACAACCCCAGCCCTGTATTTTCACTTTTTTGGTGGTATCTGCTATTGTCTGAATGTTGGCGTTCTCTTAAATTCTTGTGTTAGAAATGTAATTTCAAATGCTACAAAATTAAGAGATGAATTAAGAGATGGGACCTTTGGAATGTGATTATATCATGAAGACTCCACCCTTATGGATGGGATCGGTGCCCTTATAACACAGGTCTAAGACAGCCTGATAAAAGTGAGGCTGTCTATGAGGAACAGGACCTCACCAGATGCTGAATCTGCTGGTGCCTCAATCTTGGACTTCTTGGCCTTCAGAACCATGAAGAATACATTTATGCTGTTTGTGAATTATTCAGCCTGTGGTATTTTGTTATAGCAAGCCTGAATACACTAAGACAATATCCTTGAAGAATAAATATTTTTAATTTTTAATGAGGCCATTGAAATTTTTCCAAGTGCTTCCCATTCACAAGTACCAATCTCTCTCTAGTTCCATTATCCTAGGAAAATGAAGTTGCCTTCTTCGTTCTGAAAAAGTTGAGATTTTTTTTTTTAGTTGTAGGTGGACACAATACCTTTATTTTATTTTTATGTAGTGCTGAGGATCGAACCCAGTGCCTTACACATGCCAGGCGAGCGCTCTACCACTGAGCTACAATGCCAGCCCTTGAGATATTTTTTGTCATAAATGCCTCTATTTCCTTTGTCTCAAATTTATTAGTTTCTGTGTTGTTTCACTTTCTCTCATCTGCTCATATTCTCCTTGAAATACCAAAATTTTGCTTTTCCTTTTTACTTATTTGTTTTTGTTACAACTGCTTTTTATTTTATATATGTTGTATATATATTTTAAAAATAATTTTTATTGGTTCATAATAGTTATGCATACATTAGTATTTATTTTGACATAATTATAAATACACAGAGTATAGTTCGCTCAATTTAAATCCCCAGTGTTTACCCTTGCCCTTCTCTACTCTACTGATCTATTTATTTACATTTTTTAAAAATGGTGTCTTGTGGATATATATAATAATGAGATTCACTGTAGTATATTCATATATTTACATTGAAAAGTTAGGTCAGATTCATTCCACTGTTTTTCCCTTATCCCATCCCTCTTCCCTCTCCTTCAATCCCCTTCTTCTACTCCCCTGACCTTTCTTTAATTTTGATGGGATCCCCACCCCAATTTCTTTTTTTCCTCTCTCTCTCCACCCACCCTAGTTTAGGCTAGCTTCTGCATACCAGAAAAAACATTTGACTGTTGTCTTTCTGAATCTGACTTATTTCACTTAGAATCTTCAGTTTCATCCATTTATGAGCAAATGACATAATTTCATTCTTTTTCATGGCTGAGTGATTCTCGTGTGTGTGTGTGTGTGTGTGTGTGTGCGCACGCGCGCGCGAGTACGCGTGCATGTGTGTGACATTTCTTTATCCCTTTATCCTAAGACATTTCTTTATCCTAGGGTACCTAGGTTGGTTCTATAATCTGGTTATTGCAAATTGTGCTGCTATAAACATAGATATGGCTTCTAAGAATGGAACTACCATATGACCTAGCTTTCCCACTCCTTGGTATATATCCAAAGGAACTAAAATCAGTATACTATAGGGATGCTTTTCCTTTTTAAAATGAACACTTCTGCCTAGTCCATTCAATCCCTTCCTGAACTTTATTTCAGTGATTGGCCTTTTTCTCTCCCTCTTAACATCAATAATCACTCATTTTTCTTCTTTCTTTTCTGTCTTTGTATACTCTCAGCTCTCTGTTGCCCCTTTAAAGAATAAGGGGGGACTTTGCCAAATTTTATTTTCCCCTTTAATCTACCAAGGTATTTTTCATAACTTTTTAAAAAATTATTTTTGTTCTTTTTTGACAGAGTATATTTGGACACATATACATACATGGAGTATAACATCCCATTCTTGTTGTTGTACATGAAGTGGAGTTACACTGGTCATGTGTTCATATATGAACACAGAAAAGTTTTGTTCTTCATTCTACTGTGTGTCCTATTCCCATCCCCACTTCCTCCCTTTCATTTCCCTTTGTCTAATCCAATGAACTACTCTTCTTCCTTCCTCCCACTTTATTGTGTGTTAGCATCTGCATATCAGAGAGAACATTTGGCCTTTGGTGTTCTGAGATTGGCTTATTTCACTTAGCATGCTAGTCTCTAGTTCTATCTGTTTACCAGAAAATGCCATAATCCATTCTTCTTTATGGCTAAGTAATATTCCATTGTGTGTGTGTGTGTGTGTGTGTATATATTTATATATAATATTTTCTTTATCTATTCACCTGTTGAAGGGCACTTAGGTTAGTTCCACAACTTAGCTATTGTGAATTGAACTGCTATAACCATTGATGTGGCTATGTTACTAGAGTATGCTGAGTTTAAGTCCTTTGAGTATATACCGAACAACAGGATAACTGGGTCAAATGGTGGTTCCATTCCAAGTTTTCTGAGGAATCTCCATACTGTTTTCCAGAGTGGTTTCACCAATTTGAAGTCCCACCAGCAATGTGTGAGTATATCTTTTCCCCCACATCCTCACCAATATTTATTATTACTTGTATTCTTGATAATTGCCATTCTGAGTGGAGTGAGATTTCAATTGTATGTGGATGCAATATCTTTATTTTATTTATTTTTATGTGGTGCTGAGAATTGAACCCAGTGCCTCACAGGTGCTAGGCAAGCATCCACTGAGCTGCAACCCCAGCCCCTCAGTGTAGTTTTAATCTGTATTTCTCTAATTGTTAGATATGATGAACATTTTTCCATATATTTGTTGACCGATTGTATTTCTTCTTATGTGAAGTGTCCAGTTCCTTTGCTCATTTATTGATTGCATTATTTTTTTTTGGTGTTAAGTTTTTTGAGTTCTTTATATATCCTGGAGATTAATGCTCTATCTGAAATGCATGGGGCAAAGATTTTCTCCCATTGTATAGGCTCGCTCTTCATATTCTTGATTGTTTCATTTGCTGTGAAGAAGCTTTGTAGTTTGATACCATTCCATTTATTGATTCTTGACTTTACTTCTTGTACTTTAGGAGTCTTACTGAGGAATATGATTCCTAAGCTAACATGATGTAATGTTGGGCCTACTTTTTCTTCTAGTAGGTGCAAAGTCTCTGTTTTAATGCCTGGGTCCTTCATCCACTTTGAGTTGAATTTTGCACAGGGTAAGAGGAAGAGGTTTAATTTTGTTTTGCTACATGTGGATTTCCACTTTTCCCAGCACCATTTGTTGAAGAGACTATCTTTCTGGAGGAAGGACGACCAGCATCTCAATAAGGGGTTCTTCTTTCTGCCCAGGGAGATCCAAGCCACTCTAAAACTTACAATCTCAGATATAATTAATAAGTGACAAGTGGCCAGGCACGTGGTGCATGCCTGTAGTCTCAGTGGCTCAGGAGGAGGAGGCAGGAGAATCATGAGTTCAAAGCCAGCCTCAGCAATTTAGCGAGGTGCTAAGCAACTCAGTGAGACCCTGTCTCTAATAAAATTCAAAATAGGGCCGGGGATGTGGCTCAGTGGTCAAGTACCCCTGAGTTCAATCCCTAGTACCCCTCAAAAAATGTAACAACAAAGCATAGATACTCAGAAATATATTTATATAACGTGAAGCCCCTGATAGATCTTGTCCACATGGGTTCTGGAACTAGACAAAGGGAAAATGGCTTTGGTGGTTTATTTAAGGGGGTACATCAAAGGCAGGGGCAGAGTCTTGCTTCAGTGATGTCTTGCAGTCAGCAGGCTGATTGACATCTTGGCAGGTCACACCCATCTCAGGTGCTGTGTGGACCACAGCAGAGTAGGAAAGAGATTCACATTGTCCTTGGGCAATTGACCAGAGGAAATGTCCACTGGTTATTCCCAGACACCAAATGTCTCTATCCATGAGGCTTCCAAGCGTGGTGACTCACATGCAACCCATGAATGGCTTGTGACAGCTATCTTTTCTCCAATGTATGTTTATGGCGCCTTTGTCTAGAATGAGATGACTGTATTTATGTGGGTTTGTCTCTGTGTCTTCTATTCTGTACCGTTGGTCTTCATGTCTGGTTCCTACCAGTCTTCAATGCCTTCCCTTTTACTGCTAAAAGAGCTGTTTGATTTCATCTGAATTATTGTAGCAACCCTCTAGATGATCTCCAAGTACAGCCTCCTACTTAGACTCATCTTATATACTTTTCATCAAATGAATCTTTCCAAGTGAAGTTCTTTTCACCTAACTCTGCTGCCTAGGAATTTTTGATAACTCACTTAATATGGAGTTATATATAGGACTCTTCATCTTTTATTCAAAGCCCTTTATGACCTACTCTCTCAACTCAGAAATATGGACAACTTTTCATTGAACAGCCCTCCACACCAGTTTGCTGCCTGAGGCTTCCCCCCTACCCCACCCAGTCAATGTCTGTCTTCCTTCAATTCTTCCTGTCGGAATCCTGTCTAAAACTCAGATGCCTTGGTCTCTTTTGATCATTTCCTCACCCTTCCACCAGAGGGCACTCTCCAATCTTTAAACCTATATTACATTACAGATGCCTGTATGGCCCTGACTCTGTGTGATCTGTATTATCCTACCTTGTAGCTTTTGAAAATAGATTAGAAGATCTCTGAAGGTGGAGTTTAGTAGCCTACCCATTGCTAAATCCTTTCCAGAAATCAGCCCAGGACTTTAGATCTATTAGGTATTTTTTTAATTGAGTGAAAAAAAATTGATTTGAAGTGAATTGGGAACAAGACCTAGGCACCTGTATCCTTGGGGAAAAATCTGGAAAAGTTAAGTTAGAAAACATGGGTAAACAGTGGAGGGTGAAGCAGAAAAGGTAATTTATGCTTCAGCTTTCCAGTGAATCGGAAAAGTTGGAGTTCAAAACTTCATTTACCTGGATGTTAGTTTTGCCTTTGAAAACCAATCTGTGTATAGAAGATTTATTCTTAATTCTCAAAACACTAGGGGTTAAAAGAAACTGGTTGAGTAAAATGATGTAAAGTCACCTTATCTGACAAACTGAATCATCTCTTCTGAATGAAAGCCCTAGAATTGATATGAAGGATGTCATGTTCCCCTCCCAGTTATGGAGAGAGAAAGTAGTGAGTTGCAGGAACTTTGTAAGCTCTAAAGCACTATGCATAGGTTGACCTTTAAAGTTTAAAAATATTTCCTACAAAATGTGGGTCAGTTTTATAGCTTATAAAGTATTGGCAGCTGGTTGGTAGGCAGTGGCAGTCCGTTGGCTGGCTCTTTAAGCTACTCTTAATGGACAGGTGGGTCATGAAATCAATATCATGACCAAAAGAAAAGCATGCTTTTAGAGATAAACTCAATCCCAAATTTTTATATTAAAAATCTTTAAGTCAGTCTATGTACTAGATTATATCCATTATATACATAGTATTTTTAACTCTATTGGGTGTTAAAATAAGGTAAGTTGTTTAAATATTTACCTGTTTGGGTTGGATAACTAAAAAGTCACTTTGTGATAGGTCTGAGTAGGAAAATAATACTCTTCATTATTTTACTTTCTTTTGGGCTTTATGTATTGATTTCTAAATTATAAGTTCTCAAAAGCAAGAAATGGATACACACATAAACATACATAATATGTGTAGAGTAATGTGTATATACATTACTCTAATTCTAACAGGACCCCTTAAGTATAATAATTTTCAATAATACTAATAATCATAATTACATATTTATTGAGTGCTTACTTAGGAGTAAATTCTATGCCGATTAATGTGTACTCATTATTTATTTTAATTTTCAAAGCAAATTTGTGAGAAATTTAAAGGAGAAAATGAGGCTTAAATGATTGGCTCAAGGTCACATATTATTACATACGAGTCATGAGTGGAACCCAGGCAGTCTGACTCCAGTACTCTTAACCACTAGACTATCATCTTCAAAAAACATGTATTCTCAGTGATGCTAATTAGAACCAAGCTGTGCACATGGCATATGTGCAGTCACATCCTGTCTGTGTTTTTATTGTGTAATGTACCCAGGATACTATAGCTCACAGCTGGTGTCCATTAATGATAATGGTGTGGGAATTCAGAAATATATCCAGAGCATCCTGGGTGCAGGGCTTTACGTAACTTTCATTATTCAGTGATCTTTAAATTCTGGGACTTAGAAGAGATTTGTTATTTGGAAACCCAAAATAGTTTTTGTTTCTTGTTCTAGTTTGGATTTGAAATGTAAGTACTGGAAGACTACTGTGTACTTTCTGATATTATTTCAGAAGAAATATTTTTCCCAATTTTATTTCCTCTAAGCCTTATACTTCTCTAAATGAAGAAGTCTAGGCAACATGTTTTTAAGCTTTTCCTTAACTAGTAATATCAAATTTCTTGGATGATAAATATAAATATAAATACTTTCTAAGGAAGTTTTACTTATTTTCAGTAAAAAGGATCTCCAATTTTTTCCAATATTGGTTTTCAGTACACCGTGATGAAGCCATAGAATGGAATACTAAGTGGCTATTAAAAAGAATGAACTAGGGGCTGGGATTGTTGCTCAGTGGTAGATCGCTCGTCTAGCATGTGCAAGGCCCTGGGTTTGATCCTCAGCACCACATAAAAATAAAATAAATGCAATAATGATATTGTGTCCAGTTATAACTAAAAAATAATGAACTAGACAAATACATTCTGACAAGAAAAGATGTCCACAATATATTGTCAAGTAAAAAGAGAAAGTCCCCAAAATATGTTCAGTATTCTGTCTTTTAAGACTCTTTAATTTATAGTAGTTACATACCCATAAATGTATAGAAGATGTTCATAATACTATATAATATGTTTTCAACTATGGTTAAAACCATAGTTGAGATGAGGGAAGGAATAAGGTAGGTTTTAAATTCCATATAGCTCTGATTTGTTTGAAATTTTATATGCATCTATTTCTATTTTTATTTGGATGGGTTTATTTTTCTTGAAAAATAACTCCCTAAATACAAATACATACAAAGATGTTAAAACACGCTCCTATGCACCAATCACTCAAAATGAGAAATGTAAGCATTTTTTTTTCATATTTGCTTTATAAATTTTTTTATTTTGTGGTGCTAGGAATTGAACCCAGGAACTTGTGCATGCTAGGCAAGTGCTCTGCCACCGAGCTATATCCCCTATAAAAGTTTAAAAATGAAAATTGAAAATTACAAGGTGAAGTCTCCTATGTTCTCTTCACAATTTTATATTCTTCTTTCCCTTCCTGAAGGCAACACCTGTCATCAGTGTGGCTTGTGTCCATTCCATATTTTTATGCTTATGTTACAAAGTTAAAAATTTATGAAAATGTGTATATTTTGTGTACTTTTAATTATACATACATTATAATGTGCCGTATTAATAACAAGCAACTTTTTGAAACATTGTTTTCCATATCCAGTCATTTCCATATCTTTATCTCTAGTTCAAACATTATATTCCATGGCATGAAAGTATTAGTTTATCTAATCACCCATTGTTGGATGTTTGTTTTTTTTCTTTTTTCCTCTGACTGTTCTTCAGTAGACACCCCTATACATGTTTTACATACCTGTGTGAGAGATTCTCTAGGGAAGAGCTTCCGCTATTTTTGTCTGTCAAGACAAAGATAGAAAAAGCTATTTGCATGACTCGCTGTGTAGAACAGATGAAGAGGCAAATGGCAGGGTCTCTGGCTAACAACCCAACTGCCATCCCAAGGGCTGCAGGAATCCTTATATGTAAGCACACTTGTTAACACCGTGGTATGTCAATACCTGCACTGGGGTATTGTCTCACACACTTTAATGTTTAGACGAATTACTTGCTGATCTTGTTAAAATGCAGCTTTCCATTCTCTAGGTATGAAGTTGGGCCCAAGATTCTACATTTCTAACACGTTCCCAGGTGATGCTGATGTTTTGAGCAGCAAGGATCCGGTGCTGCACTGCCAAGTACCATAGCCTCAAGCCACATATGGCTACTGGGTACTTGAGACTAGGCCATATTTAGTTGTACTGTAGGTATAAAATACACATGAGACTTTTGAAGACTTAGTATAAAAAAGGAACATGAAAATCTCAAACATTTTATATTAATTGTTAAATGTCAGTTGTGAATTTTATGCCAAAACAATATTATTTTGAATGTTATAAAGTTAAGCAAGATATATTACTAAAATTAATTTTACCTGTTTGCTTTTTAAAATTTGGCTTCTGAAACATTTATGTGGTTTGTATTACATTTTTGCTTACAGCATCATTCTGTATTTTTATATCTAGAGTTGAAATTGCTGGATGTGCTTATTTTCAACCTCACTATGTATTGCCAGATTACACTATAAAATATCTATGCTAGGATATTTGGGTGTACCCTTTACTTCCACTTCCTCACCTACATTTAAAATTCACAAGTTTTTTGGAGCAGGTCATGTTGACACAGCTGAAATCCTAGCTACTCAGGAGGCTGAGGCAGGAGAATCATCAGATTGAGGTCAACTTTTGCAATTTAGCAAGACCTTATCTCCAAACAAAACAAACAAAAAAGGGCTGGAGATATAGCTCAGTAGTAGAGTGTCCCTGGGTTCAATCCCCAATATCAAATAAATAAATAAATTTGCAAGCTTTTAAAATTTTGCCAGTCTGGTGGGTTTAATTTGCATTTTCTTGATTACTAATGAGGCTGATCATCTTTTCATGTTTATTGGTCATGTGAGTTTCATCTTTCATGGACAACTATCTTTTTGCTGATTTGTGGTAGTTTGTCACAGAGTCTGGATATTAATTCTTTGCTGTATATTTTGCAAATATTTTCTCAGTTTGTTGCTTATCTTTTTAACTTTGTTTATGATATATTTGGCTGTTCAAAATGTGTAATTTTGGTGTAAACAACTTTGTCAGTCTTGCAAAAATATGCCTCAAGTTTTAGGCCTTTGATTTACTTGGTTTTCATTTTTGTACATAATGTGAGGGATAGGATATCTAGTTATAATGCACATAATTGTGTATTTCCAATGGAAAGGCTATTGCCTCACCCATTTATTGAATAGTCTAGGCTTTTCCTGGTTTATTAGTATGCCTTTCTCAGCCACATGCCACAGGCCATATGTATTTTAACTCTGTTTCTCTGTTGGGGTTTTTCAGGATAATTTTGAAAGATGACTTTCAAAGTCAAAAAATCACAGGACAATCCTAGAAAGTCATCCTGATACTGATCCGAGGCAGTGGATTTTATCTAAATTTATGATGTGATTTATCATCCTTTCACTTCTTTCTTCTCCAGTGCGACAGATTGAACCCATGGCCTCACATATGCTGGACATGTGTTCTACACCAAGCTACACCCCCAGTTCATCCTTTCATTTTTGAGTGTGAAAAGAGATTCTTAAAATAGTTAACAGTATATAGTTTTCAAATATTTACTTCTTGACTGAAAATGGTTTTATGTATTATTGGACTTTAGACTTTTTTAATTGTATAGGGTATATAAGTACGTGATTAAATTTATGCCAATAAATTTGACAACTTGAATGAAATGACATTTCTCAAAAGATACAACCTTAGCTTGCTCAGGAAGAAAACCAGAGTAGTCTCTATATTTTTAAAAGAAATATAATTGTATTTCTGATAGTAGCCATTTTAATTATGTGAGGTGATATCTTGTGGTTTTTTAAAAATATTTATTTTAGTTGTAGGTATACACAATGACCTTTATGTTATTTTTATGTGGTGCCGAGAATTGAACCCAGAGCCTCACATGTGCTAGGCAAGTGCTTTACCACTGAGCCACAATCCCAACCCTTGTGGTTTTAATTTGCATTTTTGTAATGAGTAGTGATATTGAACATTTTTTCATATGCCTGTTAGCTGGTTATATCTTTTGAGAAATGTTTGTTCAAGTCCTTTGCCCATACTTGAATCAAGTTAATTGTTTCTTGATATTGAGTTGTTACAGCTACTTATATATTCTGGCTATTAATCCCTTATTAGATGGTGTGATTTGCAAATACTTTCTTCCATTCTGTGGGCTGTCTTTTCACCTCTTCCCCTATGCTCTGTAGAAGCTTTTTCGTTTGATGTAATTTCATTTGTCTAATTTTGCTTCTGTTGCCTGTGACTTTGGAATCATAATAATAATAAAAAAAATACCCAGACAAGTGTCAGGGCACTTCCCCCTATGTTTTCTCTTAGTGGTTTTATAGTTCCATGTCTTAAGTTTGTAATATATTTTGAGTTAACTTTTTATATGGTTGATATATACTGATGTCTTTCATTTTAATCTAGTGCTACATAGTTCATTCTGAGTCTCTTCTGTTGCTTCCTCTCTTTCTTTTACCTTTTTTACTCCACCCCCCACATTAGATGGGGTCTTGTTATGTTGCTGAGGCTTGAACTCCTGGTCTCCATGGATTATCTAGCATGAACCTCCCGAGTACTGGAAATCTAGGTGTGTGCCTCTTTTCCTGGTAGCTTCCTTTTTTAATAGTGAGAAGCAAGTGGCTGTGATCTGCCTTCCATTTACTTATTTGTTTGACCCCTCCATATGTGTAGCTACCAGTTTTTGAAGTAGATGCTGACACTAATTTTAATATAGATAGTGACATCTCTGTGGCCCCTATAGTGAATGGTACATGTCAACAAATGTTTTATATAGCATTTATGTTTATGATTAGTTTTTTTGAGAAAGGAAATTTGGAATTTTTACTAATGTGAACTTTTTTTAGTTCGATGTTGTTTAAAGGGTTTATTGCAAAATGAAAAAGCATCACCAAACAATATATATGAAGTCTTTATTTGCACCAGTGAAATAAATGACAAAAATCACCATAGCCATGGCATACAGACTATTATTTAAGTGTTTTACAGCAGGGCTACTCAAACTGTATATCTAACTCATGATTTCCCTTATTTTCCACTGACCCCACTACCTGGGCAGCCTTGGCAGCTTTGGGCATCTCACAAGACATGACATGGAAAACACCTGGTTAGGAAAGAATGAACTGACCCTGGATGCTCCTGTCTACCTCATTTTACCAGCAAGCAGTTTGAATACTGTCTTTGAAAAGGAGGGGTTAATTATTTGTATTAGAAGGTGGTGGGAGAAGTGATTGCTGGTCATCTTGCAGATTTAACAGCATATGGAAAATGTAAATGACTCTCATCATTAGACATGACCATGAGAAAGGTTGAAAGTTCTTATCTGCTGCATTCATCCTGGTTTATTTTAATGCAGTGAATAGGAATACTTTTTGAAATATAAATAATCTGATTCAAACATCAAACTGTATGGAATTACTAGACAGCAGGTGTAAATTGTACTGGTGTGACAGGCTGAGATAAATGGTCACATTTATGGCCTACCAGAAGCCCTGAACAATTTAAAGTACATACATTAATTATAATAGTCTGACTAAAAGGTCAGATTAATAACGAGGAGCCATTGGGCACCCTTTGTGCCTCTTATCTTGGTGAATCCCATGTCCTCTGTCCCTCACATCCTACCCCTGCAACCTCTAGGAACATCCATGGGCATTACATTTTGTCTGCTTTTAAGCCCACACTGAAATCCTCATCTTTTTCCAATGCCTTGAAACTTGTTGCAAAAATCTACCCCTAGATTTTGACTGTGAGGGAGTCAGAATTAAGTTACTATGGTCTCAAGAGAAACTGGCGTGTCTGGTTATAGGAACTGGGAGAAAAGCAAACATAATGATAAAATCACCTCTGTAAATCACATGAAGTAGAGAGGCAGGAAGGATATAGGATCTCCCAAGTGATCTATCTTTGTCAAGAGCTAAAAAAATGTAGGAGGATATTGTTGTATTCTTCTGAACTAATCAAAAGCTGCAGCTAGTCCAGAGTGAAAGATTTTGCTGTTAAAGTTGTGGGAAAGAATGTTGCAATTTGAAAGTTTATGTTGTATACTAGGCATTACCTCTAAGTACTCTGGAGAATACAGAAAGAAACATGAAGCAGTTTCTTCTATTCACTGAGTTTGTATGTTTTAAAGAGTCTAAAATATTTATTTATAGAGACTTGTCTCATTTGCTCTCTTGGATGCTCAGTTTCAGATTTGAAGAAAAAGGATGCTGGGGATTTAAAAAAAAAATCTTTCGTGGAATTAAATAGCTTCTGACCTTGTCTCTTTTTAGATTGTCCTCCATAGAATTGTCATTTCTGTCTTTTAGTTGCCCTCTTATTCCATTATGGAATGAAAATTCTATTGGCTGAGGTCATCAGGGAATAAACCATTTGGAAGTAAAAAAAAAAAAATAGTGTGCCATACAGTTAAGGATTTTGATGATTTATACCCCCAAATATTTTTACTTAATTTTAAATTAAAGCATTTCTAAGATGCACTTTTTTAAAACAGAAAAAGTTTGTCTTAGTATGATCATTCTTGGATTCAAGGTCATATTTAAGAATGCCAGTCAGCGTTTTATGTTGTGGGTCTATGTGGTACAGAGCATGAAGCATGATTTAGTTTGTCACAATGTGGTTCTGCACTATCCCAGACTCTGCTCCCCAGGGACCTTGAACTGCTTGGGTTATCAGGCTTCTGGGTATTGGCCTAGTGTGGATACTCAAGACAGTATCCTTAGGTGCTCTGGCTCTCCCCATCTCTCCCCTCCTTCAAGGGTTGTGAACCAGTTAACTCTTTGTTAGCACACTGTAGAATGAGTTTCTTCCTCTTTTGTAAGTGGCTTTCTTCTGTGCCAGTATCTGATGCTTGAAACCTTGCTGCCTACCCTGTCATCATTTCCAATCTCTGCTTCTGCATCCAATCCATTGCTTTCCCCATTGACCTTTGTGTCTTTTCCGTGGTATTTATAGACATCCTCAGGGGCTAGGAATCTAGGCTCTGTGGTAGAGCTGCTTGCCTAGCAGGTGCGAGGCCCTAGTTCCATCTCCAGTGCCACAGAAGAGAAGACCAAAGACTTGTCAGCAAGTCAGAGGAGGGTTTTTTCTACGAACAGCCATCTGATCAGCTGGCAGTTCTTTAGCATTTTTGGCTTTTTTTTTTTAAAGTCAGGTATTCAGGGGCTAGCTATGAACCTTAAATACTTAAAGAAAAAAGGTGCTTCTGAATTTAAAGCCAGGGACTTATCAGAAGACTTAATATGAATGAAGCTTTATTCTACCTCTCAAGAAGTATGGTGACACATGAAGAGTATGTTTATTTTAAGTAAAGGTAGATAATTTGGTGTTTAATTGCCCTCTTTAAATGGTTCCCAGCATTTGATGGGTCTTCCAAGATACAACGGCATAATTGATTGATATTCCCAATAGTTTAGGTTCCAGAGAAAATTCTAGTTTTTCTGTTAAGCCTCTTTAACTTTTCTAGTTCCTATTTATAGCATGTATTCACCTGGCCTTGCAGTATGTATGTTCTCCCTCTTACTAGATTAGATGTTCTTTGAAGTAGAGATGGAAGAGAGGATCTGTGTCATTTTTCTATTCTCCTTTTTACTACAGCTGTTAAAATAGTACCTTGCATATAATAGTGGCCTCCAAAATGTCCTACTAAATTGAATTTATACTATTTCTCCAAGGTCCTTTTTGTAGTTTGTAACTGATGCTAGTTGAAGGCACCTCCTACCAAATGTGTCTTCTTGTACCTGCTCACACTAAAACTCCTACCAGAGACAGATTCCATAGTATCCCCTGTCATTTATCCCCCAAAAGTTTGACTCTTTGCTGCATGGGAAAATTTATTGTCAAGCAGAAACCAGGTAAAGTTTCTGTGTACTTCCTCTTCCAGAGTCTTTTTAAAAATATATAATTTGCCAGGCTCGGTGGTGCACACCTGTAATCCCAGCGGCTTGGGAAGCTGAGGCAGGAGGATGACAAGTTCAAAGGCAGCCTCAGCAATTTAGCAAGACCCTGCCTCGAAATAAAAAATTTAAAGGGTTGAGGATGTGGCTCAATGGTTAAGTGCCTCTGGGTTCAATCCCCAGTACAAATAATAATAAAATTTGTGTGTGTTTAATTTAAAAGATCATATCTTTACAATGTTCTGTTCTTAGTGAGAAACGCCTATTTGTTCGTCATACATTTTTGTCTCTGAATCAGTTCATTCCCCACAATAAAACAGCCCTAATGCTCTTTAAAACAGCTTTATTGAGATGTATTTCACACAATCATACAATTTACACATTTAAAGTACACAATTTAGTGTTTTGTAGTATATTCGTAGGGTTGTGTAACCTTCACCACAATCTAAAGTTTAGAACATTTTTCTCATTCCCAAAAGAAACTTCATGTCTGTTTAACAGTACTCCACATTTAGCCAGTTCCCAGTCTGAGGCAAACCACTAATCTACTTTCTGTCTCTATAGATTTGCCAGTGCTGTACATTTTATAATTTCATAGATTTAGAATCATACCATATGTGGTCTCCTTTGACTGGATTTCTTTACGAAATATTACTGTGTGTGTATATGTGTTTTGCAGTATTGAAGATTGAGCTACGGGATACTTCACCACTGACCTATGTCCTAGACTTTTAAAATATTTTATTTTGAAATAAGGTCTTGCTCAGTTACATAGGCTGGTTTTGAACTTGCGATCCTCTTGCCTCAGCCTCTTGAGAGGCTGATATTTTGGGAGTGCATCACCATGCCCTTCTATACTACTGATGATTAAAACTACTCCTGTATTTATAACTTCTCAGAACAGATATAGTTTTGCAATTCTCCCAAGTCTTTCTGTGGTTTTTGTTTTGTTTTGTTTTGTTTTTGTACCAGGGATTGAACTCAGGGGCAATCAACTACTGAGCCACATCCCCAGCCCTATTTTGTATTTTGTTTAGAGACAGGATTTCACTGAGTTCCTTAGCACCTTGCTATTGCTGAAGTTGGTTTTGAACTCACAATCCTCCTGCCTCAGCCTCCTGAGCCACTAGGATTATAGGCATGCACCACCATGCCCAGCCATGGGGTCTGTTTTTATTGAATTTGTGATATTGGTTAAGTTGCAAAAGATACTGTCACATATCAAATACCTGGTTGCTGATGATAATGAAAATGGACCTCTTTCAGAGTCAAGACAATTTTGCCCAAGAGTCAGTGAGAGTCATATTTCATAAGGCTAATCCAAACTGTTACTGTGGTCAAGTGAACTTTATATATAATAGGACTCTGTGGTTTTCACACTGACCAATGCATCTATATTCTAATAGATCATTTGAGGCTTTTGGCTATTTAATTCCTAAGGATCTTAAAGCATTACAGCTGGAAGGGACCCAGAAGTCATTTAGACTAGTTTCTTTTCCTCTAATTCCTATCCCATTTTATAGATCTTAGAATGTTAGTTGTTCTAGGTAAAATAGGTAATAAGTAGCAGCATCCATTATAGCAAGATTAGAAGCACCATTTTTAGTTCCTCATCCAAAGGTCTTGTTTTTATTCTTTTTTGTTGTAATAACTTGGGTCCTCTAAAAATAAGGGCCTGAGGAAGGGGATAAGTAAAGCTTTGTTTGGAGGTATAATCCTGAAACAGTGAGAAAAAGAATAGAGAAGAAGCTATGCGAAGCAAAGGAAGGTATTAGGATTATCATGCTGGCAACTGTGTGATGATGAGCCTCAAAGGACACATCTGGTTTTTACGCAAGTGCATATGCTTGATCACATGTGATATCTTCAGATAGGATTGATAGAACAGTTCATAGTAGCAAGAGGGAGTTTCACTTGCCCTGCACTTTTCTGCCTGCTGTTTCCCATTATCAAAGTTTGGTCATCTGTGGAGAGCTAACTCAGTTCTGAGTGTCAACTTGCTCTACCACTTGGAAAAAAGAGATTCTATGCCCTGGTGAAGAATTTGATCCAAATTTGGAAGTGGTGGGAGAATCCAGAAACTCAGGGTAGATGGCTAAATTACATTGAGTAGGAAGGATCTCCCGCTCCCCCTACAATGTCTCTTGTTGGCCTTAAAGACAATGATACCATGATGTGAAGGGGACCGAAGGAGGTACATAAGATATGTCTGAGCTACTTGCCAAGATAGTGTTCTTTCCCACCCAAGCTTCTGATGTTATCATTTATAATATGATTGCACCTACAGCTAGTATATTTGAGGGATTTACTTAGATTGACATGTTCTTTCTTTTCCAACAAAATATTTTTTTCACATTGGTATGATTGAGACTCTCCAGAGTCTTTTATTTATTTATTTATTTACTTACTTACTTACTTATTTTAGTTGTAGCTGGACACAATTCCTTTATTTTATTTATTTTTACGTGGTGCCAAGGATCAAACCCAGGCCCTCACACGTGCTAGGTGAGTGCTCTATCTTTGAGCTACAACCCCAGCCCCTTCAGAGACTTGAATATTTAGGAAACTAACTAAAAATGTCATTAGAAAACTTGTTTTCTTTTTCATCTCTCTTCTCTAGAATAAAGAAAACAGTAGGAAGACTTTTTTTCAGAATTATCTTTGCTCAATACCTGGGTTTCTATATAGGTCCCCCACATGGAAAGACTTCCTATCAATTCAGTTCTGATTTTTCAAGATGAGCTGACTCTCCTATATTGAGATTACTCCTGCTTGGACTTCTTACTTTCACTGTATTTATGCTACTCTCATTTATATATTACTTCAAGATGAGCCTCTCTTGGTTTAATTATATGGTAATTTACCTCCTAGATGTCTTCAACTTTTTGTGGACCCCTCACTGCCTGGAATTATAAATGCTGTTGATTGTCAAAATGTTGGCTGATGTATTTGATGTAAGCCAAGCTGTCCAGTAGGATTTGGATAGTGGACAAAGAGATAATTAAGGTTTCAAGCTTCACAGTGAAAAGTTTAAAGTCAGTTTTTGGGAAAGGTCTGAAGATGAGAGGATCATATGTGGATTAATGAATAAAGGAGGGGGTTTTTTCACTGTGGAATCAAATGGTAAGAAATATCAGGATAGGAGGCCAAACAGTGGTTAAATAATAAATGTGGTTTAGAAAATGAAGAAGATCACATAAAGAAAAATGTAAATAACATTTCTAGAATTATAGGATGTTAGGAGAGGACTTAAATAATTTAGTTTAATGCACTTTTGGATAGGTGAAGACACAAGGCTGACAGAGGTTAAGTGACTTAAAGTCACATAGTAGTTCCGATCAGAGCCAAGACTTGAACTGAGTTCTTCAGATTATAGAGGTTGTGTCATATCTTATTTGTACCACAGAGTACCACATCTCCTGTAAGAATGTCTCAAACTTCCTTTCTAAAAACCTGTCTTTGTTATTTGGTGACTTTTTCACAGAAATATTTGGTGAAATTAAAGGGACTTTATATATTTATCTTTAATGTTTCAAAATGCACTGGGCATTAAATCTTCCAGTGTGTATGATAACTTTACCTTGATGGATCTTAAACAAGCAAATCAGACCTAAACAGCTGAGGCCAGTGTTTACCATTTATGAAATCCTTTTAAAGTTTGCTTGTGTCATAAAAGTATAGACCACTATGTAAACCCAAATCAAGTCATAAAAGTCTCCAGTATTTGACTAGAGTCTGAACAATTGCTCTTATGTTTGATCTTTCTACAGTGAATTACCTTAGAATGCCAAAGAAGTCAAGTCTGCATCAAAAACAACAACAAAATAAACAAATGAAACTCCCACCACAGTTCTTAAAGCCCAATTCCTGATCACAAGGCTCTTAAGACTAATGGGGCTGAATTTTAGACTCCATAGCCAGGTGTCTTTGAGCAGTACTCAAACTGTGTTCCTAGAAAGCAATTCTGCAGACTCTTGAGTGCCTTTCATGTTTTTGACTCCAGCATTACCATTTTGACTGTTATATCACTATTTTATCTTTAAAATTCACATATATATGTGTGTGTATACACATACACATACACATACATAATACATACATGCTAATTCTATTACACATAAATATGTATGTATATGCTAATTCTGTTCTTTGGAGGACAGCCTCTATGAAAATAGCACTTAATTGATGGCCACAATCTCTTAAACAATTATTTGGATTGGATGTTTTCCTCATTCATTCAAGAGTCAGTTTCTATAATGAAGATGTTACTTTGTCATTTAATTAGTTAATGTGTATTGGAAGAGTCTTGGTAAAATCTGGAAGATTCTTCCAAAAGTTGTACTGTTTTGGATTTATATGGTTGTTCCAAATGACTTTGGGGAAACAGAAGCAGTTGAAGGCAAGGTACAGAATGAAGGATGGGACAAGACTTGCTCCCATACCCTGGTGCTTTCTTCCTTCAATCCCTCATTTTTCCACTGGTGGATCATCAGTAGCAGAATGAGATAATATTAATGTAACATTATTTTTCACATCACAAGTTAGTCCTTTACTATGACAGCTAGAGTTTCTGTGCATTGAATAGTAAGCAAATCATGTTTACATTATGTCATGTTAAATGATTGAATACAGGAACACCAACAACCATGGACATATTTCATAGGAATGATTTTTTAATAAAGTGAACACTTTTAATTGTAATAACCAATAGATTTGTGCGAACAGTTTTTTCCATTTGCCTTCACCTATGTGATGACATTTTATCTAGACTACACTTCTATGAAATAGGAATTATTAATCCCATTTTGTAGAAAGTGTTTCCTTTCTATATTCTTTCATAAACTCTTATCTGTGCTCATGGCTTCATGATTTTATCTATAAAACCAGTAACTGTATCAAATTAGTGAATTATGTCATCTACCATCTATCTATTGTGCAAAATCAGAAACCTAGGTCTTGCCCTTAAGTCATTCTTTCCTTTGCCCTATAGCCAATATGTCACTGTCTTCTCAATTTTGCTTCTTGCATAGCTCTCAAATCTGTCTCCTTGTCTGTACCTTCACTGCCACCACTCCTGTCCCAGCTCTCAAGAATCATCTTTTTTGTGTGTGCTGGTAGAGTATATTCTGATCACCCTGCATGGGGGGTATCTTGCCCACTCAATCCATTCCTTACATAGCAACCAGAATGAACTTTGTAAAATATTAATTTTAAGATATTACTACTCACCATCACCCTACTTAAAATCCTAATGAGTTTTTCTTCAGGAACTCACGATTACTCTTAAAATAATGACCAAATCATTATTATAACTGGCAAAGATTTGCATGCCTGGTCTCTGATTCGCTTTCCTCTTGCCAGATTCCACTTAGCTCTCTAAGATTTGTAATGTGCTCCATTCCTTCCCTCCACAGCCATAGAACTTTAGACACACCTTCCCTTTGGAATTGTCTCCCTGCTCCCTCTTACTTCCCCCCTACTCTACCTGATTTTAATCTCTCTAATCCACATCAGATCTAGGTCTCCTTAGGGTATTCTCTCCTTATATCATCTACCTCTCCTTAGCACAGTTGCATTGTTGTCATTATTCATGTGACATCTTTCAATTAATCTCTCTCTCTCTCACTAGACCATGCGCTCCATGGTGACAAGACTGTGTCCTGCTCTAAGTACTGGTATGTTTCCATCACCTAGGAAAGTGCACAGCACAGAGTAGGTACTCAAGATATATTGTGAATAGATGAACGAATGCATTTGATATTTTCTAAGGCCCTTTTTTGTTTTACTACTATGATTCTATAAAGGACAGAGAAGTGTACCACTAGATGAGTATGGAACTAGGTATAATTGTTCATTAGATGGGAGAAATGTTGACTTTGTATTTTGTTGAAACTGAAACTGATACATTAGAGTGGGGGCTTCTCAAAGAGCAAAAGGACTTGCTTGTGTATCTAATATGGTTCCTAGGCTCTATCTTGGAGTGGCCTGAGCAACAGTTTGATTCTGGAAACAGAGAGAACTGTGTGTAAAAAGAAAAGGATGTGAAGCAATAGCACCCAAGCAGTAGCAAACACACTAGAACTCAGCCCTTAGATTCTCCAAGAGAGACCCTTCTCCAGTGAAAGGGACCAGGTATCCTTAGAGAAATGGCTGATGCCAAGACTGGAGAAAGAAACATACAGTATGAGCCTAAAGCCCATTCTATTGCCAGAAAAAAATAGAGTTCAAAGGAAACACTAAGGTAGGATATGAGAAAAAAATATAGGAGCCAACTGAAAGAGCTGCCATTAGTCAAAGTTAGAGAAATTTGGGCAACAGGATAAAGTAGTATTGCATTAATAGCCAAAGTATTAAAATGAATATGCACAAGTCTATATGGATATAAATGATTGAATAAATCCATAAGTGGGTGAGAATAGAAAAATCTATAATACATGGGGAGAAAAGAACAAATCTCCCATAATAATTCTAAATAATTTATGGAATTACTTTGCCCTCAAGGTTGTAAAGCATAACGCCCCACTCAGGTGTAGGCTGTTCATACAGACTTCCTTCCACATTGTACTGTATGTAAAAGGGAAAATAGAGTCGCCTTACAGTGGAAAATACTGACGGCACTACCTTAGCCAAATGATGAGGATTAGTGATATCGGGTGCAAATAATGTTCACAGTATGTGCCCTTGACACCATGTGGTGATTATAAATCATTTTTTAAAGGTAAGAGCCAGTGCATGGAGCACATCTATAATCCCAGCAGCTTGGAGGCTGAGGCAGGAGAATTGTGAGTTCAAAGCCATACTCAGCCACTTGGAGAGGCTGTAAGCAACTTAGTGAGACCGTGTCTGTAAATAAAATGTAAAAAAGGGCTGGTGATGTTGCTCAGTGGTTAAGTATCCCAGAGTTCAATCCCCAGTACCAAAAAAGAAAAAAAGGCAAGAAAAATTTAAAGAACAGTCATGGTCATGGGGACATGAAGTAATTGGTATCTTGAATGGGATCCTAAAATATAAACCAGGTTAAAACTAAAGAAATGTGAATAGGTATAGATTTTATTTTAAAATTATGCAGCAGTGTTGGTATTAACTGGAAAATGTGCAATACTAAAGTAAGATGTTAATAGGGGAAAAAACTGAGTGTGAGGTATATGGGAATTCTGGGTTCTAGTTTCATAATTTCAAAAAATATTTTTTAGCTGTAGATGGACATAATACCTTTACTTTATTTATTTGAGGATCAAACCCAGTGTCTCACAAATGCTAGGCAAGTGCTCTTCTAGTGAGCCACAACCCCAGCCCAACCTTCATAATTTTTTATGTCTTTAAAACTGTCCTAAAGTTTTAAAAGAAATTAAGTTTTTATAAAAGTGCTGAAGAAATAAGCTAATTAGGAGATGAAAGATGTAAATAGTTAAACAGGACCCTGGAATTTTTAGTCAATGAAAAATAGTCAATTTAGTTTCTAATTGTTTGCTTTATAAATTTATTTGTTGCCCATTTGGGGTAGGTTTGAGTGAATGTTTTCTGAATTCAAGAAAAAAAGGCAAAGAAAAATACTTTTTAGTCATCAGATGCCCCTTAAGTATAACTTCTCTAATTTTTTGTTTCCAGTCTTTCAAAATTTTTTTACTTGATTCAAAATAGTCTAAAAATGTAACCACCACCCCCCTTCTTTTTGCACACTGCTAAAGAGGAGGAGAAACCATTTATATGGAAACTAGAATAGCTGGTATTCCAGACTAAGGTAATAAGCTTATGCATTAACAATTCATAAATGTGATTTATGTGAAAGATATGGTTTATATTAGTTTTCTACTGGTGTTTCTAAATTTGACTTAAAGAAAAAAACTTTTACTCACTGAACTGAAATTTATTGTGTGCATTCATGTTCAGGGTGATATGGAGATCAGGAAATATGGCCTATAAGCACATGAAAAGATGCTCAAAATTATCAGTTGTAAGGGAAATTCAAGTCAAATCAAAATCAATGAAACACTGACCACTTCACACCCATAGAGACAACTATAGTAAAACGGACAATACAAACCTTATGAGGATGTGGAGAAACTAGAACCCTCATACACTTCTTACAGAAATATAAAAGTTACAGCCACTTTGGAAAACAGCTTAACAGTTCCTCAAAAAATTGAACACAGAGTTACCTCATTGCCCAGTGATGCCACTCCTAGGTAGAAACACAAAGAGAAATGAAAATTTACACACAAAATTGTACACCTGTACACTTAAGTACATTATTCAAAATGGCTTGGGGGTGAAAATAACCCAAGTGGTTATCAACTGAGAAATGGATAAAAATGTTATATTCAATGAAAAGAAAGTACTGATACATACTATAACATGGATGAACCTTTAAAACCTTAAGTGAAAGAGCCAAAGGATGGTTGTGGTAACTCTACTAGTATGAAGTGTGCAGAATCAGCAAATCCACAGAAATAAAAAATAGATTAGTGGAATCCAGGGACTGATGGGGCTGAGAGAAAAGGTTAGGAGGAATGGGAAATAGCTGCTAATGGGATATGGGGCTTCTTTTAGAAGGGAGAAAAATGTTGGAAAATTAGATTGTTTGATGGCTGCAGAACCTTGTGAAGATGCTAAAAACCACTCAATTGTATGTTTAAATGATCAATTTTATGTATATGAAGTATACCGCAATAAAGCTGTTTTTCTTGGTGGGGGGCACTGCAGATTGAACTCAGGGGTACTCCACTACTGAGCCACATCCCCAGCCCTTTTTTGTATTTCATTTAAGGTCAGGGCCTCAACTGAGTTGCTTAGTGCCTTACTATTGCTGAGGCTGGTTTTGAACTCGTGATCCTCCTGCTTTAGCCTCCTGAGCTGCTGAGATTATAGGCATATTTTACCTTACCTGGTAATAAAGCTATTTTTTTAAATGTCATAGATATTTGTAAGATGAAATACATTGACCATTATGGTAGGGAAAGAAATACCCCCAAAATACCTAAGAAACTTTCTATAGGTCTATGGACATTGCTACAGTTTGGATCTAGAAAGTATCCAAAAGCCCATTTGTTAAAGTCTTGGTCCCCAACTTGCTACCATTTGGAGGTGATGAAAACTTTAAAAGGTAAATAGATAGATATTGGGAGGTCTTTAGGTCATTGGGGGCATGTCATGAAGGGAATTGTGGAGCCTTGGTCTCTCCCCCTTTCTCTTTGTCACCTTTTAGCCATGAGGTGTAGTGGTTTGATCCATCATGCACTCCTGCCATGTTGGACTGCTTCATAAGGAGCCCAGAAAGCAACAGGGCCAATAGGTTATGGATGGCAACTCTGAAACCATGAGCCCAAATAAACCTTCTCTTATTATAAGTTGATGATTTCAGTTATTTGTTAGAGTGATGAAAAGCTGGCAAACACAGTCATTAAGCTGGTGGACAAATCAGACATCAGACTAAAGATTGCCTATATTTGGTCTAGTAGTTTTTCTGTGTATGTGAGTGCTCACACACATGGTGCTGGGTGGTCCAATAATTGATCAGAGGAAACTTAAACAGTCTTTTCATTGTTTAACAGTTGGATTGTTTCCAAAGAGAATATACTTACAGTAAAAGTAGTACTGGCCTGCTAAACATCTATAGAAAAATATGATTAAATGTCTTCTAAGAATTATTCCTGCTGGTACAGGGGTTACCATAAACCTGTCAGGCTATGTGGATGTTCTAGTAGTTCTTCATATTTTAGAATGAAGGAAAATTGAACTTAGCTAACCTTAATATAATTTCCAAATGTATTAAATTTATGTATCATATTGTTCCCAAGAATTTGTTAAATTGGGAACTACTTAGGAAAATGATAGTGACCATAGCTATTCTTGGAAAAATAATTACATTAACAGTGTATGTCAATTCTAGAACCAAAAGAATGCATGTGTAACTAGCAAACATCAGAAAAGCTGCTGCTATAAAGGAAAACTGGAAATTTAAATTCAGATTAGCTTCTTGGGCTAGTATTTTTGTCTGTAGCCCTTGTACTTTTCTGTTTGCCTTGAATTGGCCTTGATAATTAGAAGTTGAATTAACCTTATAAACAGAAATGAAAGTGAACACTATATGGAAATGTCATAGTAACAACATAGCTCATAATGTACTTTCCATCATTTGTCTTCAGAATTATTTCTGTAGAATGTGTGATTTGTCTACTTCTATTTGTAATGTGATATATTAGCACATTCATAGCAATTTATTACTTTCCCCTTCTTATTTTGTTATGACTTCTTTCCTACTTGTTCTCTATTCAGAGCTAAATTAAAGATGCCAAAATCTTTGAGGAACATTTAGGAAAGGAAGAATAAGACACCTCCTTCCTTTTCTTCAATGAAAGAAGGATTCATTCATTCATTTAGGAGTTATTTATTGAATGCCTACTCTGGCAAGCATTTTACTAGGTGATAGGTGTTTTAGAAATAATCAAGGAGGTGACTACAGAGCTGACTCTGAACTACAGTTTAATGTAACATTGCAGTGCTCTGAATGATGATAACAGCAAAGAGACTATATTGTTGTATGTAAGAAGAATAGAAGAACTCCACTGAACTCTTCAGTGACAGAGTGACAAATGGCAACAGACCTTGTTCAAGCTCTGATCTCATGCTGAAGGAATAACTGTATTTCCCATTAGTGAGAAAGTACTTTCACCTGATGCTAAAGCTAGCTCTTCTATTCAGGATGTAACAGAGCACTGTATTCACATATCAAAGACAGTGTGGAACAAGTATTGCATTTCTCCTTTTACTCTTCTTCTGCCCTTTCCTTACATTCTGAATGCCCTTTCTGACCATTTCTTTCTCCATTTTATATCTCCTCCTCCCACATTACTGTCTGCTAAAGAACAGTCATTGTGACTCATTTATTTTTCACTGATGTTTCTTAACAGATCTTGTGGCCCTCCCTATTGAGCTTAAAGGGTATATGAGCATGCATGTAGCAGTATGTACATAGGCAGAGTAAATTTTCTATTCCACTTTCCCCTCTTTTGCCATTTTTAATTGCTTTAACTGTGGTTGATGTTGAGTGATCAGCCATTTGGTATGAATCATTTAAGCACAGTCAGGAATAAAAGATAAACCAGAGGGGAAGTGAACGTCATAACTTGTTAGCCAATTTTCTTTTGTTAGAAAAGACAGCATGACAGGAAAACGAGTCCTTGTCATAAATGTTTATCCAAACCTCTAAGGTTAAATTTAAAAATATCTAGGACAAATGGTGGAATTCACTAATTATTCAGTCATGCTGCTTGTTATTACCTTGGAGGGGAACAAATGCCTTCCTGGACATACCTGATGGTCTGAGTAATCTAGGAGAAACTGAACTCTACCCAACAGGATTTTGTAAACTATTGAGTAAAGACTATACTTTACACTGGACTAAACATTTCATTATTTTTTTCCCCCTAACCAGTGAATGTAGGCTTGGGAGAAAACTCAGATTAGTTCTAACCAAAATGAAGTAATTTTATTTTTCTCTCCACATGTGAGTTGAATTTTATGTCACAGATATATTTAGGGAACAGTCAGAGGAAATATAGTCCTCAAAGGAGTCTCAGACAGAATGTTCAGAGAATTAGGAGATGAACCAAGAATGTCTGGTTTTGAGAAAGTAAAGGGAGTGGGAAACTTTTTATTTTTTATTTTTTTAAAACTGTGGTGGTTAATGTCTAAGCTTCTCGTCAGCTTTCCCTTACTATAACAAATACCTGAGATAATCAACATATCAAGAGAGCCCTTGTATTTTGGCTCATGGCTTTAGTGGTCCCAGTCCGTGATCTATTGGCCCTGATGCTTTGGGCCTTTGACAAGGCAGCACATCGTGGCGGGGAGCATGTGTTGAGGCAAAGTGCTCACCTCCTGGTCAGGAAGCAAGAATGAGAGAGGAAGAGGAAGGGGCAGGGCCCCACTATCCCCTTCAAGAGCACACCCCCTAGAACCTCTCACTAAGCCCCAGTTCTTGAAGTTTCCACCACCTCCCAACAGTGCCAAGCTGAGGACTAAGTCTTAACACACAGGCCTTTGGAAATCATTTAAGATCCCAACTGTGGCACTGCCCACCACAGAGGAAAAATGAAGGATTAAAAAAAAATGCCTGTTAGATTTAATAAGAATGTAATTAATGGTTCTTGCCAGAACCTTTTAGTGACAGTAGATGTCTGTTTATGGAAACAGAAGAGTGATCAGAATAGTCGGGAGGGAGATAATTGTGCTCACCAGCACTGCTTCTGTTAACCGGTGTCCCAGAAGCACATGCAGAAAATAAAACAAACATGTAATTGTATTAGAAAGAAAATATCATTACCTGCCAACAATATTTCTTGATTTTTCTACTAGAAAAATCCAAGAGAATCTATAAGTTATTGGGTATTAAGAAAATGTAAAAAGGAGAGTTTGATTTTTCTTCCAAATGTTTGACACATATGATCTAATGTCGTTATGGTTTATATATGATGTGTCCCCCAAAAGCTCATGTGTGAGACAATCAATACAAGAGAGTTTAGAGATGAAATGATTGGGTTGTGAGAGCCTTCATCTAATCAGCATATTAATTCCCTGATAGGGATTAACTGGGTAGTGACTGGATACAAGGAGGGTTTTCATTGTCATTGATTTGAAGATGGGAGGATGTTGAACAGTATGAGCGATAGGGAAGAGAGGAATTAATTCATGCAATTTATCTCTAGAGGAGGAAAAAAGAAATTAAACAAGAACTTGAGTACAATCTTAGGAGAAATGACCCCTCTTCTGCTGACACTAACTCAAGGGTTATTATGCCCGAAATAAAACACAGTTTGAAGCAGGCATTTCTGGTATTGTTCTAATTCTAGTGACAAGTCTTCTCTGACTACATGTTAGAGGCAATGCTGCATTAGGAATTGTTCCTTTAATTTTTGTGACATATGACGCAGTTTTTCTGGCCAGAGGCTTCTCTTAGGTCAGCATACATTTCTCACTTAGTTCATCCAAGCAGTGCCTGTGCACAGGTTTTATTATGGGGAAGATCTGTCAGGAGCATGTGTATAATATTTTCAAGTCCTTCTATTTACTTGGCTTTAAGACAGAATAAAGCCTCTGAGCTGATGAATAAAAAGTAACTTACTGAAATTGCCTTCTTGAGTTGCTTCAGAATAGCACAGAACTGTTCATGCTTAATGATATATAAACAGAAAACTTAAAACACTTTAAGTTTTTAAAAATAGGATCAATACTGCTCAGCTAACAGTGGTGCAAAGAAAAATAGTCATATACCAACCTCTAACAAGATAAATATCCATGTATTTGCACATCACTGACAAATTCAAAAGCATCAACAGATTTTGTTCTGTGGTACCCTAACAATACTAGTGGACATCGAATCATCAACAGACATTCTTTGGATAAGAAATTCTAATATTCTTTGGGATGTAAAACATATTGTGATGGCTTCAAATAAATGCCAGAGAATTTGGCAAAAGACATTCTAACCAAAGTAGCACTCAGCCAGTCTGCTGTGTTCTTGGCTCACATCAGTCAGACATGTGCAAAGTCTGAGGGGTTGCTTCTTTACACCCCCAGAGTAACACTTGGCTGAATGCTCTCAAAGTGTTAAGTGTTCAAAAATGAGTTCCGACTAGGCCTGAGTGGTATTCGACTTGTTCCAAGCTTGATTCTGTGATTATGTCTTAAGAGTCTCCATGGCCTTTTGTCAGTATCACATGGCAAAACCACGAAAAAATTTAAAACCACAGGTTATGTGGAATGTCTTCTGGTTATAGTACCATGTCCTCCTATAACAGCTCTAGAAGAGTCAACTCTGACAGCATGGTCACTGGTACTTTGGAGCTTGAACCTGGAACCTGCTGTATGTGCTGCATCTGTGATTTTAGAAGCAGGACAAGATGTTCAGCAAATATGGAAATGAACAAGAGCAGGATGTAAAGAAGAATTACAGTTTTCTGTTGTCCAATGGAATTCAGGACTGCAGGGGCACATGGCATTCAGTGTTTAAAGGACTCAGCTTCAGGGACTGGGGTGAACAAAGAGGAGGTTTGTATCTGGCCATATAATCTATAGTTGAAATAGAGTAATCATTAGAGAAAGAACCTCGGAAGAGGGGAAAGAGGTTCCTGGTTATAAGTACCCAGTTGCCAAATTAGAGCTAGACTAAGCCTGATAGAGAACTCATCATTATTTGACTAGGGCTTCTTAAATTCTCTCTTTCCCCTCAGCTCCCAAGTGTTTGACTATGCCAAAGCCTGGAGAAAGAGCTAAATCTGAAAATAACTAATGTTCCTGAGGATCCAATGTAGAGGTTTGAGCAGGGAACTAGGCAAGTCCTATGTCTCCCTATTCCAATAATGCAGAGGGGAAATGGTTCCCTCAGGTAGATAAGCACATAAGCCCACAGCCCCAAAGGAGTATGAAAAAGAACATTGCTTTATCCCTTAGTGTGAAATTAACTGGTACAGAAATAGGTGCTAAAGCAGATGGCCAACTAGAAAACTTAATTTTCCTTACTTTTAAAGTCTGTGAACTAGAGTTTAGGCCAACACACAGGCATTATTTGGTTGGGGAACAACCATACAAGTAAGAAGTAGTCAATAACTCTGACTAGAATACCTGAAAAAATTACCCTGTAAAACCAGGGAGATGAATGAAGTGTAGTCATCCCTATGTGATCAGTGACTTTTTAAGATCTTATTATGGTTAATTATGTCATTGTATGTTTCAAGTAGATAAGATATAGACACCTACCTGAAGAACATATTTTTGATTGACTTCTGATGATCCAAACTGAGATCTTTTTTATGCCCACACTATTATCAAGGAAACAAGGGTAGCAATGTCAGCTCTGGAGCCTAAATTCCAGAGCCCCATGTGAACAGGCAAATTCCTGGAATCTTTGTCTACCAATATTAGACAGGCTATGTCAGTAGCCTGATGTGTTTTCCTTTATATGTGCTTCATGGGAAAGTTATATTCTAGATTAAATAGGAATGAATTATGATCATCATTTTTTGAACACTTAATAGGAGTCAGACATTGTGCAAGGCTCCAAAATTATTTAGTTTTTATTAAGGACAAACCATTTTCACCCATTTTATAGAAGAAACTAGGCTTGGAGAGTTTAGATAACGTATACAAGTCACCCAATTAGTGTCAGAGCCAGAATTTGAACTCAAATACTTGCTTATGATTTCTACTGCCTTTTCTCTTTTTATTTTTGAAATTAATGTAGAAATTTTGAAATAATAAAATTGTTTACTGGTATAGTTCTCAAGGGAATAATTTTAAAAGCAAGTGTAAATAATGGTATAAATGAAAGCCTGAACTGAATATACACAATGAAAATTAATAATACATGGACATATTAAGCATAAAGCTTACTCATGCCATTTCAAAAAAGGGAAGCCTGTAAAACTGTCATTATGATGGTTGAAGCGCTTTTCTTCTTTCTTTGTGGTACTAGGGATTGAACCCAGGGGCCCTCTGCCACTGAACTACATCCTCAGCCCTTTTTTATTATTATTATTTTTTAAATTTTGGGAAAAGGTCTCACTAAGTTGCCAAGGTTGGCCTTGAACTTGTGACCCTCCTGTTTTAGCTCCCTAAGTAGCTGGGATATCAGGCATGTCACTGTGCCTGAGTCTCCTCTTAAAAGAGAATGTGTTTTTCCTCATCAGTTTGAAGAGCTTTAATGACCTAATTTTCTGGCCTGATTGAATATTAAAATAACTTTCAAGGGACCTGGTCAGTAACAATTTGTATCTGGCCATATAATCTATAGAGTTGAAATAGAGTAATCATTAGAGAAAAGATGCTTAAGTCTTTAATTTCTCTAATGTCTTTGTAATGTTCAGGTAATTTTTTTTTTCTTCTTTTTACAGGGGCACTCTACAGTAAGCTACATCCCTAATCCTTTTTTTTTTTTTTTTTTTTTTTTGAGAGAGAGAGAGAGGGATTCAGCAAGTTGCCCAGGCTAGCCTTGAATTTGCAATCCTGCTGCCTTGGCATTCCAAGTATCTAGGTTTACAGGTGTTCACCACTGCACCCAGTTATGTTTAGGTAATCTTAAAGGTAAAGCAGATGAAAGTGATTAGGGAATGCCATGAAAATAGCCACCAACTCCTAGAGTCCATGAAATAAGACAAAAGAGCACTAATATTGCTATGGACTGAATGTCCTTCTAAAATTCATGCATTAAAACCTGATCCCCTGTGTGATGATAATTATTGATGGGGACTTTGGGAGGTGATTAGGTCTTGAGAATGGAATCATCATGTTTGGGAATAATGACTTTCTAAACCTTATTAATTTTATTGTTATATTTTCATAGAGAAATGATGGAATAGCTCTAATATCTATATTTTTTCCCCCTGTGGAAGAAGGCCCTGGGCAGAACTTTACATTCTTGCACTTTTCAAGGAATTCAAAGGCAACCTTCATTTACACCCTTTAGTATAATTGCTTTTGTCAGCCAAGGCAGGTATTTAAGTGTGTAGCACCCATCCACCCAGGCAGGCAGGAGCCCGGAGCACTCCTTACTTGGGTTGTTGAACATGTGGGTGTCTAATCACTCTGCCAGAACTTCTGATTAGGAGACTCAGTCAGACTAAATACCCACCTGCATTTACTTCAGGGCTTCTCTTAACTTCATTTTTTATCCTTATCTCATTAGGAAAACTTGCTTTAGTGACCTCTTACTGTTGTTTTAATAGAGAATAGATTTCTTCTCCCTATTTAGTTCCAGGCCATTATTCTCTCTCCCACCTGTCTCAGACTTCGTACTCTTTTGTTTGGTATCTCTCATCCATCACTGCACTTGACCTTCCTTCTATGTAACCTCCAGGGTCAGTATGACAGGAAACTGCAGTCTCCTTTGGATTGTCATGGCGTCAAACCATGCCAACCTTTCATTCTCCTCTTTTTGAGTGGCATCTGTGATATCACTGAGCTTTGCTGAGAGGTGGAGTTACTTTCGATTGTAGTGTTCAACTAACAAGATTTAGAAGTTGAAACATGCTTGCTTTTTCCAACTTAGGGTTTTGTTTCCACAAAATCTAGGAATGAAGTTTACAGGGAGCTAGAAATTTTGCTGAATGAAATCTGCTTGTCTCATTCATCTAGGGCTTCAGAATCATTTACGTTCTGAATTCTTCAAAGTAGTGCTGAATTATATCATAAATCTCATCAGTGACACTAGGTTTTTTTCAGTTGTACCTTACACAGCCCCTCAAGAAGACATAAATAAAAAAGAAATAGAAGCTTGGGGTGTAGCTCAGTGGTAGAGCATGTGCTCTTAGCGTGGATGAGGCCCTATGTTAATACTCCCTCTCCCACCAATGCCAGAGATTATAGCAGGTAGAATCAGGATTTGTAAATGGGGTGGCTTTGTATTTCTGTTCTTCCTACCTTGACTCTGGATTTGGGATTTTTATTATACAAATCTTGTTAGAGTACCAGTTTCCCTGGCCTGTCCTTTTTTTCCCCACCACAGTTTAACAAAAATTAATTTCATTCCCTAGCCCTTTTTATTTTTTATTTCAAGTTAGGATCTTACTAAGTTGCCCAGGCTGGACTCAAGCTTGAGATTCTCCTGCCTCATCCTCCTGAGTCTCTGGGATTATAGGCATGTGCCACTGTGGCAGGCTAATTTTATTTAATTTTTTATAAACTATGTTGTAATGATCACACATGTTCATTCTTACTGGTCTGCCTAAAATAATGCCAGGAATTCTATTAAAGAAATACAGACTTAAAACAAACATTAGCTATCAACTTTTTTGTTTGTTTTCCATGTTCAGTTCTCTGAGAGCATCAGATATCAGAGTGTTCATGATTCATTCATTCACTTATCCATTCATTCTAAGAAGCATCATAAGCTAGAGTACAAAAATGAATAGAACATAGTCTGTGCTCTTGAAGAATTTATAATCCAGAGGAGGCTTTTTATTCATTAATTCATTTGGTATTTACTGATCATGTTCTTATTCTTCTTCTCAGGTGCAGAGCCACTGGCTATGCATCACAAACACTTATGGACCTTTCCAAACTTTGCATTCCTCAGACCCCTCCCCAGACCTGCTGAACTGAAATCTCCACATGCTTATTCTACTTTAAAATGTCACAGGTGATCTGACGTAATGCCAGGGTGTTGAGAAGCATAATTTTTTTGTGGACAGTGACAGTTTTATTCAGTCAGCCTGTGTTTCTACCTCGGTCCTGTTTAACCTTGTTATTTAGTTACCTTATCTTCTCTGTCAGTCCCTGTGATGTCCTCTGAACTAATCCTAAACCACCATGACACCTGTAGGATTGACAGTGTCAACACTGAAGTCCTTCTGGGGTAGGTTAGGGTCAAGTTGCTGCTGAATGCCATGTTATTTTACTGGTTCTGACATACCCATCTTGGTTCCATAACTCTCATGGATTTCCTGTTGTGACTGCAAGGTTGAAATCCTGAATAGCCATTGACAATTTTTCCCCCCTGGGGTAAAAGGATATAATCTAAAGGGGCTTTGAAAAAAAGAGAACCAAATAAAAGTAAAAGACAGTGGTAGGAGCCATTTTATTTAACTGACATACTTGATTTAGAAGTGAAACAGGGACTGTGTTGGCTTGCTGATGAAAAGAAGCTACCATTGTCTTCTGAATTCAGTTGGCCTGGTCCTTCTACCATAGTTCTACCAGTTGATCAGTTTTCTCCCACCGTGGCCTCTCATTCACTCCTTCTTTCAGTGAATAGGCACTTATTAGGGCTGTGGATATAGTGGCAAATTAGACAGAGTGAGACTTCCCTAGAGACAGTGCGGCTCCTATATTTTACCAGATCTTAATGGCCTTCATCCTGAGCTTCTACCCCCAGAAAGCAGGAGAGACAGATTACCTAAACATCCAATCAGGGTTAAAGTTGAAATTGATTTAATAATTCCAACAGTCCCTTGGAGTAATGTCATAGATGAAGGGCCTAGTGTCTCCTGGTCTAGGGGCAGTGTCTCTCTTCCACTTGAGTGCTGCTTGTTCTGCTGGCATTTATGGTCAAAATCTGTGGCTGTATGCTGCTTGCTCAAAGCCCACTCTCCAGTTGGGCCTTCCCTTGACCATGACTGCATGCCTGCCCCTGGACAGCAGCATCTGCTGTAACCTCTCATTGTCTGTGCCCTATGGGAACTCTGTAGCTCAGAAAACCTACCAGCCCTGCTACAATGCTGAGTCCCATGTCTTTGCCCCATGTTGTGGAGGAGGCCCTGAGAGTTGTCATGTCTAGACTCTCACACATGAAGAGAGAGCAGGCACTCAGCCACTGGTTTCATCCTCACTTATTTAACACACCAATTCTTCTCCAGGCTGAGGAAATCAGGACTCCTTAGCTTTACGTCCATCATGTTCTAGAAGGGCTGGACTTTCTTCTACATTATATCTTCCTCCTTGCGTAGCTCTACTGTGGTCATCATGGATAGATGGGTTATCTTTGCTGTACCCCCTTTTCTGTACACTTACTGGTTGATATAACAAAGGGAGAGAATAAAGGATTTGGGGAAATTGTCTCTTAAGATAACAGCTTGCAAGCTGCCATTTTTTGCATGTCATAGGTTATATTGCTGTCTGCCGGTGCAGAACCTTGCATGAGAAGAGCACACATCCTGCCCTATTATGCTTTGGGCTCAGATGTATGACTTTCTTTGGTCAATGACATGAACAGATATAGGCCAGGTCCAAGCAGAAGTTTTTAGAGTCAGTGCAACCTTCCACCAGTCCTCTTGCTCTCTCTATATCTTGTTATGACAGTGGTGTAACTAAAATAGAGGCTGCAGCGTCAGCATGGGTCACAGAATGAGAAGACATGTGGAGCAGCAGCACAGCTGCCACTGATCTACAGCCAAATGGAAATGTGAATGAGAAATAAAATTCTTTTGCTATAGACCTCTGAGACTCGAAGTTGTTACTACAGCAAAGCAGACTAGTATACTAGTATATTCGGTAACGTTTTGCATGTCAGAAGCCAAATGTCACTTCCTTCTTTCTGTTTTCATTCCTTCTTTAATAAATTGTAATATCTCCCCCAAGCAGATAGATGTCTTGAGCCAAATAGATTATGTATTCAGAAAGGCAAAAGAACAAAACATCTTAATTTTTTTTCAAAATATTGCTGTTATATAACAAAAGGAATTTTGTATGGAAAATACTTTAACCTATGTTTTTTCTTGTTTTGTTTTGTTTGTGTGTGTTATAATTGGATATGAAATGTCCCCCAAAAGCTCCTGTGTTAATGCAGGAGTGTCTGGAGGAGAAATCATTGGATTGTAAGAGCTCAAGCCTAACCAGTCCGTTCTAGTTTGAATGGATTTGGGTGGTAACAATAGTCATGTGAGGCATGACTGGAGGAGGTAGATCACTGGGTGTATTTCCTGGAAGGGTTGATCTTCCCTTGGTTCTCCCTTTTTCTGCTTTCTGGCTGCCAGAAGTGGATCAACTATCCTCTACCACACCCTTTCTCTAGGATGCTCTGCCTCACCCTGGGCCAAGAACAATGGACTTGGACAACCATGGACTAAACCTCTGAAACCATGAGCCAAAATTAACTTTCTCTCCTCTAAATTGTTCTTATCAGGTATTTTGGTCACAGCAAGGCAAAGCTAACTAACTGTGTGTGTGTGTGTGTGTGTGTGTGTGTGTGTGTGTATGTGATTTTTGCTCTAAAAGAAAGATATGATTATCATTTTATAAATAAGTGGTAGTATATGCTATGCATATATCACATCAAAGTGAATATTAGAAAGAGGTTATTAAAGAATAGAAAATATTCTGTTATAGAAACAAGTGAGAGAAGAAGGCACTCACCCCATTCATAGTAGGTAAATTCTCAGTTATGATCCTTGAGTCATTGTCCACTTTTTTGGAGCAACCATTGGGTCTTTTTTGTCCAATTGCATCCAATTGTGTGGATGCAAGTGATTTCATTCATATTCCAACTAATGCCAAGGATTCTTCTTGCTATTTTTTCTTCCATTGTGTTTTAAGAGTTTGCAACAGTGTGAGACTTACTTACTAGTGAATACACCTGCTGTTTATTTACTTATGCCAGAGGCAAACAAAAAGACTGATAGACAATGAGGAAAGAACTGTTGGTTCCACAGTGATCATTTTAGCTACATCTGTGCACACATAGTAACCACTGTGAGCAGAATAAATTTTGGAAAAAAGAAAGATGTAATAGTTTTTTCTTTCAGAATACCTAGAGTTCCTCTAGATTTGAATCATTAGAATTTCTCAACTGATATGGTTCATTTCTAGTTTTGTATGCAGCACTGTCCACCATTTTCTGTTTGAGAAAAAGCATTTTACCATGCTCTAAACTGAGATTTACTAAGAAAAAAATTACAGTTCTAACTTCAGATAATTTGATAATCAAGGTTTCAGTTGGATCTGATGAAAGATTTATATATAAGTCAGTTCTGTCACGGGTAAATAAATTGTAAGCTGTTAAGGAAAACAATAATTTAAGGCCTAATCATTTTTATTTACTTTATTTTAGGTACTGAGGATTGAACTTGGGGTACTCTACCACTTAGCTACATCCTTACTCCTTTTTTATTTTTGAGACAAGGCCTTGCTAAATAGTACTGAGACTGACCTCAAACTTGCAATCCTCCTGCCTTAGCCTCTGGAATAGCTAGGATTACAGATGTGTGTTACCATGCCTGGCTTGGCCTTAAAAAGTAGTTGGTCATTAAAAAAATAATAATAGATAAAGTAGTTGGTAAAATATGGAAAGAGAAGACAAACAACATAGGGCATGAGAAATTCAGTAATATATCCTTGTATAGTTAATACAGTCAAATGCTATTTTAAATTGTAAACAGACATGACAAAAGTGGATAGTTAATGGAATAATTTTTGTTTAAGATAAAATATACTGAATTAAATCTTTCTACCAAAAAAAGAAAGGAAGAAAGGGATAGAGAAGGGGGAACCAAGAAAAGAGAAAGAATTAGGCTGTGATCGCTCAGCCCACATAAGCAAAGCCAATGAGAAGCAGTGTACTTTTTCTGGGTCAGATTTCTGAACCAGTTCTGCTTAAGAAGGAAAGCTATATCTTCATGATTATCATAAAGGCAGTAAGTGAGCAGCCACCAAGCCTGGTCCTCCAGAGTAGCAGCCCCTCCACTCACCTGTAATACACCTGTTCTCCTCATGCTCCTAGCTCTAATTCTTCCACAGAGCTCTCTGTCCCAGATTTTATTCCAAAGCCAACAGTAGCCTATATTTATACCTAGGATACTAATGAAGTTATGAATTACCTTTTAGGGCAATACTCTGATAACCTAGAAAATGAGTGCTTACTTCTTAGATTTTTTAATGTTTAATTATTTGTGTGTGGTGATTCTTTTAATTTTATTTTTCATCTTAATTGACATATTTGGACATATTTATGGGTTACAGAGTAATAATTTAGTACAAATACACATGTAATTATGAAATTAGAATAGTTGGTAATCACATTTCCTCCCCACTTCCTTATGTTTGTAACCTTTGAAGTCCTCTCTTATTCTAGTTCTTCATAAAATAGATAACAGTCTATTATAAACCATAGTCACCCTGCTGTGCTGTAGAACACTAGAACTTACTCCTCCTAACTCATTTTTTCTTGTTATCAAGCCTCCTCCTATCCCTCTTACCCACTACCCGTCCTAGCATCTGGATCACAGTTCTATTCCCTTCTGGGAGATCAATTTTTAAGCTTCCACATATAAGAGTGAACATACAGTGTTTGTCTTTGTTACCTAATTTATTTCATTTAACATAATGTCTTCCAGTTATATCCATTTTACTACAAATAACAAGATTTATTCTTTTGTTATGATTGAATAATATTCCATTGTATATATTTGCCACATTTTCTTTATCCATTCATCTGCTGATGGATTCCTTGGTTGATTCCATGTCATGGCTATAGTAAATACTGTGGAAGTACATTTATCTCTTTGATGTGATTTCATTTCCTTAGTATATACCCAGAAGTGGGATAGCTGAATTATATGATAAATTTAATTTTAGTTTTTTGAGGAAACTCCATCCTGTTTTCCATAACCACAGTACTAATTCATATTTCCATCAACAATCTACAAATTCCCTTTTCTCCTCATTTTTACTGGCATTTGTTATTTTTTGCTTTTTAAAAAAATAATGGAAATTCTTCTCAGGGTGAGATGATCTCATCTGATTCTGACTTATTCAGTTGTCCCTATATTTGAATGGATAAATAGATCATATATTCAATATTACATATGTATAATTATGTGTATGTGTGTCCTCTGTGCCTCCATTTTATTTGCCAGAATGTTCTCCATTTCTAACTTTCTTTAAAGTCCATTCAAATGCATTTCCTCTATGAAACCTTTGTTTACTCTCTCCTGGCCTCCGTGGAAGTTATTTCTCCCATCTCTGCATTCTAATAGCATTGAATCATTTTTCTCAAAGGTAGTTTTTATGATATTTTGCTCTGTGTTGTAGTGATGTGTATGTATGTCTCCCTCAATGCTGGTTTATCAGCCGTTGGAATAAATGCTTTGATCCTCGAAACACCACTGTGTGTTAAGTATTATCATCCCACCTCTATAAATAGGAAATTGAGGCTAAAAGAGCTTAAACTAGGCAGACCAAGGTCTCACCCTGAATATGGTAAAGCTGGGATTCAAAACCAAATCTGGTCAACTCCAGACCCATGCTTTTAACCATTCCCCAGCTACTCAGTGATGAATTTCTTAAGGATGTAGGTTGAGCATGAATTGAGGAAACCCATATTTACTGAATATCTAATCTGTGCCTATCACTTGACCAGTAGTTTTCAGATACATTATTTATCATATGGGGTAGATGTTTTCATTTTTATTTTACAGATGAGAAAACCAATGTTCAGCATCAGCATAAACAAAGTTACAAAAAACAAATAATAGATTTTGAGGATGTATTTGTAGTATATATAACTGGCAAAGAATTAAAAGCCAGAATGTCTTTAAAATCCCATAAATAAGAAAAAAAACCAACTCCCAAATTAAAAAAAAATAAACAAAAGGCTTGAATAGGAAGTTTACTGCAATATGCAAAAAAATGTATGCAATGATAATTAGCAGTCAAGGAAATGTAAATTGAAGTGATGAGATGCCATTTTATATCCATAATGATGGCAAAAATTAAAGCGACTGACATCTGGTGTTGGCAAATGAGAGTGTTCCTACATTGCCAAGAGCAAAGGAAAATGGTACCCCTCTGGGGAGCACTCTGGAGGTGTGAGGATCCTCGTACTTTGTGACCTAGCAGCTCCATTCCTCAATGTATATCTTAGAGATGTTCTCCCAGGAGACACATGCAGTGCTGGCGTTCTGTGGGGGGATGGATACACTCTGTTATTTTCATACCATTGAAAATCACACGGAATTAAAACAAGTGATCTGCCAGACATCTGTTATTTATTTTCTGTACTCTTCTCTATGATAGAAATATTGAATAATGTAAAACAAAAGATGAAACAAAACGTAGGTTCCAAACATGTCTTGTATATTGAGATATTTAATAAATTTGTCTTGCATAAGTGTGCCCAATGGAAAGAGTCGTGATGTGGACTGCTTACTTTTGGTGGGTGCTGTACAGATGCTTTCCGCCTTCCCACCCCCAACAACCTTGCAAGGCAGGATTGTTAGGTCAGCTACTGAATGAGAAAGTGAGATCCAGGAAGTCAATGAACATCTTTCTTGACATCATGCTATTTCTCAGAAATCCACTAAGTATTGTATTACCTTTGTGGCTTCAAAGTATTAATGTTCTATAACTTGCAATTAGTTAATTACTTGAGTTCTCAAGATTCCGTTTTAATATTAGTAAAAAGTGAATTTCACATACTGTATATTTTATTCTTAAAGACCTTCCTATTTGTACATTCCCCTTATTATGTCATTTTTTAGGCTGTGGTAGGATCACTGATCTGAAGGGTTTATGAGTGGACGATAAATCAAGTTCAATTTACTGAAAAAGAAAAGAAAAGAACTTTAAAAATTCATTTTGTAGCTTGGAGCGGCATAATCCCAACGACTAAGGGGTCTGAGGCAGGACAATTACAAGTTCAATGCCAGCCTGAGCAACTTAGACTCTGTCTTAAAATAAAAAATAAAGGGCTGAGATGTAGCTCAGTGGTAGGGCACCACTGAGTTTAAGCCCCAGTATAAAAATTAATTAATTAATTAAAAATTTAAAAATTCACTCTATAGTTTTTTGAATCTAGATGTTCAAAAAAATTGAAGGAAGATCTGATTTCTGAAAAAAGAAATGCTGAAAAGGTTTTGTGCTATAACAGCATCTTTCTCACAGTGAGACAGGTTCCTCATCACAAGAGCTCAGGGTGCTCTGGAGTGCTGTGCCCATGACCACCTTCCATTCTGGCAGAGCTGTTTTCTGACCGTAGTCCTTGGTGTTCTTGTCTTGCCTCTGAGCCTTTGCACATGCCATTTCCTCTGGGTAGAATGTTTTCTCAACATCACAGTTTAGGATTCCTTTCTTAGAATGTCAGTGTTACACCTCATTTGCAGGCTCCTATGATAACTTCCAAATGGGAGGTACTGAGGGGCCTGGGGAGATTTATGGGAGATGAGGATATCTTTGGTATCTGATGTCCAGATGGTAGCTATATTTAGAAGACAGGAACATCTCTCATACCCCTAATCTCAACTTAGGAATGTGTACAATTGTGAGGCTCAAAGATGGGGGCTTTTCATGCCCCCATTTTCCTGGATAGCTATAGATCCAGCAGATAAACTACTGCCTCTAACCTCACTCCATTCCCACATTTCTTCATTCAAAAATTTGCTCCTTCCCTTTTTTCCAAAGTCACCATCTTATGAAGCTTAACTTTCTGAGTTATTTTTCTATTCCACTGTAGCCATTCTATAATAAACACATGTGATTTAGAACTTGTTACCACTAATCTAACAGTCACTTGCCTATATGGAAAACAAACACATTGAGTAAGAATGTACTCTCCCATTTCACATGTGACCCTGGGAAATTTTTCTTCTTCCTCCTCCATTAGAAGGGAAATACAGTCCTTGATATCCTGTAGGCAGCCTTCCCTGCCTCACAAAATAATTTGTTAAGTTTTCAGTAATATCATAGACATTTTTTAAAAAATTATTCAAGCATCAGGATATTCATTATTACCTACTTTCTTTTAAAAACTGTTAAAATATTGCGTGCCTATAATCCCAGTGGTTTGGGAGGCTGAGGTAGGAGGATTACAAGTTCAAAGCCAGCCCCAGCAACTTAGCGAGTTGCTAAACAACTCAGTGAGATTCTATCTGTAAATAAAACACAAAATAGGGGTGGGAGGCTGAGAATGTGGCTCAGTGGTCAAGTGCCCCTGAGTTCAATTCCAGGTAACCCAACCCGTGGCAAAAAAAAAAAAAAAATATATATATATATATATATATATATATATATATATATACACACACACACACACATATATATAATATATATATATATATATCATATTGTTAATCATTTTAATACTTTTTAAGTATACAATTAAGTGACATTAAAAATATGCCTATTGTTGTGCAACCATGATGACTATCCATTTCCAGAAACTGTTCAACATCCCAAACTGAAACTCTGTATTCACTAAATAATAACTCCCTAATACTTCCTCCCCAGTGGCCCCTGGTATCCACTATTTTATTTTCTTTTTTTTTTTTTTTTTAAAAACTTATTTATTTATTTTTTTAGTTCTCGGCGGACACAACATCTTTGTTGGTATGTGGTGCTGAGGATCGAACCCGAGCCGCACGCATGCCAGACGAGCACGCTACCGCTTGAGCCACATCCCCAGCCCCCACTATTTTATTTTCTGTCTCCATGAATTTGATTACTTTAGGTATCACATATAAGGGGAATCATAATATTTGTCCTTTTGTGTCTGATGTATTTAGCATGTGTTTTCAAGGTTCATCTATCTTATAGCATGTCTCAAAATTTCATTCCTTTTCAAAGCTGAATAATGTTGCATTGTATGTATTTATCATATTTTATTCATCACTTATTGATGGACATTTACTTCTTTCCACCTTTAAGCTGTTGTAAACAATGATGTTATGAACATTAGTATGCCAATATTTGAGTTTCTGTTTTCAATTCTTCTGGTTAATGCCTAGAGTTGGAATAGCTTTATCATATGGTAATTCTGTGTTTAATATTTGAGGAGCTATTATACTGTTTTCTACAGCAGCTATTTTATATTCCCACCAACAATGTATGAGAATTCTACTTTCTCTACATCCTCCCAAATATTTGTTATTTCCTGTTTGTTTGTTTTTTTAATAATAGCTATCCTTGTGCTATATAATGGTACCTCATTGTGGTTTTCATTTGCAATTATTTAATGATTGGTGATTTTTATCATCTTTTCACATGCCTTCTGGCCATTCATACATCTTCTTTGGAGAAATGTCAAGTTTTTTGCCCATTTTTAAAAATTGGATTGTCTGGTTGTTGTTGTTGTTGAGTTGTAAGTATTCTTTATATATTAAAGATATTAATCCCTTATTAGATATATGATATGAAAATATTTTCTCCCATTCTGTAAGTTCCATTTTATGAATAGAAAATCACAGAAATTATTAAAATTTGAATTACATAAATGTAAATTTAAGTTATATTAAAACAGATAAATATTCAAAACTAATCATTTTATGATTACCTGTGCTCTTGAGATTATTTACATCTGAATGGTGGAAAGGCTATATAATGGTGTACCTCTGTGCATTTTTCCCCAACTCTAAGTTCAGTAATTTCACATTGATGCTTAAAATTAACATGGAATATTTGTACCTCTGAAATCAGCAAACGCTACAAATCAGGGATTAACATGTTTCGTTGATTAGTTAGGTTATTTAGATTCGAGAAATGTTAAATTATTGTCTGTAGCCATTGCATTGTGAATAGCACCAAAAAATGAGAAAATATTCTTCTGGTATTTAAATTTATTCATTGATTTAGCAAGGAAATCATTCATATTATTGACAAATTAGTGAATTTCCAACATATGAATTTGTTATGTTTTTTTAACTTTGTCTTTTTGTTAAAGGAAAATATTAATTCATACATTCATAGTGAATCTATACTTGACCCAGTTAATTGTTGAATGTTTACAAACACCACTGAGTAACCTCCCTAAGAGCAGCAACTTTGTATCTCTAAATCTAGCTCCCAGAAAAGTGCCTGGCTTGTTGAGCAAATAAAGATACATAGCTTTGCAGTGTCTCAATTTCTCATCTGTAAATTGAGGACAATAGACCTAGGATGCTCCTACACTGAGATGAGGGAAGAGCAAGAGTGATACTGAAAGCATTTTATGAGCAAGCAGCATTAAACAAATGTAAAATGACTTATTAAGATTTATTATGGTTTGATATGTTCTTATATATTGAATATTTTTCATATGTTGGTTGATTAAAGTACTCTTTAATGACATAAGGATTTTTATTCAGATCATTCGTTTCACCCAAAGAAAGCGAACATTTATTTTATTTCTTTAGCTATTTTTCAGTCTCTTTGTCTGCCTGGTTCAGTGCTGCACACTGTGGATAATACTAGAGAAACAGATCTTACACTCAGAGAAAGTATAATCTCCTCCTAATGATAACTTACATAGAACATTGAGAACAGAAAAAAATGAAGTGATAAGTATTTGGCATTAGATTGTGCCAAGGATTTTATTTGTTACTTTTTTTACCTTAATAGGATATCAAAGATATTTTGACTAGCCTTTTTGATTATAAAACAATCCTTCTTTTAATGCCTTTAAAATACCACAGATTTTCTTTTCCAGGGCATGTTGGATAGTGTTAAACCATCATTAGCAAGCACTTAGTAGATGGTCACTGTGTGAACCAGCTGCGCTGATGAGAGTATCAACTCTAGCTGGGTGCTTTGGTGCATGCCTGTGATCCCAGCCGCTCCAGAGACTGAGGCAGGAGGAGCTCCAAGTTCAAAACCAGCTTCAGCAACTTAATGAGGCCCTAAGCAACTTAGCAAGATTTTGTCTCAAAAACAACAACAAGAGAATATCAACTCTAGACCTTACAAAATTGGTGTAACAGATTGTCAGAAAACAAACAAAAGACAGTGATAGGTGCATTAAAGATATATATCTACATCACCTGGTCACCTTCCCTTTTACCCTTAACCATCTACCTTAATATGCCAAAAATCCTGTCCTGGAAATAAACCACCTATCAGTAAGACCCAAACATAGAGGACAAGGAGACAAAGCTGACTTGGGATTTGTAGGGCAAAGGCTTTATTAAACCACGTGAGAAAGGAGAATAAGAAGTCAGGCATGGTGGCACACATCTGTAATCCTAGCAGCTTGGGAGGCTGAGGCAGAAGGATAGCAAGTTCAAAGCCAGCCTCAGCAACTTAGTGAGGCACTGAGCAATGCAGAGAGAGACCCTATCTCTAAATAAAATACAAAAAAAGGACTTAGGATGTGGCTCAGTGGTTAAATCCCCAGATTTGATCCCAGGTACCAAAAAAAAAAAAAAAAAGGAAAATGGAAAAGGAAAGAATTAGGGCTATGGATATGGAAGCCTGGACTTTCTTCTCCCACCCTATATGCTTTGTCTTACCCTTGAGACTGGAATTCTTAGGGGTGCAGCCACTCACCCATGCCTGTGGATTTATCATTAAATAAGAAAATAGTCTGAGAAGTTGGCAACATTTTGGATGCATGTGCCCAGTGTTGAATTTTTTTTCAAGGCTCCATATGCAAAGGCCTCTATCATATTTCCTTACTAGGAGTTAATTACTCACACACCCAAACTTAATCAAATTGTTCCTCATCACTTTGTGCAGATGGCCATTAAGAGAAGCTCCACACTTTATTAAAGAAGTTACTGTCTCCCCTATGACTACCTAAATCCCACTGAGACAGGGAACAGATTCGTGTTTAGTGCTTAACTTTTCCTTAGAGAAAAAAATGATATTTTATACTTATATATCCCATTTATATTAACTTTTGTCAAAAGTGCCTTTTGAAGTTTATTTCCATTAAGCCACAAAGTCTAATCCTTTGATCTAAACCATATAAATACTTTGATGCCAGCCTGCACTTTGAACAAATATTTCAAGTTGATAACATTAACTTAAATAATCCTACTGCCTAACACATTCTGAGATAAAATATTGATTTAAATGCTAATATAGATGTTCAGGTTTCTACTTTCTTACTGCTCTTTCCTTATACACAAAAATGGATAAACATTTTACCTTTCCTAGACAGTGGATCTTGTTTTGTAGATTACAGCAGGGTTTGAAAGTCATCGTGTTTAACTTGCCTAGGCTTCATGCTATTAGATCAGTGACTTTCTAAAAATCAGCACTCAATACATGTGCAATTGATTTATCAGTATATCCTATTTAAGATCTCTACTGATTAATAAACAGTCAAATGTAATCATGATAATAAAAAACAGAATCTGAAGCTGGGAGTGGTGGTACACTCTATCATCCCAGCTACTTGAGAGTCTGAGGTAGGAGGATTGCTTGACCCTAGGAGTTCAGGACCAGCCTGGGCAACATAGACCCTGTCTTTTAAAATAAAAATAATAAAATAATAATGATGATGATGATGAATTTCTAAAAATAGAATCTGAAAAGTTTACAAAATATTTGCAATACCCAAACTCATTTGATCTTCTTAGAAACTCCATAAAGAACAGCATTATTATTATTGTCCATTTTTATCCAGTTAATAAAATAGTGGAGCCAGACTTGAACTCAAAATTTTGTACTTCAGAATATGTGCAGTTTGCACAATGTCATGCTGTATCTTTGTGGCCTGTTTGGGGGTATAATAAAGAACTACATTATTTGCATGTATAAATGTTAACTACGTTATAAGGACTCTAATGGCTCCTTGGTAAAAACCCTTCAGTAGTATAACAAATTCCTACTAGATTGTTTGTTCTAGTGGGCTAAGCATTATGAGTACTTTTAGTGGTTTTTACCATCTTTCCACTTTCTGACCCAGTCTAATACGTTTTGTCACCTCTTTGGTTTTGCAGATGTTGCTGTTTAATAATTAGATTGCTCTGTAGAGGAAGAGAGAGCCCAGAGGCCTATTACCATAGCTGATACGCAGCTTGGTTTTGAAGCAAAAGAGCCATGCTTCTTTAGATCCGGTGAACTGTTTGGAAACCAAGATGGTGGTCTTTTCTATTAGAGACTCTGTAGTCAGGATTCTCTTCTACATATAGGTACTACCAAGTTCTGAATATTATATTCTGAACCTCAGTTGGTACTCTAGTGAGATAATAATGATAATGCATATATAAATCAATTTTTCATTTAGTTAAAAGACTAGTCCTGTAGTAAAGAAGGAAGTGACAGCCACTTTGATCCTTGACTCCTGGATAAAAGCAAACCATTCCTAAGTACAAGTCCTTCCATATGATGTAACCTTTCCCATTTAACAAACATTTCCTCCTAGTAACTCTTTTTACTGGCAAACCATGAAAGGAAGCATGTAGACTTGGCAGATCAATTTTGTGTCTAAAAAAGTATTGGAATTTATGCACCAAGGGTCCAAATGACATTTGTCATTTGTCTGGGCAAAGACATTTCTGAAATTAAAAAGGATGACCTTATTTCACTTAGTGAAATGAGATGTACTCTTTAATAGAACACATTTTGAATAGCTTTTCTTAGGGCAGTGCCATCAAAAAGGATGCATTTTATATTCTTCCTTATTATCAGAAGAAAATGCATTCTTAAAATATTTTCCATAAGACAGTTATTTATCATACTACCATTTAAAAATTCCTATTTCGAGGTGGTGATTTGGCACAAAGATTAGGCATTTTTTTCTTTTGAAGTAAAAGTAGGAGTCACAACATGACTGAAGATAAAAACTATACTTTTCAATGATGTTTAATACATAATACCCATCTTTTTTTCTTCTTGCTCCTTAGTCCTTAGGGAAACCTATAATTTTCAAGGTTAAGCATGTTTTTAAACACCACATACATAATATATAGTCAGAAATTTAGGTGTGTCTGATATTTGTTTAGTTAATGTTTATATGGGGGGAGGAAAGAATAGAAGTTCAATGGATTAGACAAAGGGGAATAAAGGTCAGGGAGGGGGATGGGAATAGGAAAGGCAGAGGAATGAATTAGACATACCTTTCCTATGTTCATATATGAAGTCATGACCAGTATAACTCCACTTCATGTACAATCATAAGAATGGGATCCTAATTAGAATAAGTTATACTCCATGTATGTATAATATGTCAAAATATACTCTACTGTCACTTATATCTAGAAAGAACAAATTTTTTAAAATTATATGGCTCTTAGAATGTCTCAGACACTGTTAAATTCTTTAATCCTGCTAATAGGACTTAAGGTATTCTTACTATCCCCATTTTCTGAGGTAAAACAGAAGTTAAGTACCTAGTACATCATGTAACTAGCAAGTGGGAGCTGAGACCCAACCTGGAGAGTCTGGCTGCAGGGTCCTTGCACTTTGCTGTCATGCTTTACATTTGTGTGAATAGCAGCCTTAGATTAGCTTGCAGTAGGAGGACTCCTTTCTGCAGTGATGGCCCTGTTTTCCCCCCATCACAGATGATGCCTAGACCCCTTCCCATGCCAGTCTTTGCTTGCATCTTGCTCATCTGGCTGAGTTGAACATCTGCTGACAAGATTGGCTGGAATAGCTCTAGTGATGGTCTCTGTTGAAAGTGTCTACAGGCCTCTTGCATCACTCCATATCATCATCATCCCTTTCCTCTTTTTCTTTAATAGAAATTCTGCAGTAGAAGTAAGAAAATGTAAAGGTTAGCTGATGCTTTGAGATTTTTTTCATAACTGGAAGAGAATTCACATTCAACCACCAAGGTTAAAGAATGAACCACAGGAGACACTGTTCTTAGCAACCAAGCTAGAACTCAGAAGATGTTTTCAAAATTTTTTTTCTTAAATATTTGATTGTTTTTATTACTTTCTTTTTTATTAGTTCTTTTTTAATTATTTGTGACAGTAGAATCCATTGTGATATAATTATACAAGCATGGAATATATCTTATTCTAATCAGAACCCCATTCTTGTGGGTGTGCATGATGGTGGGATTCACTTAGGTATTTTCATATATGTACATAGGGAAATTATATTAGGTTTATTATCTTGTCTTTCCTATTCCTATACTCCCTCACTTCCTTTCATTTCCCTTTGTCTAATCTACTGAACTTGTCTCACCCACCTTTATTGTGGTTTAGCTTCCACATATCAGCAAAAAATTCAACCTTTGGTTTTGGGGATTGGCATATTTCACTTAGCATTATAGTTTCCAGATGCATCCATTTACTGGCAAATGTCATAAAGTTATTCTTCTTTATGGCTGAGTACTATCCTATTGTGTGTGTATATCACAATTTCTTTATCCATTCATCTGCTCAAGGACACCCAGATTTGCTGCATAGCTTGACTATTTTGAATTTTGATGCTATAAACATTATCTGGCTGTGACATTGTATTATACTGACTTAAAATTTTTTGACTATGTGCTAAGGAGTGAGATAACTGGGTCAAAGGATGATTCCATTTCTTTTTCTTTTCTTTTCTTTTCTTTTTTTTTGAGGACTCTCCATACTGCTTTCTGGAGTGGATACAAAGAACTAAAAAGACTTAACATCAAAAAATAAATAAATAACTCAATCAGTAAATGAGCAAAGGAACAGAACAGGCGCTTCTCAGAAAAAGAAACATGAATGGCCAATAAATGTAAGAAAAATGTTCAACATCTCTAGCAATTAGAGAAATGCAAATTAAAACCACACTGAAATTTCATCTCACTCCAATTATCAAGAATACAAACAACAATAAATGTTGGCGAGGATGTGGGGAAAATGTATACTCATACATTGCTGGTGGAACTTCAAATTGGTACTTATTTGCTTTTAGAACAGCATAAGCCTATACTTTGTCAATTCATTAAATAATTTGTTCAGCAGACTTTTAAAAAGCACCATGTGCAAGGCATTATACCAAACACTTGGGATATAAATATGTACTATCCACTATGGATTCAGTCTGTGGCTAGACCTCAGAACCTAGCATTAAAGCTATGAGAAAGTACTCAAGAATTTTCAAGTGCCTAAGTTACTGGTGAACTTTGGGAATGTATCTTTTTCTTAACTTAGGTATTGATGGTAATGGCATTTTGTTTGTTTATGTATGTGAATGTTTTCTTGTGCTGGGGAATTGAACCGAGAACCTTGTTTATGCTAAACCATTTCTCTACCAGCCCCTAATATGACATTCTTGACTTAAGGTATTTATGAAAAGTATAAAGTTAGATGAGCAAACTATGAAATGTTGACTTTAAAAATTAATGTGTGCTTTTCATTATTAGGATGAATATTTTTATTAATAAGGTAAATATTTACTATCTTTTGGACTGAAATTAAATAGATGTGTTTGTGAAATATGTAGAATTGAGACTTAGTCGTTGATAAGCAAAGGTCACTTCATACTGGTAAAGGGAACTATCCATCAAGATACTATGATTGTAGATATTTATGCCCCAAATGTTTGTGAACCTACCTATACAAAACAAATCCCACTTGACATAAAGAGTCAGAAAGACCCCAGTAATATGGGGTGACTTCAGCACAGTTCTTTCAATGATGCATAGGTCATCAGATATAAACTAAGTAAAGACTCTTTAGACCTAAAAAGACTATAAAATGGACCTAACAGACATCTATAAAATATTCGTCCATAAACAACCAAATTCACTTTCTTCTCAGTTGCACATGGGAAATTTTCCAAAACAGAACACAAAGTAAGTCTTAGCAAATATACAAAAAAAAAAAAAATCAAGATAATTTCTTGGATCTTATCAGATCATAATGGAATAAAATCTGAAATCAATAGCAAGAAACAAACAGAAGCCATTTTAACACATGGAGGTTGAATAGTATGCTTTTAAAGGAAGATAATGGGTTACAGAAGAAAGCAGAAAAGAAATTTTTAAAAATTTTTAGAAACAAATGAGATTAGAGGTACAATATATCAAAAATCTCTGGGGAAAGTATGAAGGCAGTTTTAACAGGAAAGTTGTAACATTGAATGCCTACATTTTAAAAAAGCATAAAATGAAATTTTAAAGAATATAATAACTTGCCAGTAATTAACAGGGCTTGGGTAAACCCAAAAGATTACTATGTTAAGACCAATTATACTTCATACCCTACAAGTGTACCTCCATCCTATTGAGATCAGCAAATAACATTAGTAGGCATATTCTATAATTTTCCCCAACACTTCTCAATGTCATATCTGTTCAGTGCAGATGTTTGGAAAGTTGGTCACCAATTTTGAAAAAGGCCTATCAAAATGTGTTTTTTAATCTTTTTTTTTTTTTTTTTTTGTGGTGCTGGGGATTGAACCCAACGCCTTGTGCATGTGAGGCAAGCACTCTACCAACTGAGCTATATCCCCAGCCCTGTTTTTTAAAATCTATTGATAAAATGGTTAGTCTTAGTTAATTTGATATGGAAACTTTATCACTTAATGCCATATTCTGCTACAGGCTTGAAATGGCTAAATACACTTGAATTCTAAGATTTCTCACTAAAAGCCTAGAGGTATCAAAAGAATGATACTTTAGGTATAGATCAAGGCATGGGACAGCTGGGTCAAATGGTGGTTCTATTCCCAGATTTCCAAGGAATCTCCATACTGCTTTCCATATTGGCTGCACCAATTTGCAGTCCCACCAGCAGTGTATGAGTGTACCTTTTCCCCCATATCCTTTCCAACTCTTATTATTTGTATTCTTCATAGCTGCCAGTCTGACTGGAGTGAGATGAAATCTTAAGAGTAATTTCAATTTGCATTTCTCTAATTGCTAGAGATGTTAAACATTTTTTCATATATTTGTTGATTGATTGTATATCATCTTCTGAGAAGTGTCTGTTCAGTTCCTTGGCCCATTTATTGATTGGATTGTTTATTTTTTATTTTTTTGGTGTTTAGCTTTTTGAGTTCTTTATATACCCTTAAGTTTAGTGCTCTATCTGATGTGCAAATGGTAAAAATTTGTTCCAATACTTTAGGCTCTCTATTTACCTCACTGATTGTTTCTTTTGCTTAGAAGAAGCTTTTTAGTTTGAATCCATCCCATTTATTGCACTATTGATTTTACTTCTTGCACTATAGGCGTCTATACCCAAAGGACTTAAAAACGGCATACTACAGGGACACAGCCACATCAATGTTTATAGCAGCACAATTCACAATAGCTAAACTGTGGAACCAACCCAAATGCCCTTCAATAGATGAATGGATTATAAAATATGTTATATATACACAATGGAATATTACTCAGCAATAAAAGAGAATAAAATCATGACATTTGCAGGTAAATGAATGGAGTTGGAGAAGATAATGCTAAGTGAAGTTAGTCAATCCCAAAAACCAAATGCCAAATGTTTTCTCTGATATAAGAAGGCTGATTCATAGTGGGATTGGGAGAGAGAGAACGTGGAGGGCGTATGGGGGTAGAAAAGATGGTGGAATGAGATGGACATCATTACCCTAAGTACATGTATGAAGGCAGGAATGGTGTGAATATACTTTATATACAACCAGAGATATGAAAAATTGTGCTCTATATGTGTAATATGAATTGTAATGCATTCTGCTGTCATATAAAACAAATTAGAATAAAAATAAACTTTAAAAAGAAAAAATTCAAACAAGTCACTTAAAGTCAATTCACACAAAAAAAAAGAAAGAAAGAAAGAAATGCTATCTGCAGAGTGTTTAGGAAGGGTTAGAGTCTCTCCATACCCAGAAAGACTTTGGAAGTGTCATTTATTCACTGGGGCATTTATACATTCTTGTATTGCTGACCCCTGCCTCCTCTGCTTCTGATTCAGCCCTGATGATGATCTCTGTTATCTACAGACTCAAGATCCAGGACTAGTCGTTTATTAGGAGCAAGTCCAGTCTACAACAAGTCTTCTGCTCTCAATCCTGGATGGCAATCAATAAGTTACTTGGTCTTTTGGGTCCCTGCATGAGCATCAGGCTTATATTAGCTTATCCGATGCCACCATGTGAAGCCAGTCTCCCTTCCTAGACCTTCTGCTCCTCTGTGGTTCTTTGTGAAGATTTGAGCCTCTCTGACCTTCTCACATGGTTCTTACTAGTAGACCCTCATTCTCACACCTCCTTAAAATCTTATATTGACTTTCCAACAAACAGCCAGCTCTACCCAACACCAAGAGCTGATTTTACTTCTTGCACTATAGGCCATATCAAAGCCTTAATAGGGCTCCAAACTACATAGTTGGTTATTCCCCATACTTATCCTCCACTTTCAGGATGTGGATTTCATAAGTGACCCCAGTACCTGCACAAGTGTTTCTGAATTTAACCCTCACCCATCCTCCAGAGTACTTTTGCTCTCCTCCCTCCCTTATCTGTGTCCTGTCAAAAGCATCTCCATCTTGAGTCTCTAGTGATTGCCACCTCTTCTTAGTTTTATGTTTCACTTATAGATGTTACTACACCAGCTAGCACCTACCAGTTGGTGGTTCCTTTTATTATTTCTGTTGGTCTTGGCTCTCCTAGTAAGATTGTGAACTCCTATGAGGCCAGGAACTGATGCAAGCACTTTATTTTATTTTTTTGTGTTCCTTATTGTCTCTACCAATACTAAATATATTTTTTAAATAAATAACCCTTGATAATAATATCCCAGAAACATAATAAAAAACATATCAACCCTCACTATATACTAGCCATCATGTACATTATCCCATTTATTCCTCACAACAGCTTTATAAAATGGTAACTGTTGTTGTCTCCTTTTTGTCATTGTCATTGGCACTTGCAGAAATCACATAACTAATGAATGGTAGGGGGCCAGAGAATCAGACTTCACAGTCCATGATCAAGAACCACCACAGTTCATTGTATCAACATATGTTTACCTGGATAACAAAATATGGACAAGCAACAACTTTAGGAGTCTAGAGCTTCTTAGGGGAACATACTCATTACTTTTGTCAATATCTATTGAATCCTTAAGACGAAGAGCCTTTATTAACTTGCTTGTTGTTGGGAGTAGACAGATGATTAATTTTTTAAAAAATAGTTATTTTTTAGTTGTAGCTGGACACAGTATCTTAATTAATTAATTTATTTTTATGTGGTGCTGAGGATTGAACCCAGGCCTAGCCCATGCTAGGCGAGCACTCTACCGCTAAGCCCCAGATGATGAATTTGGGAAAGAAAAAGGAGAGGCAAGCAGTAGACAGATGGACACCCACAGATATGAACTGAATAACCCATTTGACCCTTCTTTAACCCTTGCACTTGACACCTCCGGTTTCTGCTCCTACCAGAAATCTAGTGAAGCTGTTCCTCAAGGTCCCACTGACATCTCCTCAAATCTGGCATTTCCTCTTTTTTTTTAGTTGTTGGTGGGCCATTTACTTATTTATTTATTGTGGTGCTGAGAATTGAACCCAGTGCCTCACAAATCCTCGGCAAACACTCTTCACTGAGCTACAACCCCAGCCCTGGCATTTCCTCTTTGACCTCTGTGTAGCATTCCTATGGGGACTCTCTCTTGAGCTTCTTTCTTTATTTTGTCACAGTCTGCTGATTCTCAGATTATTGCTCTGACTGTGCTTCCTGTGATGATGTTGTCTGGTGCATTTTCTTATCCTAAATGTAAGCATTCCCTAAGGTTCTGTCCTTGACCCTCCTCTGTCCTTCACTCTCTCCTTTGGTGATCTTGTTCTTTTTCATGGTGTCAGATCTCATTAGTATACACAATACTCTCACATCTATAGTTTTGATGGTCCAGACCTCTCTCCAAGGCTCCAATCCCATGTTCCCAAAGCCTGTTAAATACCTTCACTATCTTTTCAGTTTTTCCAGAACCATACATCAAAGGTTGTGTCAAAACTCCTTCTGTTTCTCTCTGGGGACCTTATTCTTTTTTTTTTTTTTTTTTTTTTTGGTACCAGGGATTAAACTCTGGGGCACTCGACCACTGAACCTCCCCAGACCTATTTTGTATTTTATTTATATACAGGGTCTCACTGAGTTGCTAAGAGCCTCACCATTGCTGGGTCTGGCTTTGAACTCCTGATCCTCCTGTCTCAGCCTCCTGAGCCACTGGGGTTACAGGCATGCACCACTGTGCCCGGCTCAAGCTTTTTCTTTAATGACATCAATATTCTCCAATTTGACTCATTGTTCTTTTTGATCCCCAGAACAGTTAGTGGTTGCCTGGACTTGTTGAATTATGTCCCAGATATCTGTCAGCTTTGTCTCTCAATTCTGATTGCCACAAATTTCATTGCTCCCTGATTAATTTTTCCTGAGAACAATTTTTGTCTTCAATTCTCTGCTTAAAACTCTTAAGGATGAACGGTGTTTTGGGCAGCTTTTTTGTTGCTGTGACCAAAAGACCTAGTAAGATCAGTTGATTTTTTAAAAAATATTTATTTTTTAGGTGTAGTTGGACACAATACCTTATTAATTTATTTTTATGTGGTGCTGAGGATGGAACCCAGGGCTTCACACCTGCTAGGCAAGTGCTCTACTGCTTAGCTACAATCCTATGGCCAGATCAGTTGTATTTTTTTTAAGAATTTCAAAGAGCTTTAATGACAGAAAGAGTAAGAGAACAACACCAAGGAACATCACAATCAAGTTGCTCAAAACACATGCTAAAGTGGAATTATTAAAAGCAGCCAGACAAAATGTTATAGCATGTATAGAGGAACAAAGACAAGGACAACAGCAGATTTATAACAGTTATAGAGGAGGAAAAGATTATCTGACTCATGCTTTCAGAGGTCTCAATCCATAGACTGCCAACTCCATTGCAGTAGGCCAGAAGTGAGGTAGAACATGGTGGCAGAAAGGTGTGAAAGGAGGAAAGCAGCTCAGAACATGGCCACTGGGAAGCAGAGGGAGACTAGCGCGGCTCACCAGGGTCAAAATATATCCCTCCAAAGTATGCCCCATTGATCCACCTCCTCCAGATACCCTACCTGCCTACAGTTACCACTCAATTAATCTATTAATGTAGATTAAGGTTAGAGCTCTCATAATCCAATCATTTTACCTCTGAATTTTCTTGCCTCATCTCACACATGAGCTTTTGGGGTATACCTCATATCTAAACTATAACAGAAGTGTTAGGAAGTAAAGAAAGGAGGGAGGGGGGCTGGGGCTGGGGCTCAGTGGTAGAGCACTTGCCTTGCATGTGTGAGGCACTGGGTTCAATTCTCAACACCATATATAAATAAATGAATAAAATAAAGGTCCATCAACAACTAAAAAACAAATTTAAAAAAAAAAAAGGAGGGAGGGAATATCAAAGTAAAAGATTCCTGAGCTGGGCATCCAAGGCTCCAACTTTTTTTTCCTTCCTTGGTCCACCAAGTACAACCAATAGACTCCAATGCCACTAGCCAAATGTTCCTGTTCCTCCTCCTTCTCCTCCTCCTCCTCTTCCTCCTCCTCCTCCTCCTCCTCCTCCTCCTCCTCCTCCTCCTCCTCCTCCTCCTCCTCCTCCTCCTCCTCCTCCTCCTCCTCTTCTTCTTCTTCTTCTTCTTCTTCTTCTTCATCAAATGGACAGAATGTCTTTATTTGTTTATTTTTTTAATGTGGTGGTGGAGATCAAACCCAGTTCCTCACACATGCCAGGCAAGCACTCTGCCACTGAGCTATAGCCCCAGCCCCTCTACCTCTTAACTGTTGTGTATCTGTATCTCTTTTTTGCCTGTTTCACAGTTAGTAGTGTCCATGTTTTATCTCTAACACTAGAGGTTGCACACTCATCTTGTTCACTTTAGTACCTGCACTGTTCCCAGTGCTGTGCTTTGTAACACATAAGAGCTGCCCACTGAAGTGTGTTTTTTTTTAAACATTGAATAATAAGGTATGAACTAGACAACTCCTGTCTATAGCTAGTACTCTTTTACCCAGCAGAAAAGATAGATGGGACATATCTCTGTTGTATTTGTGTTTGATTTTCTTCTGCTCATTTCTATGCTTCACATATTCTATTCTTTTGTCAGGAAAATAGTTTGTAGGGTCTTATTTAGGGAAGAGGCTCTTGAAGGCTTCATGTCTGAAGTTAATAATCACTGTGACCTTACGTATCTTCTAGTCACTGGTTGTTTCTGGGCAACTCTGTAAGGACTTGGATGTTCTGATGAGTGGGAACAGAAGGCAACTTGCTGCCCTCTTGAGTATTTCTAGTAATTCATAGCCAAGCCATCCATGGCAGAACTTCTGCTCAGCAAAGCAGATGCAACCAACTTCAGAGATGGAATCTGTCCTCAACCATAGTCTGATCAGTCCTACTGGATAGTTCACTTCTGAATACAAATGATTCCTTTTGGCCAATATTGATATATAAACTGAATGATTAAAATTTCAAAATCACTTTGAAGTTCAGTGTATACCATTAGTGAAGAGTAGCCTCTGTGCTCTGTATAACACACTCAGGTTCCAGAAAGATACAGCACAAATCCACAGTGTTTATCCCTGGACAGGTTCTCATTTGAATTTGTCTAGTTTCCTATTCTGATGAATTAAGCTAGACAACTAACAAGGGAACCAAAAGGGAATGCTACCTTTTCCCCTTAAGCCTGAGATCTAAAGCAACCTTTTAGCAACCTGTACTGTGGGCTCCTGTACCCAGAAGTACACAAAAGCCTTAAAGCCCTCAGTAGATCCTTGCCTCAAAAAACTATATGGGTGGATTTTAAAAACGTTTACAGGAAGCCAAATATATTTCTTATCTTTAAGATTTCTTTCCTACTCCTGAAAATGTTATCCCACCCAACTCTATTAATAACTGCATTGAGCAATTCTTATTCCCCATCCGAATCATTAACAATCAGATGTGCTACTATGACCCATCTCTTAAAAAGCTTAAAAAAAAAAGAGAGAGACAGTATGAGCTGAGGCAGTATATTATTCATTCTTTCTTTCTCTACTTATTCTCTTATTTTTATTTGTTCAACAAACATTTATTATTTACTATTTGCCTGGTACTAAGATTTGATGACAGAAAGAATATGGCCCCTGCCCTCAGGAAGCTTATTATCAATGGAGGAGCTCTACCGTGCTTCTTAATTATTTTTAGGTCAGTGTCTCCTTTGAGAATCTGATGAAAGTAACTGGCTTCCCCAAAATTTTGTATATGTATATGGGTGTATATATCAATGAAGATACACACACACACACACACACACACACACACACATATATACAAAATTTTGTATACAAAACCACTAATGTACCCTATGAGAAAAATACCCGGCCTCACAAATGCTGGGAAAATGAAGTGTGCTAAGATGTTAATCTTCATTTGATCCACAGAGAACTTGCGGATTTAAAAACAATGTTTTCAGAGGAGACAATTTTTCCAAGTGTGTACATTAACTCCAGATGAAATTCTCAGGCCTCACACTATCGTAAAAGTTAACACCAGAGGACTTGGGGTAAATCTTAGTGGTAGAGCCCTTGCCTAGCCTGCCCAAGGCCCTATATTCAAACCCCAGTACTGCAAAGAAAAAGAAAAAAGGGAGAGAGAAAAAAAAGTAAAAAAAAAAATTAAAAGCAGAAGTTTCACATGTATGTATGCACTTGTATACCCACTTGTTGTCTAGAAACTATTAATTTTCTCTGGAACCATTATCTGACATTCATTGTTGGTTCACTGGTATGGGCATGTTACCATATTTCTGCTAAGGACCTTTGGGAGAATGTTCATCTAAAATATAAATATGAGAGCTATTGCCCTAAGCTGATATTATATTTTGAACATTAAAAAAAATCTTTTTTAAAAAGATTGTACCCAAGGCCTTGCACATGCTAGGCAAGTGCTGCACCACTTAGCTTTTTGGCCAGCCCTAAAATTCAGACTATTTTATCTCACTCTACCTGCAAAGTAGAAGTTGAATAGTTTATGAGACTGGGGCCTTAGGAACTCATTCATTCAACACTGGCAGATATTTGTTGAGTTCATGCCAGGTACTATTCCAGGCAGCTGTGGTATATCAGAAATTCATGCCCTCATAAGTTCTAGCAATGAGCCAGTGATTGGAGATAATCTACTCTTTTATTATGCTTATTATTTATGGTTTATTAAGTAATAAGCACTGTAGAAGAAGAAAATGTAGAGTAAGGTAAGGAGGATGGGACCAATGGGTTGTATTTGATATAAAAATAAGAGAATAAGTAGAGAAAGAAAGAATGAATAATGTACTGTTTCAGCTCATACTATCTTCTCTTTTTTTAGCTTTTTAAGAGATGGGTCATAATAGCACATCTGATTGATAATGATTCAGAGGAGGAATAAGAAATGCTCAGTGATGATGGTTGTAGTATCAAATACTATGTCAAATGCAGTAGTCAGTGTGGGCTCATTGAAAAGGTGAGATTGAACACTTGAAAGAAGTAAAAGAGTAGATTTCTGACAGAGAAATCTGAGCAGAGGGTCTAAATGGGAATATGGCTGGAATGTAACAAATAGCAAGGAAATTTGTGTGGCTGGTATAGAGTTGTATGATGGAGATAGAGGTTTGAGATGAAGTCAGAAAGTTATAGAGGGCCTGATTATGCAGGGCCCTTATAGGCCATTTAAAGGGTTTTGGCTTTCATTGGAGCCTTTTAGAACAGTGACTAACATTTTAAATGACTGATGGTGATGTTGACAATATACTGATTAAGAGGCAAGAGTAGAGGTAGGGAAATGAGTTGGGAGAAATCTATGTCCAAGATGATGGTGGTTTCTTAAACTAAGGTAGTAGGTTGCAGTGGAGGTGGTAGGAGGTAATCAGATTGTGAATATATTTTAAAGACAGAACCAATAGAATTTCCTGAAAGATTAGATTGCAGTATGAGAGAGAGTTCACTCAATGATAATTCTAGGGTTTTTGGAGTTGCTATCAATTGAAATGGAGAAGACTCCAGGTGGAGCCTACCTGAAAGAAAAGAGTTGTGACTTCTGCTGTTATATGACTTGGGAATTCTCAAACTGCTATTGGTGTATTTTCGAATTGAGCATGTAAGTGAGGATAGTAGGTGCATGGTTTCTCATTGTCAGAAAAGGAGTTGCAATTATGGAAAGGGGGAAGACTGGAATGACCCCTTGGATTTTGGATAAGAATTAGGTACTGTAAACTCATGGTTTTAAATATATATGTGTAGAAATAGATATAAACAAACACTTCCAAACATTTTTTAACCCCATCACTGAGAAAGCCTGAAAGAAATCTTCCTTCCCCCCGTAACAGTGACACAAAACACCCAGATGTAGCTTCCCAAATACCCTTCTTTATTAGAGAAATCAGACACCTTCAAGAACTTACTGACTCTTGGCCAGTTCAGCAAAACAATAAGATGAGCCTGAGACATCTGCTTGTACCAGAAAGTAAGAACATGTTCAAACAATGATAAGGATATGTCACAGGGACATATCATTATCATATGTACCGCAGTGGTCAAACCTAGAATTATTTTAGCATCAAAATCATGATAGTAAAAAATTATAACCCATAGAACAAAATGAAAATCCATGAGTGCATACTAATAAAATAAATAAGCAAATGAATTAATTAGTAAAAGAGGAAAAAAAAGCTCTTTTTTAATAGACTGCCAGGTGAACAAATGTCAAAGTAATTATTGTTTATGCACAAATTAGCAATGGTGCTAAATTACTGGGTGAAAATTGATGATGAATAGGATATCTACATGGTCTCAAATATTTATCTTAAAAAGGTATAATAGTAAGTGATCCAAGTTAGTATCACCAGTACTAGATACACTAACATTATGTGCCTCCTTATTTGATGCACTGAGGAAACTATTCATGAGGAAACATCAAACTCAAGAGTTTTGTTGAGGGGAATGACATCAGCAAGATAGCAGATGTCATCTCCCTACCGAAGCATTGGATCACAACAATGCATGGTTGGGATTGCATCTGTGGGATCCTAGGGGTCCAGAAGGGAAGTTCCAGCACACTGCTAGGTCATGAAGTCTGAAAGTAGACACACTGAGGAGAAGTAAGCAGTTTCACTTTGCCTGTGTCACCCTCCCCAAGGCAGCACAGCTTCACATCAAGAAAGGAGAATTGGTATATCCCTACCAAAGATCAATGACATTTTTCATAGAAATAGAAAACATAATGATAAAATCTGTGTGAAACCACAAAACCCCAAATAACTAAAACCATCTTGAGCAAGAAGAATGAAGCTGGAAGCGTCACACTTCCTAATTTCAAATGATATTACAAAACTCTGTTAATCAAAACAGCATGGTACTGGCATTAAGAACAGACTTATGAATCAATGAAACAGAAACCCAGAAATAATGCACTTTTATATGTTCAATGAATCTTCAACAAGGGCACAAAGAATACATAGTTAACAATGATGAATTGTATATGGCCCAGTGGTGGAGTGCTTGCCTAGCACACATGAGGCACAGGGTTCCATCTTCAGTACCACATGGAAAAATAAATAAATAAAGTCATATAAAGAATACATTTTTTTAAAGAAGAATACATAGTGGGTAGAGGATAATCTCCTCAATAAATGGTGTTGGGAAAAATGCAGAGCCACATGCAACAGAGTGAAGTTGGAGCTTTATCTTATACCATACACAAAAACAAACTTGAAATGGATTAAAGATTTAAACATAAGATATGAAACCATAAAAACTTAAAGAAAATAGGAGGAACTCCCTGACACTGGTCTTGGCAATGACTTTTTTAGATATGACACCAAAAGCACAGTAGACAAAAGCAAAAGCAAATAAATGGGACTACATCAAACTTCAAAGTTTCTACTCAGCAGACAGAATAATCAACAGAATGAGAAGGTAACCCATGGAACAAGAGAAAACAGGTGCTGCAATCCATGTCCAAAATACATAAGGAACTCACAGTGAAAAGCAAAAGAAGAAAAGAAAATGAGCAAAGGAGTTGAATAGATATTTTCCTAAGGTTGACATAAAAATAGCCAAGAGATACATGAAAAGGTGCTCAGTAATGTTAACCATCAGGGAAATGTAAATCAAAACCACATTGAGACAACACCTCACTTGTGCTTGAGTGGCTGTTATCAAAAAGACAAGAGAAAGGGAACACTTCTATGCTGTTAGTGGGAATGTAAATAAGTATAGTCATTATAAAAATCAGTATGGACATTACTAAAAAAATTAAAAATAGAACTACCATGTGACTCAGCAATCTCACTTCTGGATATACATTAAAAGGAAATGAAATCAATATGTTGAAGAGACATCTGTACTCCCATGTTCATTGTAGCCTATTCACAATGGCCAGCAGCTAAGTGTCCATCTACAGATGAATGAAGAATTGTGATACATATATAATAGGATATTATTCAGCCTGTAAAAAAAATGGAAACTGTCATTTGAACAACATGGATAAACATGGAACACATTATTCTAAGTGAAATAGGTCAGATACAGAAAGACAAGTATTCTGTGGTCTCACATGTGTGGAATCTAAGAAAGTTAAATTCAGAAAAGAAGGTGGTTACCAGGAGTTAGGGATAGGTGTTGAAAAATGAGGAAATGTGGGTCAAAGGGTATAAACTTGTAATTACAAGATGGGTTAAGTTCTGGAGACTTAGCCTGGTGATGATAGTTAACAATGATGAAGTTTATATGAGAACAAAAATAAATAAATTTTAATGGGTATAGAGTTTCCATTTTGAAAGATAAAAAGACTTCAAGTGACTCATTGTACAACAGTGTGATTATCCTTACCACTGAAGTATATGCTTAAAAATATGTTTTGTTTATTTTGCCACAACTGTTTTGATTTTGTTTCAAAACAATATGTATATATGAAACAATATATACACATACCTGAAACATCCTACAAAATATCTTGAAGTCATGAAAATTTCTTCAAGAGAAGTTGTGAAAGACAAAGACAAACTATGAAACTCTTCAAGATTAAAGAAGAAAAGAAAACCTGACAACTAAATACAACTTGTGATTCTGGACTGGATAGACTCTGAACCAGAAGAAATAAATATTTTTTTCCTCCAATAAAATATTTGAACAATTGACTTAAACATAAGACCTGTCGATTAGATGACAGTGTCATTGTCAGTGCTTGAAGTTCTTGATTTGGACAGTTGCCCTGAAGTTATGTTAGAAAGGGGTCTAATTCTTAGGAAATACAAGTATTTGGAAAATAGTCCCCATGTTGACAACTTCTACAAATGGCTCAGAAAAATAATAATTATATTGTGTGATTGTGTTATACACAAATAGTGAGTGATTAACAATGGAAAAAAATGTTAACAACTGGGGAATCCAGGTAAAAGGAATGTGGGAGTTCTTTGTGTCGTTCTTACAACTTTTTTATAAATCTGAAATTATTTCAAAACAAAAAATTGCAGAAAGAAGTTCAACCTTAAGAGCTTAAGATGTCTATTAGACATCTAAATGAAACCATCAACAGGAATTATGCACACATTCTGGAATTTGGGATAAAAGTTTGTGGTAAAGGTAGCAAATTTGGGATCTATATAAAATGGTGTTTGATGCTGTAAGACTTGGCATGATCACCAAGGGCAGGAACTTAAGTAGGACAGAACCAAGTTCTGAGCCCTGAAATAATCTAACATCCCAACATTAAAGACTTCATCTTTATCTCCCTCAATAAGTTTTTTTTAATATTTATTCTTAAGTTTTTAAGTGGATATAACATCTTTGTTTTACATTTATGTGGTGCTGAGGATCGAACCCAGTGCCTTGTGCATGCTAGGTGAGCACACTCTACCACTGAGCCACAACCCCAGGCCCCCCTCAATAAGATTTTTATGCCATTTTTCCTTTTCAATTTTTTATTGGTTCTTTTTTAATTTATACATGACAGTAGAATTCTTTTTCCCTTAATTATAAAAGCATGGAATATATCTTGTTCTAATTCAGTCCCCAGTATCCTTTCAGTCAATTGTCTAAGAATTTTGGTTGCAGAATGTGGGATTTATTTAAAATCAAATTGTGAAGCAACAAGAAACATTATTAACAGCTGAGGAAGGGATTTATTGTCTGTTTCCTGGCTTCATATCTGATGACTCCAGCTCATTTTCTTTCTCCAGAAGTTTTGGTGCCTGTTTGCCAGAAGATTATTCACAGATACTGTGTTCTGGAAAATGACGTCATCTTGCATGGTAGATAGTAGCTGGATCAAAATAGTCCTGCCTATCTCAGGGCAGGGTAGAACCTTAGAATGCAACCAGTTTTTCATTTAGGTCCCAGTCAAACTTCCTGATGTGAAATCAGTCCTCATCTCACAAGCTCATCACATCAGTTTTCTTGTAGAAAGCGGCTTGGCTGCCAGGGATAGAAACCTCTGGCCAACAGTTATTAGATCTAAAAGAGCACCACTTTTGTTCCATTCAGTTTTCAGGCCTTATTTCCTGCCATTGTGAATGGCAATGGGATTTAGGTGTTTGCACTTAATGTAGGTGAGCTAGAAAATCGAACAGTCAGGACAGAATGATATATTTTCTTTCCCATGGAACATTGGCTCATATATACATTGCCTCTGACCAGTCTGCTTCTTTGAAATGAATGTCAAAGGTAATGTGTAGTGTTGGCTCTTTTTACAGTAAACTAGATATAGAACCCTTGTTCACCTGTACAGAGATTTGCCATCTGTCCTTTTAAAATCTTTGCTGTGCCCTGGAAATTGTTTCTTTGCTAATCTTCCAGGAAAATCACTCTCTTCTACCAACTAATAATAACAGTATCTACATTTTGTAGAGCACTTTGAAATTCACAAGCATTTTTATATTCATTATCTCTTTTCATTTTGGGGTGTGTGTGTGTGTATTGGGGGAGATGCTGGGGATTGGACCCGGGGCCTTGTGCATGCGAGGCAAGTACTCTACCAACTGAGCTATATCCCCAACCCCTTACTTAATCTTGACAATAGAACTTCTTTTGTAAGGGAAGAAACATAGCTCAAGTTTATATTACCAGTGAGCAGCTGTGACCCTTTTTCTCCTGATGAATTGTGGTGATTGTTTGGAAACAACAAAAGTTGTGTGGACAGAGATTGTTAACTGTTTCACGATGGATGTATGCTCATCCTAGTTTTTCTATAAATAGTAGAGGTGAGATGTTTTCTTGTCATCATTGATAAACATCTTCTAGATTATAGGAAGGAAACTGTCACTGTTAGACTTCATCAGTATGAGGATTTAACTATAGGAATCAAGCCCAGGGGAAAAACTCATTCACTCTGGCAGCAGAACTACATCAAGAAAGCTCAGGGGAAAGGAGACAATAGGCCAGAAGACAGCTTCTTGTATGGAAAAAGACTAGATTCTATCAACAATTCTGGCTTCCTAGGTCATTGCCAGCAGGCAACCTTAAGGGACTGTGATGAGCCACAAGAGAATGCTTTGGTAGAAATATATTCTTTGCAACTTTACTGCAGACTTCTGAGCTTGATCTGTTTGTTCTCTTTCTCTAGAACCTGACATATGTTTTCCTGAGGAATCTCAAGGGTAGAATCTTTGGGTATAATCTGGGGAAAGCAGGACAAAAAGGAAAGCTAGTTTTACTTAGAGTAAAGAAACTGTACAGCATAGCAGTTTGCCATCATCGGGCTATTTATTTATTCAGGTGCCAGCAGCATTTCTGGGAAGATAAATACCCTGTGTCTCTCCCATTGAAAGGTAGAATTTAACCTTCCTCTTTTTCCTTCTACTAGTCATATCCAGAGTGTACCTTATTTTTATTTGTACATTCTAGTTCAGTAATATTCACATTAGTCCCACATTGGAATCATTGGGAAGTTTTAAAGAAACACTGATGCATGTAACATTTTTTCAAAAGTTCTCCACACGATTCTAATGTACTTCTAAGGCTGATTACAATCAAGAACAGTGTTTATCAGATTTTAGTATGTAAACAAATTATCTAGGTGCCTTGTTAAAAGTGGACTCTGATTTCAGTAGTTTCAGTGTAGAGCCTAAGAAGAGTCTGTATTCTTAACATATAGAACATTTTGAGTAGTAAACTTTTAGAAAAAAAAATGTTTCTCAAACTCAGTATATAAAAATAATAATAAATCACCTGGGAGCTTATATAAAAAAGCAATAGTAGTCTCCTCATGAACTAAGTCTCCAGAGCTACTCCTGCAGACTCAATCTCCAGGCCAGCTCCTGTGGATGTGGACTCGGGCTCCAGGCCCATGATAGTGGACCAGATGCTACACCTATCCCACCACCTAACTGGCCTCTGCAGACTCAAGCTCAAGGTGCACCCTAGTACTAGGTCAGACCCTGAGAATCCATGTTCCAGGACAGCCCTTGCGGATGCCAGTCTAGGGCCACCCCTGTGGGTCCAGACACCAATCCCGTGAGCCTGCCCAACAGTTCCAGCATTGAACACATTCATGGACCCCACCAGACAGCCTGCCCGCAGTCTCTGGATAGACTGCCTGGTGAAGTCTATCCAGACAAAAACTGTCTATAAAAACTCAAAAAAGTTGCTACTTCTTTAAATGAACCTGGCCACAAGGAACAAGAACAATCAGAAAGATGATAACATCAAAGGAAGAAAATAAAGCACCAGAAACCAACCCCAAAGAAATGGAGATTTATGAATCCTGACAGAATTATTGTGTTTTTGTTTTGTTTTGTTTTTTGGTACTGGAAGTTGAAACCAGGGATGCTTAACCACTGGGTCACATCCCCATCCCTTTTTTTCATTTTGAGACAGGGTCTCACTAAGTTGCACAGCGCCTCACTAAGTTGCTGAGGCTGAACTTGCAATCCTCCTGTATCAGCCTCCTGAGCTGTTGGGATTACAGATGTGAGCCTCCATGCCTAGCAAAATAATTGTTTTAAAGATGCTCAATTAACTTCAAGAAAATACATAGAAACAATTCATCCAAACAAAACAAAACACAAACAAAAACCAGGAAAATAATAAATCACCAAAATGAGAAATTTAACAAAGAAATCAAAATAATTTTTGTAAATCAAATTAAGTTTAGAGCTGTTTAATTCAACAAATGAAATAAAAACACAATAGCACAACAGCAGGATTGATCAAGCAGAAGAAAGAATCTATAAACTCAAAAACAGCTTATTAAAAATATACACAGGAGAAAATAGAATAAAAAGGAATAAAGAAGCCTTACAGGATTTGTGGGACAGTGTCCAAAGACCAATATTTTGAGTTATAGAATTTAAAGGAGAGGAGAGAAGCAAAGTAGTCAACATCTTTTTAAAGAGAAAACAGAAAAATTTTTCAATCTAGAGAAAGATAAACAGGAAGGTCAAAGATCTCAAATCAAACTCAATCCAAACAAGAGTACACTAAGACATTGTAATCAAACTAACAAAAGTCAATGATAAAGAGAGAATCTCAAAAGCAAGAAGAGAGAGAAAGAGAGAAAAGCATATCACATATACCAAAAACTGAAGAAGAGAAAAAAACACTTCCAAACTTTGTTGTTGTTGTTTTTCTTCTTCTTTTTAGTTATACGTGACAGTAGAATACATTTTGTTATAAATATAAAAGCATGGAATATATCTTATTCTAATTTGGACCCCATTCTTATGGATGTACACGATGATAGGATTCACTATGATGTATTTGTATATGTACATAGGAAAATTATTTCCAGTTTATTCCACAGTCTTTCCCATTCCTATCCCCCTTCCTTCATCCTCCTTTGTCTAATCTACTGAATATCTATTCTTCCCCTCTCCCCGCTTATTGGGGGCACCACTTTCCACATATCAGTGAAAACGTTTGACCTGTGACTTTTGGTGACTTATTTCACTTAGCATGATAGTCTCCATATCCATCCACTTACTGGCAAATGCCATGAAGTTATTCTTCTTAATGGCTGAGTAATACTCCATTGTGAATATGCACCACATTTTCTTTATCCCTTCATCTGTTGAAGGGCACCTAGGCTGGCTATATAGATTAGCTATTGTGCATTGAGCTGCCATAAACATTGATGTGGTTATGTCACTGTAGTATACTGATTTTCAATACTTTGGATATGTACTGAGGAGTGAGATAACTGGGTCAAATGGTGGTTCCATTCCTAGCTTTTTGAGAAATCTCCATACTGCTTTCCAGAGAGTGTCACCAATTTGCAGTCCTACCAGTGTTGTGTACCTTTTCCCCCACATCTTCACCAATATTTATTGTGACTTTTATTCTTTTTTAAACCTTTATTTTATTTACTTATCTTTATGTGGTGCTGAAAATTGAATCCATTACCTCACACGTGCTAGACAAGCACTCTGCCACTGAGCTACAGCCCCAGCCCTGTTACTTGTAGGCTTGATAATTGCCATTCTGACTGGAATGAGATAGAATCTCAGTGTAGTTTTAATTTGCATTTCTCTAATTGCTAGTGATGTTGAACATTTTTCAATAATTGTCGATCATTAGTATTTCTTCTGTGCGTGTCAGTTCAGTTCCTTTGCCCATTTATTGATTGACTTATTTGGGTTTTTTGCTGTTAAGTTTTTTTCTTTGTATATCCTGGAAATTAACACCCTATCTGAGGTGCAGGTAGCAAAGATTTTCTCCTATAGGCTCTCTCTTTACCCTTTTGATTGTTGCCCTTGCTGTGAAGAAGCATTCTAGTTCGATACTATCCCATTTATTGGTTATTGATTTTACTTCTTGCACTTTAGGAATCTTGTTAAAGAAGTCAGTTCCTGAGCTGATATATTGGAGTGTTGGGCCTGCATATACGTTTTCTTCTAGTATGTGCAGGGTTTCTGGTCTAATTTCTCCATCTTTGATCCACTTTGAGTTTTGTGCAGGGTGAGAGATAAGGGTTAAATTTCATTCTAGTACATATAGATTTCCAGTTGTCCCTGCACCATTTGTTCCAAACTCATTTTACAAGGCCAGTGTCATCCTGGTGCCTAAGCCATACATAGACACTATAAGAAAATTATAGGCTAGGGGCGAGGATTGTGGCTCAATGATAGAGCACTTACCTAGTATGTGTGAGGCACTGGATTCGATCCTCAGAAACACATAAAAAAAACAAACCAATCAGCTGGGTGCAGTGGCACACATGCCTACAATCCCAGCGGCCTGGGAGGCTGAGGCAGGAGGATCAAGAATTCAAAGTCAGCCTCAGAAAAAGTTAGTACTAAGCAATTCAGTGAGACCCTGTCTCTAAATAAAATACAAAGTAGGGCTGGGGATGTGGCTCAGTGGTCAAGTGCCCCTGAATTCAATCCCTGGTACCCCCACAAAATAAAATAAAGGAATTGTGTCCATCTATAACTAAAATTTTAAAAAAGGATTATGTACTGCAAGCAAATGAGATTCATCCCAGGAATTTATGAGATGGTTATTTTTTTAAGCTCCCTTGGTTTGGGAACCTCGATTTTAGCTCTGGACTGTCTACTAGCCACTAACAACATGTAGGTATTTAAATTAAAATTAAATAAGACTAAATATTCAGTTCCTCAGTTTCATTAGCCACATTTCAAGTAAGACCCAAGTGGTTAGTAGACAGTGTAGATATAGAACATTTCCTTTCACAGAAAGTGCTATTGGCCAACATGGTAAAATTCAAAACAAATCTATGCAAAAAACACTTCCAAAGGAGAAGTTTTTGTTTTTCTAGAAACCATTACATTTTCTTATCTTAGTTAAGAAAATTAAATTTAATCTAAAGGGAGGACAGATTATAATAGTTAACTCTTCTATTTCATTTTATAATAGTTTTATTTCAGATAACCCCTTTCTCTCATCTTTCTAGTAGAATTTTTTTTGAGGGGAGGGCTTGTGAAGGACTGATTGTGTTGCTTAGTATCAGAAGTTGTACAAGTGTTATAGGGAGGGATTAACTCTCTTTAATACTAAAAGTGTTTGTTGACATGTATTTATAACATTAAAGTTATTTATCTATCATTTATTCATTTACTTTGGTAGCTCCAGCCTTACACATGCTAGGCAAGTGATCAATCTCTGAGCTACAGTCCCTGCCCTAACATTTTTTTTCTTTTAAGAGTTCACAATCTTCCTCTCAAATAGATAATTTGATATATGTGACAATTCCCAACCAAAATTGAATATTTATGCTGTAGAGGCAATTCTCATATCTAAAATTCCAAGTCAGATTAACATAAATAAAGCAAAAACAAACAAAACTCAGAACGATCTCCAATTGGAGTTTGATGAAAGAAAAAAATTGCATTTTTGCTCTAAGTCTTATTAATGGGGGTATTTGTACTTTCTACTTCTACAGCCAAGTTTATTTATCATTTTAAGGCCAAATATTATATATGAGCTATAACTTTCAGTTATATATCATTAGTATTATATGTCAATAGTATTTTGATATTATATATCAATAGTATTTTAATACTTATTTTTTAGTTGTAATTGGACACAATACCTTTATTTTATTTATTTCTATGTGGTGCTGAGTATCAAACCCAGGGCCTCAGGCAAGCGCTGTACCTCTGAGCCACGACCCCAGCCCTCAATAGTGTTTCTTAAACATTTTTTTCCCTATGGTTTATATTAGAAGATGCCTCATCCACAAGTAGCATAGTGAGGAGCTTCTGTGACTCTTAGATGACATCTTGTTGGGGACCATGAGCAGTGAAGGTTTTGGAAGGACGCAAGGCTAGAATGCTGCACTATTAGAGCATCAGTATTGAGTCATCTCTGAAGAACACTGGAGTGAGTTTCAAGTTTAGCAGGACAAAGACATGCCTGGAGGTGAGAGAACAAGAGAGTGGAGAACAGGTCACCATCCTGTTTGAAAATGAGAATGTCCCTCTCCTGGTAGATCTGATGATTCTTAATGAAGAAGGCTGATTAGCAGGTTGGAGTGTAAGAATTGTTTGATTTGTAGTCCAAGAATTGTCAGTACTGGGAGAGCTCAGAAGGTCCATATTTGTCCTGCCTGTTAATGCCTTGTTCTGAGATGATGTTAATAAGCTTGGTTTGGCACTGTTTATTTTCATGATTGTCCATGTTTTAAATCCAAGTGGGTACTCAGAGCAGTGCTGGTCTCAGTGTACAGAACACTGCAGCAGCAGGAACCTGTCCCAGGCACTCAGGCTCATTTGTATGGACGCACTGATGCTGTGGGAGCTGCATATATCAAAGCCACTGCAGTCCCCACCTCAGAGCCTCATTGAAAATAGGATTGTTCTGCAGCTTTGCTTTCTCATCCGAGTCCCACTCCATAATCTAATATCCTTTAAGTGAAGAGGGTCTGGAAGGAATGGAAAATGGATGTACACAGCAAAGAACAATTTAAATATAGGGCTCAGAAATAATTGACAGCTTAGGGTAAGATAAAGTTCTACAATGGTAAGAATCAGCATCTTAGCTCTGGCAGAGACCTTGGCAGGTCATACACAGTCCATCTTCCCTTGCCTGTTTCAAAGCTTAAACGATTCCAGGTAGATAAGAAACTAATTCTACATTTTAGGACTTGCAGGGAAAAAAATACAGAGATCTTTTTGAAACCTGTTCTAATATGTAATTCCTCTTTCATTCTTAAGTTAACTCAGACCATCATGTTGCAGTCAAAATTGGTTTTCATCTGTCCACTCTAATAAAGATACATAATGACAGGTTTCCCATATGTAAAAGTCATTGAAGATCAGCCATGGTTAAACACTGCATTCATTTTTTTAGTGGCTAAAATCTGTTTCCTTAAACATTTTTTTCCCCTGTGGTCAGGGTTTTTAGTGTCTTACTTCTGTTGCTGTCTTCACCTTCTTCACATTCTCCATGTCAGTGTTCAGTTATAAACCCTCAATTGGACCCAGTGCTGTATAAATATCTGATGAATACCTCATATAATGATACACTCATGTATGTTTTTTCAATACTATTAGTTTTTTTTCTTTGCACAGTAGTTTGAGACTATGAAAATGACCCTATAAGCTTAGACTATAATTTGATTTTAATAGTCAGAGGGACTGCAGGTGCATACCTGTAATTCCAGTGACTTGGGATGCTGAAGCATTAGGACTGCAAATTCAAGGCCGGCCTCAGCAAGTGAAGTCCTAAGCAACTTAGACCCTGTCTCAAAATAAAAAATGAAAAGGGCTGGGGGTGTGGTTTAGTGGTACACTACCCCTGGGCTCAAGCCCCAGTACCACAAGAAAATTATAGGTGTATCAAATATTTAACACTATTACTGTTAATTTTGTATAAAGAAATCAAAATGTATAGAGAAATAAAAAATAGTAAAACTAATATTAGTAAACTACAAAACATAAATATCGAGAATTGAAGTTTTACTTTTTCATTAAAAAAAAATCCAGAGTAGTTTGAATAGCGCCTGCCTTTTTGTCATAAACCTTATGATGCCAAGCAAATCTCTTTTCTCTGCCTTGGTGAATTTTCACAGGCCTTTCCAAGTTTGGATTAGCTTCAAACATCTTGTCCTTTGTGTTGCCAGTGTCATAAATATATCTTCAGGAGTTCCTTTAATTCAAGTCTTTGCCAGTGTCACTTCCTCTGTGACACCTACATGTTTTTCCTCACAACTGTTTCCTTCCTTTGTGTTGATTAGTTTGTCTTCACTGAGTTCTTCTGGTGCATATCTTTTGTTTTTCTTTTCTTTAAAAACAAAAACAAAAACAAACAAACAAAAAAACCCTGGTCCTGCCCTGTTGCCCTGTTGCCCAGGGTGGCCCCAAACTCTTGGGCTAAAATGATCCTCCTATCTCAGCCTCCAGAGTAGCTGGAACTATGGGTGTGTGCCACTTGTGCCTGGCTTCTAGAATCTCCTGAATGCCAGCAATGTCAATCCCACATTTAACTATTTCTTCATCTCTATTTACATTCAGCATTATCATTTTTTGTTTCTTTCCTGCATTTTAGTCTTTCTTGACCAATAGTTCCCTCTTTCAGTTATCTATTTTAAGGTTTTATCACTGGGAGAAAAGGAGGCAAACCCACTATATACTTAGTTGTTTGTGCATAAACTAAATAACAGATGCATAGTGACCAACCCCTGACACTCTGTGAAAGTGATATAATTCGCCACTGATCATGATACACATTTGTTTTTTATTTTGTGATTCAGGTGGCCTTATCAAAGCAAGGGTGGTCTTATTCAATTGCTACATCTACCTCTGGGTCTAGTGCAAATTTTCTGGCTAGAGTTCAGTTTCTAATGCACCCTGACACTCAGGTCTTTTTCTGGCATGCAGCCTTACCAACCTCATCTTAGATTTTTCTGTCTTCTCTGAACAATGGGTCTTTCATCTTTGACCTTTATATTACTGCTTTCTGAACACTCCATCAATCCTTAAGATTGTTTGGAATATAGATTCCCCTCCCTAGTTTATATTCATTAAATAGACATTTCTCTACTCATTAATGTAAATGCTAATTATCCCCACAGAGTGTCAGTTCCTAATTACCTGCTCAGTTAGATCCTTTTGGTCATGTGGTCCAGCCAATTGTGCCATCCTAATATTGGTAATTCCCCATTCTGGTTCATCATCAGGATCTTCTGTGTAGTTTTATGGTTTCCCATAACCATTATGGGTTGGGTAATCAGAATCATTGAATATATATTTGAATAAATATTTGAATATTCCCTATATTATGGATAGGTTTGGTCTGTGATATAAGCATGTTTTCCTAGTTCTTAATAATCAGTCTCATTACAGGTGAATAGAATTTTAGAATTGATACATACGTGATTTTTTTTGTCAGACTTACTCATTTTGTAGGCAAGGAAATGGAGGGCCAAAGATGCCAGGTAATTTGCCCATGGCCTTATAGTTACAGGTGAAGAGGGGAAGTCATGGTTCCAAACCCCCAATTCTGTTCTCTTTCTACCTAATTTCTATCATATGGCATACAATCCAAGTCACTGATCATGATCTTTGGGCTCTCTATGGTAATTTTTTTTTTCTGGATATAAGAGTATCTTCAGAATAACATTCTGAGAGGGATGCTCAAATAAGTTTCTCTGTAGAAAATGGGAAAACAGTTGTGGTGAGGATTCCTGAGGCAATGGGGGCTTTGAACCCTGGAGCAGCTGAGAGCCTCAGTGTGGTCCTGCTCCAGTGCTCACCCTCCGCCTGTTCAGGGCCTGCCTGCTGGTGCCCAGCTGCCGGCCATTTATGTGCTTAGGAATCTGTTTGACTTGGGCACACAAGTGCTTGTTTCCAAAGGCTGTTTGGGTGACTACACACACTGCCTGATAGAAGAGGAGAAGGGAGGGGAGGAAGGGCAGACTAGTCTGTAAAGCTTTTTCTATTTCCATGAGATATTCTCACAGCCAAAGACTCTGGTCTTTAGGTTTGCTGACAGAGTAAAATGAGCCTGTCTGTAATTCTGAGAGAAGCACTAAGGAGTAGAGCATCGGTTCCTTTGATATGTTGTGTGAGTTCATGAAAAATGAATGGGGAATGTTGAATAATCTGTACCAACAGTTAATGTTTACACACTGAGTCTGGCTTGAAAAAAAACAAAAACAGAATTTTGCTATTTTCTAATCTCCCTGAGCTCACCTGTCACAGGCAAAAAACAGTGTTTGAAATGCTAATGTGTCTTGTAACCATTTTAAAACCAGAAGAGCAGCAGCATCTAGGGAAACTGGGATCAAGGGACTTCCTTATAAATCATCCTAACCTTCTCTCAAGCACATACTGCCCCTGCCTCTGCCCCTGGACTCCCACTGGGCCCCAGAAGATGAAAGATAGTGTTTCATAGAATTGGGAGATTTTAAAGCGGGAAAAGACCTTAGTGCTCTTCTGTCTTAATTCCAAAATTTTAATTTTATCCACTGAGACCTAAAGTGGTCAACAAACTTAGCTACAGTCAGACAGTTGGCTTGGAGTTAGACTTATAGTTCAGGTTTCCCAGCTCCTGGCCAATGTGCTTTGCACTGCATTATATTGTATGTAAAAACATTTTCAGACTTGAAATTGTTAATTTTGCTGGCCTAATAGATTTTTGGAGAAGAGAGAAGTGCATTCTTACAGTCAAGGAAGCCAGATCAATACTTTTCTACAAAAAAAAGGACATTGGCATATGTCCTCTGTGGCTGAAGTTAAGACCATATAAGTGACCTAGAGATGACCTGAGCTCCTTACCTAAAGCCGGACCCTGCTAAGAGTCCACTCACTGTCCAGGAAGTATGTGACAGAATTAAGTAGCCTGTATGAGCAATAAAAGAGTTAAACTTAAAAAAAGAGTTATACTTAAAAAATTAATAGTCCCAACTTGAGCTACAGCTGGGGTCGAGGCCTAGAGTTACCCTGCCTGCAGAGTTTAGAAGTCCCACATCCTCACAGCCACCCCATTATGTTAACGTTGCAACTTGGAGCACCAGGAAAATCTCATCTATAGATAATAGAGCCATGTGACAGGGACTGCAAAATAAATATGCTTAAAATGTTCAAGAGGTAAAAGAGGAAAGAAGTCTTATAAATAGAATATTAAGAAGGGCATTTTCATTATCCAGTTGATTCTTTGGAAGGAGCGGGGAGCATTCACCTCAAATATACAGTTTCTGGGACTGATTTAATAGTCCACAGATTTGAGCCTCTTAGTGTTCCTTGGTTATTTTCCCCTTTTAAAATAGTGTTTGTTTTTTCCTAACTTGACCAGAACTGATGGATAAACATGATTCTTCTGAAAGCACAGCCAATTCTCCTAGGGTGGTTTCCTACTCAGACCGCCAAAGTCACTGCTTGTTCTTGGAAGAATCAATCCTGCATGTTATCTCCGTGTCTTCATGTCCTCTGATTTTATTCTGACCTCACCAACTTAGATCATTACCATAGGCAAATTTTTTGAAGCTATTAAAGTAACAGTCCCTATCATGTAGTTTGACTGGGTCCAAAATGTGCATAAAGTACCTAATATGCCAATGTAATGATGCATCAGATTTTAGGACAATGAGAAAAGAAAGACCATCTTTGAAAACCAATAAGAGGACTAAGGGTTTAGCTCCAGTAGTAGAATTCTTGCCTGGCAGACACAAGGAGCCCTGTGTTCTATCCCTACAATTACCAAACAATTCCCCTCAAAAAAAAAAAAAAAAAGTTTAGCTGGGTATGGTAACAAATGCCTGTAGTCCCATTCCCAGCTTCTCAGGAGGCTGAGGCAGGAGGAATCATTTGAATCCAGGGGTTTGAGATCAGCCTGAGCAACATAGCAAGTTCCCATCTCATTATACCATAAACATTTTTAAAAAATCAAGAAGATATAAAGAAAGGAACCTGAGAGAATTTAGTTTGCAAGTGAATGCCCATTTTTTTCTAAATGAAGATTCACATTAGCATCAATAAATATTTTAAAAGTTTTAAGTCCTATACTACTATAGTCTCCATTTGGCATTTTTTTTAAGAGAGAGAGAGACAGACAGAGAGAGAGAGAATTTTTTAATATTTATTTTTTAGTTTTCGGTGGACACAACATCTTTATTTTTTATTTTTATGTGGTACTGAGGATCGAACCCAGTGCCCCACACATGCCAGGCGAGTGCGCTACCACTTAAGCCACATCCCCAGCCCATCCATTTGGCATTTTTAACTGGTTACTTGTTTAAGAGTAACAAAATGGTACCCATTAAGGGCTTTCTTCATGACACTGAGTGAGGACCAGGGTTAGTTTTAATAATGTATCCTATAATTAATGCCTTTCAAGTGCAACTTTTAATTAAGATATATTAAAAGTCCTCCAATTCTTCTTTTTCATTCTATCCAAAGAAAAATAGTAATAAAAGAAAAACAGGTTGAGAGCTGTGGTGTCTTAGCTCTATCCTACATGAAAGCATTTAATTTTGCTATAAGTAAGTACAGCTTTTTTTCACTACTTTAAACTCTTGATATCCATGTTTTTCTTTTCAATATTTTTTAGTTGTAGTTGGACACGATATCTTTATCTTATTTATTTATTTATTTTTATGTGGTGCTGAGGATCGAACCCAGCGCCTCGCCCGTGCTAGGCAAGCGCTTTACCACTGAGCCACAGCCCCAGTCCCAAGATCCATGCTTTTCTTTTTCTTTCTTTTTCTTTTTAGTTGTAGATGGACACAATACTTTCATTTGTTTATTTATTTTTTTGTGGTGCTCAGGATAGAACCCGATACTTCACACATGCTAGCTACAACCCCAGCCCTTGTGTTTTCTTTAATGAAATGGAGTATATGGTGATTATAAGTTCTCTGATATCTTTATCACATGTTTCTACTATTGTATGATATTTTCTCTTTCTTCTCCATAAACAAGATGGTTCTAAGCTCTCTCTGTTAGTGTAGAAGACTAATGTTCATTAAAACTTGTAAAAACATTGGTTTGTAATTCTATTCTTGCAAAGTGGAAAAATGTGGATCCTTCCTTCTCTCCCTCTCTCCCTCCCTCCCTCCCTTCCTTCCCTCCTCCTTTTCTACCCTGGAAAAGTATTCTTAGGAAAAACCAATGGACATACTGCCACAGTAAATGGAACTACTCTTTCCTTAATGGAGAAATGAGAAACCAAATCATCTCAATGCCTTTCTCTTCATCACCCCTTATGATGCTTCCATTACCAAGTCCTATGCATTTTACTTCCTGAAGAGCTATGGCATTCATCCATTTCTCATCTCTTTCCAGGACCTCTGAAAGAGCTTCCTAACTGGACTCCTTCCCACCCTCTTGTTTCCTTTCAGTCAGTCACAATCTGATCCAATCACTCCTTTGCTTTGAAACTCTTCCATGGTTTCCTGATTATCTTAGGATAATGTCTGAGATTCTGAACATTGTCTCCAAGGCTCTGTACCATCTGATCTATGTCTTCTCCCTCATGTCCTCCATCTGCATTACTGTGAGCTCCCCTTTCTGATTTTCTTCCAAGGGCTTTGCAAATCTGTTATGCCTGGGGTGTTCTCTTTGTTCACTCCCCATTCATTTAGGTATTTCTTGTGCTTCCTTCAGATTAGAGGAAAGCTTCCCTAACTCCCAAGGTGGTCAGGTTTTCCTCACTATGCATTCTTCCAGAGTTCTTGTGTTTTCCATTATAACACATACATCAATTTGAGGATTTGTAGACTTGAAGATTATTATTATAAATTCAAAGAGAAGAGAAATTATACTACTTTGCTTAGTACTGTCTCTGCAGTCATAAGCACAGTACCTGGCAGGATAGATGTTCAATATTTTTGAATGAACAAACAAACAAATGCCTTTGACATATATGTTGAATATATGTGAAAAACGAGCAGCATCCACAACCCATTGTGTCTGGCCAGGATGAGCTCCAGCCTTAGTTTTACTGAATCCCTATCGTCCATTAAAATAAAATATATTTTCAGTCTCCTGGGTTGCTTCCAACTGGGACCAATTTTAAGACCAAAAAGATTCTAATTTCAGATGTATAGTTTGAGTGTTTAATTTCAGTGATTCCTCAGTTTCATGTGTGAGGGGTAAAATGGTCAAGAGACAGTTGAGTGTTAGAGTAGAAAGATGAAGCAGCATAAACCAGGGAGTATTGAGAGTCAGCAGCCAGGTTCTAATTAAAACCAGAGGCAAGAAGGCATTTAAGAACCAAATGATTTAAATGATAGCATAAAAGACATTGGGTGGTAAATAGAGAGATGTTCATTTGAAGGCTTATTGGGGTATATTGTGTTAGAAATAATAAGTTATTTTTCTTAATACTTCCTAAAGAAGGGCACATTTGTTTTTCTAATAGCAAAGATGTTAAGGTTGTCTCACACCAACCAACATGGCCCACTTTCTGAAGGACTTCTGCAGGAGTGAAAGAAAGAGTTCTTTATTGCGAAAGCTGAGATAGTTGAGGTCCTGTTTATGCTTAAGCAGAGATGGATGTTATTGACTTACAGAGCACTTAAGTATTAAGGGTATGAATTATCTTTGCTTTTTTTTTTCCTTTTGCAAACATACTTTGTAGGGCCTGAATACCTATTAAAAGTAATATGATACTACATTAAGTGAGTAAACAAGCATCTTGGGAAATTATACTTATAACCAGTTAAATTTATAGACTAGTATTTCAAAATGGCAACCAGAGGAATTCAAATGGAACATCTGGGATTCTGAGCAATGCATTGGACTGTATTGTACAGTATTCAACTGTAATCTAATACATCCTCCTTCTATTACCCTAAATGCTGTTCTCCAGTTGAAGATTGGTTTTGTTTTTGAAATCTTGATTTTCACAACATTACCCACATTCTATGTTACTTTCTTTTTATTGTTCCCAAATGAGAAACATTCTACCTTATCTCATTGTACTTCCCAGGATTGTCTGTTATTTGTAAAGAATAGTAGGTCAAAGTGAGCTGTAATGACTGTGGGAATTCTTAATGAAACAGACATATACAAAAATATGCAGTGTTTCTATACTAATACCTCATGACATCCATTTGGACTTTTTTGGGCTAGAGAGAAAGAAATCACCCAATAGCTTCACATATCACTACCTATGTTTCTTTCTGATCAATAATGGTGGATGTGCTTTCAGATTCCCTGGTCCTTTAGTGGCCTCTCCCTGCATTTGAACAATCATGGGTCAATAAGACCCTAGAGGTGTAGGAACTGGACTAACAGAACCTGAGAAGCAGCAAGTCAACCCCTTTATATAAGCAGGATCTGCATTGTCAAAAATAAAGTATGTTGTCCTCAAAAAGTTCAGGCTTATTTACTAGATATTTGGGGGATAATACTTTTCCAATACAGTCCATCTTCCTTTAAGCTTTTATGTGATGAAGGATTTGTATTTAGATTGAAAAGAACTCTTAAAATACCCCAATAAAAAAATAGAAGATTTGAATAGACATACTGCCAAAGACATAAATACATGAATAGCAAATAAGCTTTTTTCCTACTCTGTGGTTTGTCTTGTCAGTCTCTTGATAATGTCTTTTGAATTGCAGAAAGTATACATTTTTATAAAGTTCAGCATATTGATTTATTTTACGATAGATTCACTTATTTTATGGATTGTGCTTTTGTTGTTATATTTAAGAAATATTTGCCTAATACAAGGTTATAAATGTTTTCTTGTAAAAGTTTCATAGTTTTAAGTTGTACACTTTGAACTATGATACATTTAGGTTAATTTTTAAAATATGGAGCTAGGTATGGATTAAAGTCCTTTTTTTTTCCCTTTGCAAGTAGATATCCAGTTGTTCCAGCACCACATGTTTAAAAGGATTTCCTCTCTCCACTGAATTTCCTTTACACCTTTGTTGAAAATGAACATGTGTGGATCTATTTATAGGTTCTTTATTCTGTTCTCTTGATCTAGTTGACTTTCTTTGTATCAATACCACATTGCCTTCGTTCCTGCAGCTTTATAATACATCTTAAAAATAGACAGTATTAATCCTTCAAATTCACTATTCTTTTGCAAGGTTGTTTTGCCTATTTAGGTCCTTTGTGTTGCCTTGTGAATTTTGGAATCAGTTTCTGCTGAAAACTCTTCTGGGATTTTAATTGGGATTGCATTGAATCTGTAGGTCAATTTGAGCAAAACTTACAATAATATTGAGTCTTGAAACCCATGAACATAACATCCCCCCCACTTTGTCAATGTTGTCTTTTTTTCTGCAATGTTCTTTTAAAAATATTTTTAGTTGTAAATGGACATGATATCTTTTTTAAAATATTTATTTCTTTAGTAGTAGTTGGACACAATACCTTTATTCATTTATTTTTTAATGTGGTGCTGAGAATCAAACCCAAGGCCTTGCACGTGCTAGGTGAGTACTCTACCACTGAGCCACAACCCTAGTCCAACAATATCTTTTTATGAATATTTTTATGTGGTGCTGAGAAGAGAACCCAGTGCCTCACACATGTGAGGTAAGCTCTCTACCACTGAGCTGCAGCCCCAGACCTCTCTGCAATGTTTTATGGTTTTCATTGTAATTGTCAGATTTTTAAAAAATATTTGCTAATCATTTGGATGTAAAATGGCATTTCATTGTGGTTTTTAGTGCAGGTCCCTGATCACCAGTGAGATCAAGCATCTTTCAAATAATAATTGGCCCTCCTCCTTTCTGGATTACTCTCATATTGGCCCTACATTTTATTTACCAAGGAAATATCTCTGTTGGGGTGATCTAATGGTGACTTATTTTCCATCTTTTTTGCTTGTTTGTTTTTATTGATAGTTGAGATATGTCTTTTTTATTTTTATTTTTTTAAGCTCTTAAATTCTGAAATAGTAATTTAAATATTGAAGCAAATACCTCTTTACAACTTTTCATTCCTTGTAAATTTTATCATCTCCTTCTTTCTGCCAGCAGGAAGTTCTGATCTTTCTGGTGCACCCTGACATGTTCTAGCCTAGATGAATTTTGAGAACTCTGAGTTGAGAGCAAAGCACGAGGTCACCTCACTTGTCAGTGTCCCTTGGGCGATGCCTAGTTTATCTCCCTGCTCGTCTAATCTGCTCTCATTTCTTATGGTTCACTGCTCTGGACATGCTGTGATTCTGTCCCAGCTGAGCACGTTAGAAGAGAGAGACAATTCCAAGTCACTGGGCAGAGCTTAGGTAGCCTGCAGTTCTCACCTTCAAGTCAGTGGGCACCATGGCAAATTGCTCAGCATCTCCAAGGATGATTATCAGAAGACATAAGAGCTTTAGTCATTTCTTTGTGAACCTGCTTTGAGCAAGAAAACGATCTGGATATAACATATTCTCAACAACAACAACAACAAAAACACTGATTTTTATTTTTAAATAATAAGCTTTTGATTTCTTTGGTTGCAATGTAGGCTTTCTTTTCTTTTGAGCCAGAGATACATGGAGCTGGTTGTGTAACCTACATCATATTCTCTATGCACATTAGAATTTGTGAATAGTTAAATTTTGCTCTTCAATTCTTGAGACATTTATTGAATACCTACTGCATTTCCAAGCAATGTCAGGGATCAGGATTATCAAGATGACTGAGGCCTCCCTTCCCTAGAAAAGCTTATAAAAGTCAGAATATAGGAAGTGTTTAACTGACTCCAATGCTTTCTCCAGAGAAAAAGAAAGGGAAAGGTAGAGGCAGAAATGGGACCATTCCAAGGTACAAAAGACACTTAGACTTTACTGTAGAAACTTGGACAGTGAGAGTAGAGGCAGAGGACCTGCAGCATGTGATTTCTAGGCAATTGGTCAGGAGACCCAAAAAGAAAGACACTGAAAGAAGGCACCACTCAGAATTTACTGTAATCCCAAAGCATGCTTGTGCCGTTTTCTTTCAAGAATGTTTCCCATGACCCTTTACGTTTGGCCAGTTTTCACTCACCCTTAAGGACTCGCCCTAGATTTTATTTCCAGTAGGAAAACTTTCTTTCCTGCCTCCCACCTTTTTTCTTTTTGAGGAGGGGACATGGGGTCTGGCTGTGTTGCCCAGAACAACCTCAAACTCCCGAGCTCAAGCCATCCTGCCTCAAACTCCTGAGTAGCTAAGCCCACAGGTGCCACACTGCCAGGCCCAGCTTGTACCTCCCACTCTAGCTGGAGAGCCCTGCCATCCCTTCCACAGCACTCTGCGGCTTCCCCACACTGCTCCATTTATCTCACTGCATTGGCAGTGCCTGTCTGTCCCCTCCTCACCTGGCTCACCTCTCTGTCTAGAGAAAAGCACGTGTGGCACATGGCGATGTCTCAAGAAATATCTGATGAGTAAGTAGACAATAAAACACCTGATAAGTATATGAAAAGCAAATCAAGAAATGGAAGAAAGAAAGAAAATGGCTAAATTTAAAAATGAGACTGTAGGGAGAAGTACCTGTTGGAAAAGATAGCAATAATAATTGGAGTATATCTTGTTTTCTTTGTGCCACTGATTGTTCTTGGCCTCTTTCCTCTGTGATTCAGAAAGTTAACAAGAAACTTAACAAGAAATATAAAGAAAAAATGATTTTCTGCCTATCTATGTTCTAGGTGCCTTGGGAATTATGGTCCCTGCACTCAGACCACTTCAAGATCAGACTGATCTCTTTGTACTTTCTAAGTGGAGGAACTACTGAACAAAGCAGGATCAGGACACATAGCTCCCCTGAAGACTAAATTGATCCATTAAGCAACACCCTTCAGAAATAGTTGTTCAAACGGCTGAAAGTCAGGCTCACCCAAGTATTGATTGTCTATCTTGGTAAAGTACCTTGGTAAAGCCAAATATAACATTATTCCCTGGCTTAGCTGTGGTGTAACCTTAAAAAAAAATCCAATATATTTCAACAGGATTCTTATGCACTGAAATAGTGAGTTGAAATCAACAAAAGGAAATTTGCCAGGCATAATTAATCCTGCACTTGGTTCTAGCAATTAAATTTCATAAATATAAGTTTGGAAAAGCCTGGCTCAAGAGAACATATAAAGAGGGGTTCTAGAGAGCCACAAATTCAGCATGACCAACAGTGTAAGTTAAATATGAACAGATTTAAGTTGTCTTAAGAGAAATATATAATTTTGATCAAGATTTCATAGCTTAACTGTATTATAAAGCTGTAATACCTATGCTCAGTATGATTGTCTGAATTAAAGAACATTAGCAAACAAGAAAATAACGGGATATTAACCAAAATCTAAAAATAAGTCATGTGAAGATCCAATTATAAAAATTAGGTATTCATCCTGGGAAAGGGAAGACTTGGAAAAACATGGGTTAGGATAATGTCAAGTTTCTGAAGGACAATCATTTGGAAGCCTGGGAGTTGATGTCAGTTCCTTCTAGAAGCAAAGATAGGATCCATGGATAGAAGTCACTCACTCTTCATTTCCTATAAAACATTTCTTCTCATTATTCGAAAGAACACACCACTGGGCTGGGGATATAACTAAGTGGTAGAGTGTATACTTAGCACATGCAGAAGACTCTGGGTTAGATCCCTAGCATCAAACAAAACAAAACATAGTTGCTCAGAGGTGAAATAGACTACCTTTATATGATGGTGAGCTTTCTGTCACTCAAATGCAGCCTGGAAAGCTAAATCCCTGAGATCAAGACTGTATAATTGCATAGGTCATTTATTACAGAGGGTCCCCTGGCCATTGGGACAGTCAGGGATGAAATCCAGTCAGCCCTGCAGTAGCTGTGTCATGTTGTATTAGTCAGCCTTTTGTTGTTGTGACCAAATGCCTAAGAAAAATAGCTTAGAGGAGGAAAGATTTATTTTGGCTCATGGCTTCAGAGGTTTCAATCCATGGTTGGCTGGCTCCATTGCTTTGGGCCTGAAGTAAAGCAGACCATCTTGGCAGAAGGGTTCTCAGAGCATTGTAGTTAGAAGGCAGAATGAGTCTGAGGAAGGGGCTGGTGGCAAGATATACCCTTCCAAGGCACACTCCCAGTGACCTGCTTCTTCCAAATAGACCCTACCTCTGCAGTTTCTATTACCTCTCAATAATGCTACCAGATTATGAATCTCTCAATGGGTTAATCCATTGATGAGGTCAGAGCCCTCATGATCCAACCACTTCCCCAAATCCTCAGCTCGGAACACTGCTGCACTGAGGACCAAGTTTGCAACACATGAATCTTTGAGGGACATTTTATATCCAAACCATAGCACATGTTTTCTGGCATTTGTTTTCTAGAGAAGAAGTATTTTTTATAATTCACCCAAAGATGCCCCAGGACTAGTAGATGTAAAAAGATTTCCTCATGAGGTAAGAAATCAGATCAATAACTGTTAACCCCTTGACAACTGCAGTTGTCTATTAGTCTATGGTCACAGCTATCTTTAATTAAAACTCAGGAAAATAAAATGAAGAAAAAAATCCAAGCAGACTAATTCAAAGGAGAATAGTTTAAATGTATTTTTTAATGTAGTGACACACTGGAAGGCCTCAAACTCCCTTCCCCATGATGTTCTGAGATGAGCTGGGGGATAGGATGAGACAGAGAAAGCTGGGGTTGGGTGGTCTTCCATGCTTGATGAGCTTTCTTAATAACAATATATGAGTTCGTTTGAGGAAAACCCAGTGTCTGTCACAGATTTCTTTGGAGGCAAAGCACCATTAAAATAGTTTTTCCACTAAAAATTCTTATATTTAAAATGTGACATCGCCAATTCCCAGGAGCACACATGCACATGTGCATGCGTACACACACACACACACACACACACACACACACACACACACACACATACACACTGAAGTTTTAAAAGCAGTATATAAAATTGTGTATATACTTTCTATCCTATTGTCTAGAAATGTTCTTGAAGAAAAGCCAACAAAATAAAAATGGAGATCTGCTCTCTGAAGGATGGGATTATGGGTGATTTAAATATGTTATTTTTATAAATAGAAAACGACCTGGGCATGGTATCACACACCTGTAAGCCCAGCGGCTCAAGTAGCTCAGTTGGCTGGGGCAGGAGGTCACAAGTTCAATGCCAGCCTCAGCAACTTAGTGAGGACCTAAGCCACTCATTGAGACTCTATCTCTACATAAAATATTTTTTTTAAAGTGCTGGGGATGTGACTCAGTAGTAAAGCACCCCGGGTTCAATTTCTGATACCTAAATAAATAAATAAATAAGGAAATATGTTAAGATGATTTCTTCTTTTCACCTTGAAAAATACATATTTAAAAAGTTTCATTTCATATTATATCTCTACTCATAACATAAGAAGAAAAAATGTTCTCTTCTTTTAAAAGTTTGCATGGCCCAAACTTGTCTATAATACTGTTAATGGAGTCAGACAGTTCAATCTGGGTATGTCTAGGTTGATGGTTGAAGCAAAGTGGAGCTCCTAAGGAGCTCAAATCTCATCCTCTCACCCTGGCATCAGTTTACTCATCAATGGAATTTGCTCCTTTTCTGTTCTCATTTATCACACTAAAATAATATGCTACCCAAACAAAACAAGTGTGATTACAATCTTTTTATAGGGAACAATGATACCTCATTGACTGAAGAAATGCTTCTGGAAAGAGCTTCAGAAACAGATGGGGTAAAATGCTCCGTCCAAGAGGAACAAGTTTCCCCAGATGCCATTACTGTTGAAGCAGGAGAATGCAAAGGCTGAAAACAAGCAGCTGATACAGGGCTTTCAGCAACTAAGCCATTTTCTGTCTTCATTACAAAGAAACCTGGGAGAGGAACCTTACATAGACATAGAGGCACAGAGCAGTTGGCCAGAGTACCTTGTCAGAAGGGTTGGCAAGAAGAGGTAGGCCATGAGTGCCAGGCCAGCATCCAGGATGTCTTCTATGAGAACAGAGATTTGTCTTAAAAGAAATCTCTACCTAATTCTAGTTTTAATTCTAGAACTCTATGTAGTTTACCGATCACATACAATATAGTAATTGCAGAAAATTAAACACAGAATCCAATCTCCCTCCCGTTACTTTTGTGACTTGCATTTTGTCCAGTGCAGTTTGTGCCTCAGCCAGGATGCTCATACACAAGAGTGAAGATTGCTTTGACTTCACTCTTGTGTATGATCCAGGTACCTCACCAGCAAAAGGGCATGTTTCAATTGCTAAGATACTGCCAATACAGAATTTTGCCACAAGTTCCTGCAGTTTCACACTGAAAAAGGACTCCCCTACAGGGAAGGGGCAGAAAAACTGGCAATAATTAAAGCCACTTGGCAGATTTCATAATGAAACACAAGCTGAAGGAAGAAAATGCTTATATTAGAAAGCAGAAGAATTAAAATTATACCACTCCAACAAAAGTATATTTGTAGCAAGGATGGTGATGCATGCCTGTAGTCCCAGCTACTCAGGAGACTGAAGCAGAGCCTATAAGGTTAAGCAACATAGCAAAACTCCATCTTAAAAAAAAAAAAAAGAAAGAAAGAAAGAAAAAATATATATATATATATATATTTTTTTTTTAGTTTTCGGCGGACACAACATCTTTGTTTGTATATGGTGCTGAGGATCAAACCCAGACCACACACATGCCAGGCGAGCGCGCTACCGCTTGAGCCACATCCCCAGCCCCAGCATTAGTCTATTCTTAACCCAGAAACTATCCAGTTTGCAAGTAAAGACCCTCAATAGGCATATATTCTGTCCAGGAAGTCTGATGGGTTTGATAATAGACAACATATATTCCTCTCAGGGTTCATTATTTACTATGATGTTAGAAATGAGTCCTTTTAAAGACCTTTCAGTATTTTTGAGTATATAATAATTTCCAGGAATCTAGAAGTTGGAATATTTATATGGAGAAATTCTACTTCTGGACAAGAATCCGTATCTATATTGTTCATGGCTGTTTCCTCAGAATCACACACAGATGACAGATACTTAGTGTTGAGTAAATATTTGTTGATGAATGATCAAAGGAATGAATTAATCTGCTATAAAATTTTCAATGATTAAAGAATTGAGGCAATTTAAATCTCTCTTTGAGATGCTTGTATCAAACTGTATTATCCCTCCCTCTAAATATGTATTAAAGCCTCTAGATATAATCACTCCTCATTCACCCATAGTCCTGTCTCACTCTATAAAATATTATGTTCCATGAAGTAAGCATAGTTTTTTTTAAAAAAAAGATAATATATAGGATTTTGATAAAAACAAAGATTTTTTTCAGCAGTGGCATATGTGCTCAGGAGGCTGAGACAGGTGGATCTTGAGTTCTAAGCCAGCAGCAGCAAAAGCAAGGTGCTAAGCAACTCAGTGAGATCCTGTCTCTAAATAAAATACAAAATAGGTTTAGGGATATGACTCAGTGGTCAAGTGTCCCTGAGTTCAATTGCCAGTACCGCCCCCCAAAAAAGATTTTTTTCTATTATTAAACCTGAAAATTCTAGATAGTTTATTTCCTAAGCAATGTGAGAATAAGTGAAGGTGAAATGATAGTATTCTTAGCAAAAGAAATCTTTTTGCAATGAAGGAAAAGCTTGCTTTTTTAAAGTTTTTATTTATATATAAAACAGCGGAATGCATTACAATTCTTATTACACATATATAGCACAATTTTCATATCTCTGGTTGTATACAAAATATATTCACACCAATTTGTGTCTTCATACATGTACTTTGAGGGAAAAGCTTGTTAAACACAAGAATGTAGCTTTTTTTCAGAGTACAGAGAGAGAAATGATGTCCGTTAGCCAGTGATACTGTCCTCCATATTCCATACACATTCATACACAGTAGAATAACAGACACAAGGCTTTCCATTAAAACTACCTTTAGGAAAGCTACCACACCTCACATACAAAAATGACTGTCAGCCTTCCAGCTTGGAAAAAAGAAATAGGAGTCAGGAGAACAAAAGAAATGTATTTCATTTTTAACATACTAGAGGTAGCTTGAAAAGAAAAAAAAAAAGAAATTCCCAGGAAATTCTCCTGAGAAAGGGGGTCAATTGTTTTGTTTCCCACTTTCTCACATCTTGATAAAGAAAAGGAGTGCTCTGCAGGGCAGCATCCATCCTCCTCAGCTTTTCAATTAAAGCTAAAAATAGGAAACATCCATTCGTAAGGCGTACAACCAATTTTGAGTTCTTAAAAATATCATCTGGGCTTTAAACTTTAAAGAATCATGATATGATTTGGATGGCTTACTTCAAATGATTGGGGGTGGCAGGGTACGTATGACACAAGATTGGTTGTAAGTTTATCACTTTTGAAGCTGAGTGACAGGCCCATTATACTCTTCTCTCTACTTTTGTGTATGTTTTAAGTTTTCTATGGAAAAACTAAAAATGATGCCTTCCCCCCTCCAACCACACAAAAAAGGGAAAAAAAATCCTCCACTTTCTGAGATTAGTGTGGTAAATAGCAAATGCCTGGAATATGGGTATACACACACACACACACACACACACACACACACACACACACACATATATCTCAGTCTTAAAATGGAATAACAGTGTGACCTTGTTACTACAGGTCTTTAAATTTCAGTTTCAACATCTGAAAAGTGAAAACAAGGCCAGACTTATCTATCTCATAGGGTATTAGGAGGATAATGAATGACTGTTTCTGAAGGTACTATGCAAACCCATAAAATGATACAAGACCATAAAGTTAAAAAAAAAATTTAACTGAACTATAAACTATCCAAAGTTCTTTGTGCTTTATTTTCCCTAAATATACACTTAAACCAGTTGCAACCAGAAATAATTCAGTATTTTTCCAATTCTACAGCATCAGAATGAAACTGAAATAGATTTCTTTCCCTTTGAAATAGTTTCTTTTCCTTTGTTTCTGTTGGATATCTGAGCTGCTTCTATAGTCAGTTCCTAACTGTTCCTCCTCCCTTGCCTCTGCCCCTCTTTGCTAACCACTACTAGAAAAATCTTTTTTGCATATAGAGGAAGGAGAGGTTGTGCTGGGCATTGAACCCAGGGCCTTGTGCACACTAGGAAGTGCTCTACCACTAAGAAACATCCCCAGCCCCAGGAAGATCTTCCTAGAACTATACTTGGATCATGTGTCTCCCTTGCTCAAAAACATTCTTGGATCCCCACTGCCCAGGAATTGGACCCAATTTACTCAGTCCACCCTCAAAGTTACCAATGTTTATTTCTCTAATACCTTTCCAACTACCTCATAACCACTCATATTCACAAACCTTTGCTCCAGAGCACAGGCTTTCTCCCTGATGTTTTTGTTCTCCATATCTCCCCTTGGAATGCAGTACCCCTTTTCCTCCTGTCAAGATTTTATCAGTCTCTAAGAATCAACCTTCATCCCTCCTCCTCATTTAGGAAATCTTCCTAAACCTTTCTAGGTCATATAACATCTCCTTTTTCTCAGTCTTTAATATGTTTGATTTGGTAATTAATCAAGTACTCTTGTGATATTACTTTTATTACTATATTAAACAATTTTCACTACTGTTACTTGTTTCCTAGTCTGTCCAAATAGGTGATAAATTATTAAAAGGCAATCATTATAAGCCAGTCATAGCAGCACACAACTGTAATCCCAGTGACTCCAGAGGCTGAGGAAGGAGGATTATAAGTTCAAGGCCAGCCTTAGCAACCCTATCTCAAAAATTAAAAATAAAAAAGATTAGGGATGTAGCTCAGTGAAAAAGCACTCCTAGGCTAGATCCCCAGTATCAAAAAATACAAATTTAAAAAAAGGCAAGAATTATGACTTGTGTATCTGTCTGTCTCAAGTAACTTGTGCCCAGCAGGCACTTTGATTAACATTTATAGGGAAATATTACCTTAACTGAGTTAGAATTTTATGATCCATGATAGCCTTATTTAGTACATTAATACTACCTTCATTTGTCCTTCTTTGCAAGTTAAAGAACAACTTTTTAAAAAATTAATTTTACACAGTATCATATAGAGTGGCATAGTGGGAAGTTATGTTCAGACTTGGATGCTACACAAACCTGGATTCAAACCCAACATAGATCATAAGCTATGGAGCTGGCAATTTATTTGACCTCTTTGTTCCTTAGATTCCTCAATCATCAAATGGAAATGCCATTGTAATTCTTATTTTGCACAGTTAGGCATAATGGATGCATAGAGCCTGGTTGGCATAAATAAAAGGCAGATATTATTTTTATAGTGCACATCATGTGGTTTTGACAGGTTGTCAGAGTGAGTGACCACAGTTTTATCTAATCCTTGGGGGTTAGAATGCAGTAAATATAAAACAGAATCAGGAAAAGTCTCTTTCCACTTCTCTCTGCCTCCATACTCTGTGTTTGCTCTTATATATCTTTAGCCCAAAAGGGTTATAAGCTAAAAATAGGTGGAATTCCTAGTTGTCAATTTAATGGTCCCCAGGCCATTATTCAACTCTTTCTATACTTGGTGCCACCCCTTGGTACTTCTTTGGAGCTCTCCTCAGTCCAAACCACAGCTCAGTCATGTCCTCTTTCTTTTCTTGATATTTATTTCACAGCAACTGATTATGCTTAGTTCTCCTGCAGTCTTCTACACACAGTTATGTTGAGTTTGCTAGCACTGAGTCTTCTGAACTATGGGCTATAAATCATCACGTTATCATTTATTTGGTGATCCAAGGTTGCTTCTTCTAGATAAGACCCAAAGCAATGATATAAAAGGACTTCAATCATAAAGTACAGTGTTGTCAATACTTGAGGACCTAAACTTAGGTGGAACACAGAGTCCAAGGAGAATCATCATCACCTGGAATTGGCCGCTAGGTAATATCTCCTCTCCTCTGAGGGAAGGTTTCTGGATATGTGCTTGCTTACACATAAGAAAAAGCATTGGCATGTGAAAGAGGCAAAATCTAATGCCTAAGTGAAAAAAACCTGGCTGTGTAAGGATTCTATCATGATGGTCATTTATTACAATATGTAATGTGTTATTATTTTTAAGTTTGAAAAAGAAAATAATCAGAAATAATAGCCACAAGAGCCTTAGTTACATTCAAACATTTTTTTAGTTGTAAATGGACACATACCTTTATTTTATTATTTATTTTTATGTAATACTGAGGATCAAATTCAGTGCCTCAACATGCTAATAAGCAAGTGCTCTGCTACTAAGCCACAACCCCTAGGCTCTCATACATGCTTTTAGAACTATATTTCTATACAGCTTTGTTCAAGCATGAGATTAGAATTCACCTTGTTTACTTTTGCTACTCAGTATTAAGTCACACAAAGGACTCAAATTCCAAATGACATTTGTTTTTCCACTTCCCATTACCACTAAGCTGTTTCTTATTTATCTTTTATTGATTGCAAAACCCTAAGGAGAGTGTTGGTTGGTTTCCATTATATGGATCTCATTTTTAAAAGGATTTTTAATATATATATATATATATATTTTTCTTTTTTAGTTGTAAATGAATCTTTTATTTATTTATATGCGGTGCTGAGGATTGAACTCAGGGCCCCACACATGCCAGGCAAGTGCTCTACCATTGGGCCACAACTCCAGCCCTTATATGAATCTCATTTTTAAAATTCAATCATTTCACTGAATAAGCTTAAGGAGTATGAATACAAGAAGTTGATCTTTCAGTCATATCACACAAGAGGCCTTGCAATCTTGACCCATTAAATGGAAGACAAAATCTACTCACTGCATTTTCTAGTCTTTAACAAGGAAGAATGTCCAGAAAAGTCTCAAAGATACCAGAAATCTCAACACAGAAAACATTACTGCAATGGAGTCCTCTTAGAATCCAAAAAGCTAAGACTCTGGTAATGATCTAGTCTAGAGGCACAAAGTAGTTGATGGAGTCAGAGCTGGAGTCAGAGCTGTCATGTCTCATCTTGCTGCTCATTGTGTTCACTCCTGTATTTGAAAGTTTTCTATATCAACTATTAAAGTCAATTGTGATTATTTGCAGGCACATAATGTCAGCTTTGCTAACACTACCTCAATTCCATTTGATTTCTTTGGATCTACCAAGACTGTATTTGGTTTATTTTTAAAGCCAAGCAGTTTTTTAAAACCTTAAAATATTTCATTTTCAAACCCTAAAAGGCTCTTTATTTAGCCCATGATGCATATTTGAGTAGTGTTAAATTTATCACTCTGGCAGTACTCACATTGTACTTGTCATTAATTGTGACTCATCAAAGAATGTTTTGATGTTGATTCCTTGGTTAACAGATGGCTCTGTGTAGAGGAATCGAGACAGGGAGCTAGGAGGCCCAAGGAAGAGGACTTCTTACATAAGTAGTCACTAGAGGTTGTTTGACTTTGTGAGAAAGCACGGTAGTGGTGGCCAGGGGCAGGGCAGGGTTGGGCTCTGTATGGAGCAAGGGGAAGCCTCTTTTTCTACTCTGTTCAAAGGGTGGACAAGGGAGTTGATGTCAGTGTTGCTAGTGTGCCAGGTGTGAGCAGGAGTGATACCAATGGCCACAGAGGCACAAAGGTGAATGCCAGAATGTCTCTGTTTCTATGGAGTCAGTTATTTAGTAACTATAGTGACATGGACCACCACATGGGAAGGAACGGGAGCTCCAGCAGAGTTGATACCAGTAAGAACTGAGTGTGAAACCTAAAGCAGCTTAACATAAAGCTTCCTTAAAGAAGATTTGCCTTCCAGAGGCAGCAGAAATCTCTCCCCCTATTTCTTTCAACTTTCTTGTTTTTTTTTTTTTTTGGTTTGTTTTTTTATTCCCTTCCTGGATTATTTTTGCTCACCTTTAGACCTGGGCCCACTGGTGGTACTCAAAGACATGAGAGTCCCCAGAACAAAGTCATTCATCACCTTTGTGCCAATTTCCTCTGTTAGTCATGAATCCAGCATGAGCGATTTTTCTAATAATCTGGGTCCTAGTGTATGCACAAGTGAGTCATTCTTTGGTGTGACATTTAGTGCTTCTTTAATTGACTTAAGAAAAAGGATATACACATTGTGTCATTAATGGAACCAAGAGGAACCTGAAAAACAAAATTTGAATTCTCTTAGATACACTCTAGAAATAATCACAAATTATTTGATAGGTACCTACTTAACCTCTCTGAGGCCCAGTTTCTTCATTCGTAGAAGTAGGCCAATAATAACATATACCTTGTGGTGTTATATGAGAATGAGATAAAATTAAATAAGCATAGTGTATGTCTGTGTTTAGGAAGAAAAGTCAATTAAGTACATAGGCAAGGATTTGCTGACTAGCTTCCTAGCCAAAACCAACACAGGAAAAATTATTAGGAATCAAAGCAAACTACTAGTTGAATTAATAATCAATAAACAAAAGGCTGTTTGTGTGTGTTTATTGTACTGGGGATTAAACCCAGGGGCGCTTAACCACTGACCCATATCCCCAGACTGTTTTTTATTTTTATTTTTGAGACACGGGGCCTCACTAAATTGCTTAGGGCCTCAGCCTCCTGAGTCACTGGGACTATGGCATGTGCCACACCAGCAAGAGACTGATTAAAAAGGCTGCTTTTCTAGAGCACAACATTCAAAATCAAAGTGATAATGCTTTCACCACACATCATTGGGGTGTGACTTCAGTTTTGGGATGCATGTACTGAGAGAAAAACCAAGTCAGGTGACACAAATGCCTGAATGCCTTCTTTTTTTTTTTTTTTTTTTATTGTTGGTCGTTCAAAACATTACACAGTTCTTAATACATCATCTTTCACAGTTTGATTCAAGTGGGTTATGAACTCCCAACTTTACCCCGTATACAGATTGCTGTTTCACATCAGTTACCCTTCCATTGATTGACATATTGCCTTTCTAGTGTCTGATGTATTCTGCTGTCTGTCCTATTCTCTACTATCCCCCCTCCCCTCCCCTCCCCTCCCCTTTTCTCATCCCTGTTTAATGTAAATCTTCTTCTCAAGCTCTTCGTCCTTACCCTGTCCTTGTTTACTCCCCTTATATCAAAGGGGTCATTTGGTATTTGTTTTTTAACGATTGACTAGCTTCACTTAGCATAATCTGCTCTAATGCCATCCATTTCCCTCCAAATTCTATGATTTTGTCATTCCTTAATGCAGAGTAATACTCCATTGTGTATAAATGCCACATTTTTTTTATCCATTCATCTATTGAAGGGCATCTAGGCTGATTCCATAATCTTGCTATAGTGAATTGTGCTGCTATGAACATCGTTGTAGCAGTGTCTCTGTAACATGCTCTTATTAGGTCTTTAGGGAATACACCGAGAAGGGGAATAGCTGGGTCAAATGGTGGTTCCATTCCCAGCTTTCCAAGAAATCTCCATACTGCTTTCCAAATTGGCTGTACCAATTTGCAGTCCCACCAGCAATGAACAAGAGTGCCCTTTTCCCCGCATCCTCTCCAGCACTTATTGTTGTTTGACTTCCTAATGGCTGCCAATCTTACTGGAGTGAGGTGGTATCTTAGGGTAGTTTTGATTTGCATTTCTCTAACTGCTAGCGATGGTGAGCATTTTTTCATGTACTTATTGATTGATTGTATGTCCTCCTCTGAGAACTGTCTGTTCAGGTCCTTGGCCCATTTATTGATTGGGTTATTTGTTATCTTATTGTCTAATTTTTTGAGTTCTTTGTATATTCTGGTTATTAGGGCTCTATCTGAAGTGTGTGGATTAAAGATTTGTTCCCAGGATGTAGGCTCCCTGTTTATCTCTCTTATTGTTTCTTTTGCTGAGAAAAAACTTTTTAGTTTGAGTAAGTCCCATTTGTTGATTCTAGTTGTTAACTCTTGCGCTATGGGTGTCCTATTGAGGAATTTGGGGCCCGATCCCACAGTATGTAGATCATAACCAACTTTTTCTTCTATCAGATGCCGTGTCTCTGATTTAATATCAAGCTCCTTAATCCATTTTGAGTTAACTTTTGTGCATGGCGAGAGATAGGGGTTCAGATTCATTTTGATGCAAATGGATTTCCAGTTTTCCCAGCACCATTTGTTGAAGATGCTATCCTTCCTCCATTGCATGCTTTTAGCCCCTTTATCAAATATAAGATAGTTGTAGTTTTGTGGATTGGTTTCTGTGTCCTCTATTCTGTACCATTGGTCCACCCACCTGTTTTGGTAACAGTACCATGCTGTTTTTGTTACTATTCTGAATGCCTTCTTGAGCAGGAGTGCAGAGAGTAAAGGGTTTGGAGTGGAGAACCTGGACATTAGCCCCTGCTTGACATTATCTGGTCACCTAAGTAGGAATTATCCCAGATACCTTAATAACTGGCATGTGACCTCATTCAGTTTTCATGTTTGTTACAAAAAAAAAAAAGTAAAGAATAATTGTTAGGTTTCTGAGCTTTTGTGAATATGCACTTTGCAAATTATAAAACATATGAACTGATTTTTCCCCATATTTTTATCAGTACATTATACATAATAGTGGGATTCATTGTTATATATTCATACATGCATACAATGTAACAGTACGGTTTAGTCAATGTCATTCCTGGTATCTCTCCTTTCCCTCTCTTCCTCCCTCCCCCTGGTCCTTTCTTATTCTCTACGGGTCTCCCTTCTATTTTCATGAGATGCCACATATACACCTTGTTGTTGTTGTTCTCTCCAGCTTCCACACAAGAGAGGAAACATACAACCCTTGTCTTCCTGAGTGGTTTATTTCACTTAACATAATGCTCTCAAGTTCCATACATTTTCATGCAAATGAGATAATATCATTCTTTATGGTTGAATAAAACTCTGTTGTGTATATATACCATATTTTCTTTATCCATTTATTCCATTAACAGACACCTAGGCTTGTTCCATAATTTGGCTATTGTGGACTCTGCTATTATAAACAAAGGTGTGCATGTACCACTATACTATGCTGACTTTAATTCTGTAGGATAAATACTGAGGAGTGGTATAGCTGGGTCATATGGGGGTTCCATTCCTAGTCTTTTGAGGAACCTCTATACTGTTTTCTATAGTGGTTATTCTGATTTACAGTCCCAGTAACAATGTAAAAGTCTTCTTTTTCCCCCACATTATCTTAATTATTTATTATTATTTGTATTCTTGATGATTGTCATTCTAACTGGAGTGAGATGAAATCTCAGTGTAGTTTTGAATTGTATTTCCCTAATTGCCAAAAATGTTGAATGTCTATATTTTTGGCTGTTGTTTTCCCTCTTTTGAAAAGTGTCTGTTCATTTGCCCATTTATTAATTTGGTTATTTGTTTTTGTTTTTTTGTGTTAAGTTTTTTAGTTCTTTATATGGTCTGGATATTAGTCCTCTATCAGAAGAGTAGCTAGCAAAGATTTTTCTCCCATTCTGTAGATACTCTTTTCATGCTCTTATTTGCTGTGCAGGAGCCTATAATTTGATGCCATCCCCTTTATCAATTCTTGCTAGTATTTCCTGAGCTTTACAGGTCATATTGAGAAAGTCATTACCTGTGCCTATGTGTTGGAGTATTGACCTTACATTTCCTTCCAGCAGCTACAAAGTTTCTGATCTATTCCCTAGATCTCTGATCCATTTTGAGTTGACTTTTGTACAGGATGGGACATTCTGTACAAAATCTCATTCTTCTACATGTAGATATCCAGTTTTTCCAGCACCATTTGTTTAAAAGGCTATCTTTTCTCCAACGAATGTTTTTGGCACCTTTGTCAAGGATCAGGTAGATGTGTGGGGTTTGTCTCTGTGTCTTCTATTTTGTTCCATTGGTCTGTGCATCTGTGCCATGTAGTTTTTGTTACTATAGCTCTATACTATAATTTGAGTTGGGTATTGTGATGCCTACTGCATTTTTTTTTTAACTTAAAACTGCTTTGACTATTCTGGGTCTTTTATTCTTCCAGTATTTTAGGATTTTTTTTTCTACTTCTGTAAAGAATATCATTGGTGACCCAAGCAGTGGCTAATGCCTGTAATTCCAGCAGCTCAGGAGGCTGAGGCAGGAAGATCAAAGCCAGCCTCAGCAAAAGTGAGGCACATCAACTCAGTGAGACCCTGTCTTTAAATAAAATACAAAATAGGGTTAGGGATGCAGCTCAGTGATCAAGTGCCCTGAGTTCAATCCCTGGTAACTGCCCCCCCCCCAAAAAAGAAAAATAATATCATTGGTATTTTGACTCCTATTTTTATCCCTTTTATTTCTTCTCTTGCCTAATTGATCTGGCTAGAATTTTAAGTACTATATTGAATACAAGTGCAAGAGCAGACATCCTTGTCTTGTTCCAGATTTTAGAAAGAAATGCTTTCAAGGTTTTCTCCATTTACTATGATGTTGGCTTTAGATTTGTTGTATATAGCCTTTATGATGTTGAGGTAAGTTTCTTCCATCCCTAGTTTCTTAAGTATTTTTATCATAAATGGTTGCTGAATTTTGTCGAAAGCTTAGTCTTCATCTATTGAGATGACTGATTTTTGTCCTTAATTCTGTTTATATAGTGAATTATATTTATTGATTTGCATATGTGGAATACAAATCAGCTTTTTAAGAAAATAATATAAAATTGATTTTGTTTGATGCTTCAGAATGTTACAAAGTTAAGGCTAAAGAACACTAACATAAGCAAATATATTTTAGAATTGTTTTAGTTGACAAATGACCCAGGAACAGGGTCACAGACTGACTGGATTTTTTTTGAGATTTCTCTATTCAATTTATTTTTCTTCTTTGAGCAGATGTTTCTAAATAAGCAAGATGTTGAGAACTTTGAAGCAAAAAATATGTTATCTCACATCACGTGCATTCTAATTAGTTTGGTTTTATTTATTTATTTTAATATCTCCCCACAAAATAGCTGGATTTAAAGGAAGTAAATGAGAAAGAAAGTTCTCATTTCCTTTCTGATGAGCTGTTTGTGTGAGAGCTGATTTAGCACCTTCAATACTTGAAGGTACTTAAGGGAAAAAAAATGTGTCTGGATTAAAACATTAAAAATAGAAACATAAATTCCAAGATTAAGTCCCTTGAGTTATTTGACATTTGAAGTAATTTCCCCAAAGTAATTTCCTTTGTGAAGGTTTATAAATTTATGAGAGATAATACCTTATCCTGCCTAGAGAGTCTTGTGTCAATTAAGAATAAACAGGATTAGAGAAAACCAAGCATTAGTTTGGAAATGGATCTACTCTAAGTGTGATGAAATCATATTCAAATTACTTGGTGAAATAGTGAGTGTGAGCCTCACTACTAATCCTCCTCCTTATGCAGGACTTGATAATTGTAGCTATGAGTGATTTTCTAAATAGTCATTGTTTGCACGTACTGGTTACTTAGCCTCATGTCTTTGACTTATTTGTGGGAAACTTCCCACCAATACCTAAACCCCAAACAGATCCTCAGTTATCCATCTGAAATTCTGAAAACACTTTGGTTCTCTTGGGTCACCAAAGAAAGGACCATGCCCCAGGAAACCTATCTCTGAAGATTCTGTTTCATCCTTGTGACATACTCAAGAGACAACCCACTGGAAAATGTACAACATAGAAAAGATTTATAGGAGGATAATATATACTTCCCCAGAGGTTGGTTGTGTATAAAATCTATTAAGAAGTTAATTATATGCTTAACAAAAACAAACCTCATTCTGGTTGGATGGTTTAATAATACACATACACACACACACAAAAATGAACTTTATTACAAAGCAGATACCTTTCATCAATTTCTGTATAATATTGTATATCCTTACAAATCAAACTTTCAGGTGTTCATTATAGCAACCTTACATGATCAACAAGAAATTCCTCATTACAACTAGATCTCTGTTTGGCTTTGTTTTCTTGGTCAAATGCTCAGAATTTTTGGTTTGAGATGAAAACTTTATTTTAAGCCTGAGAGAGCAGTTGACTTGCCCTTGGTCTAATGATACTGAGCAGCTGCCAAAGCCTGTTTTACATCCATGGGAGAAGACTATCCCTAGAGAGGGGACATGTAACCCATGCGTGTCTCTTTCAAGATGTCTCTTTGGGCCCATATCAAGAAATGAACTTTCCAAGGGTAGGAAGAAATCTCTGGCATTTTGACTACCCTGCTGTGCACAAAGGATATGTCCTGTTAGAGAGTTGAGTCTTTGAGAAAATTCTTATTCTTTAATTTGCATTTTCATTGCACCTAAAGCTGAAGACAAATTTTGTTTTGTTTTGGCAAAATAAACCAAAGACAAATAAATGTAATCTCATATATGGTGAACTGCCATTTCTTCTAAGTTGCAGAATCAAAAGAGGCTTGATTTACTGTGAAGGATGTAGGAATAGGAGGCATGGTCCCTTTAGATAAGAATAATTATAATCACCTCCCATTTTCTGATTATTTACTGTGTGACATACTTAGCTTGTTATCTAGCACATAGAGGTACTCAATAAATAGTTGTTAAATGAAGGGTACTAGGTGCTATTACTATGCACTTTATATCATTTGTCTCATTTAATCTCACATGAAGATGCATGTGTATCTTCATGATGTACAGATGAAACTAAGACTCACAGAGGTTAATTGACTTGTTTTAGGGTCACATAGCTAGTAAGCATGGCAGCCAAGATTCCATACTCATCTAATTCCAGAGCCTATACATGAAGTACACATCCGCCTACGTAGATAGCCTTTGTGCTCACGATCTCCTCAGATTGTTAATTGTTTCAGACTGTCTCATTGCCATTACTATACTGTCCTTGTCAGATTTACTTAAATGGTATGTTCAATTGATCTGGGTATTTTCTAAACCTCTCTCTCTTACCCTAGAAATACACTATCTTATTTACAAAATGTTCTTCCTATTATTCTTAGAGCATCTTAAATTGTATCATCCCCAGAAAGCCTTCCCTGAATATTTGGCATTTTTCCTGAGACTACAACAAGCCAAACTGCCTTTTTATTTATTCGTTATTTCAATATTTATTCTTCCCCCTCCAAATTTACTAACCTCTTATTTTTGTTTAGTCAACATTTTCAAATCATGGAGTTTTAGAACTAGCTGAAACCTCAATAATTTGACCTCACAGTCAGTTTATCCAACTTTCTTAGATCACACCTTTGAGAGATGAAGGTTTTGTCTCTGCAGTTGTTATGGATACTCTTGGTGGTGATCAAGACTGCAGGGAAGAATACACAGAGGCACTGTGAGAGGCCCAACACAGAATTCAGGAGGAAAGTAACTCACATTTATTGATGTGCTCCATGTGTTTATGTGTTTATGGAGTACTCATCCTGGTCAGGGCATTATTGCCAGGGATTGGGTAGCTAAACAATGAGTGGGAAACAGTCCTTGTCCTCAAGGAGCATACTCTAAAAAGGGCTTTGAGAGAATGAGCCAACTACACAAATATCTCATAAAAAAAGACTTGAGGGCTGGAGTTGTAATTCAATGGTAGAGCACTTGCCTTGCAAGTATGAGGCACTGGGTTTGATCCTAGCACCACATAAAAACAAATAAAGGCATTAAGTCCATGACAACTAAAAAAAAAAATACAAAAAAAAAAGATATGAGATTAGAGATGAATGCTTTGAGCATTGAAAGGAAGGAAATATGGCTAGTTGGAAGGAATAAAAATAGTAGCCCATCTTCGACAACATAGTGAGACCCTTCTCAAAAATGAAGCAAGCAGCTGCCAGGCCTAGTGACGCACAATTATAATCCCTGCTACTCAGGAGGCTAGGCAAGAAGATCTCAAGTTTGAGGTCAGCCTTCGCAAAGACCTTAGTGAGATCTTGTCTCAAAATAAAAATGTAGGTCAGTGGCAGAGCACCCCTAGGTTCAATCCCAGCACCAAAAATAAATAAATAAATAAACTCCATGAAGACTTGAGTTTCACCTTGGGCCTTGCAGGCCTAAGATGGTGGGATCAGTCCTATTAAAGGGCATGGAGTGCTCCCTCTCATCCCATTAGACAAGGCTATTTCTCAAAGTCAAGAGAAGGTGGATGTTGCAAGTGCCAAACTGTAGGAAGATTTGCTACAGAAATGTCATAGTTGCAAAGTAAAATGTCATAGTAGTTGTTCAGATATGGTGAGCCAGGATGAGTCAACTCCTTCCCCCTACACACATTATCACCCACGAATTTTGGGATGGTGTTGGGGCAAGTAAAAGGCAACCCCATTTACCTTGGTTGAGTCATTCTTATGCCTACTCTTCAATATTACTCATCTGACTTTGCCCTCCCCCACTCTTACTTTGTTCCCTCACTCAGCCCCTGTATTAGGGGTAGGGAAGCACATAGTTGAAGCAACTGAATAATTTGGAGTCTATAAATGTAACCTTTGAGTCACCGTCCCACGGTGCCACAGTGGCCCAGGGATAGTGCCCAGAGCAGCAATGAACTTGTCCATCTGCTTCAGGCCTCATCCCTCTTAGCAGGCTCTATCTCCAGAGTGAGTGTAGACAGAGGCGTCTGACCCAGACGAATGCTCTGGCTCACAGTCTGTGCAGTTCTTTGCCAGTCTCCAGTGACAGCATGAGAGCAGGAAGGGATGAGAAGTGCACAAACTGAATAGCTCTTTTCCTGATGATTCTGTATTGAGTCTGGGCACTGACAACACTTGGCTGAGGAGCTGTGTTGCCATCATGTGCAACTCAGCTGTGCCAAATTTCCTTTGTAATGATCATTCCACCCAGGTAGCACAGAACTTTTGCATAGAATGAGTGCTTAGGTAAGTTTCAAGAAACCTGGGAACTGGTTCCAACTGTGCCATAAACTTTAGGCAAGTCAGTCAACATCTGTGAGTTATTTTTTTTGCTCATTTGTCAGATAAAAAGAGTACCCATCATACTGGTCCCTGTGAATTTTGTGTCTGAGGCTGTCAAATTACATAAGAGCTGAGAATACCCTTTGAAGGGTTAAGATGTGCTAAGTATTGTCATTACTGGAATCTTCCCGTTAACACACCTCAGTGCAAATAATACCACTCGTGGAAGTAACAATGAAAGGTACAACGTGGAAACTTGCTAAGTGTTCTTTCTGTTTACACAAGGAGGGTAAATTACAGCTAAGGCGTGAGGTTATTGCTGTTGTAAAGGAAGTGATTGTGAGGGGCAGATACAGTAAACAGTAAAAAAGGATCTGCAAGGTTTACTGAGCAATACAGTCTATGAAAGTTGACTATATAGAACAGTTGCAGCTGAGTAGAACATAAGAATATAAATTCTCAATTTGTGTTTTCCTACTGCTGACTGACCAAGCCTTCTTTTCATTGCTGATCTTTTGGTTTTGGAGTAATAGTGATACTTGCTCCCTAATTCTGCCCTCCCCCCACCACCACCTTCCTCCTCCATCACCAAGGACTGGGCCATCGGTGAAGGATGGTATCTTAGTCTGTTTTTGGTTGCTGTAACATAATACCTGGAGTTTTATAAAGAAATGAAGTTTATTCATAGTTGAGAAGTCCAAGAGCATAGCACCAGCATTTTTTGGTTTCTGGCAAGATCCTTATGATGCTGCACGTATGGCAGAAAAGTGGGCACAATTGGAAGCTGACCCTACTGTATCCAAACCATAGAAAATGAGTATGCTACCATGGGGGAGTTCCAGAAAGAAGCCAGCAAGGACATTTTTTTTTTTTTTTTTTGGTACTGAGGATTGAACCTAGGAACACTGAACCATTGAACCACATCCCCAGCCCTTTTTTTATACTTTAAGACAGAGTCATGCTAATTTGCTTAGGGCCTCATTAAGTTGCTGAGGCTGGCCTCAAACTCTTGATCCTTCTGCCTTAGCCTCCAACCACTGGAATTACAGGCGTGCACCACCATGCCTGCTAGTAAAGACTTTTAATGCTGTGGTCCTTTCCCCTCCTCCATACTCCACCTTGGCATTTCTGTGCAAAGCTCTGAGAACTCTTCCTCAGATGCCGAGACTGTGCTGTATGTCCTCTTAATTAAATTCCTTCACTGGACAGGCCTGGTAGGGAAGTCTGGTCTGTGGTCTTGTGTTTTATATCCCTGGGGAAGCTCTGGGCTGCTTCTTCCCACAATCAAAAGCAGGATTACAAGTAGAGAAGAAAGTCATTCTTAGAGAAACATGGGACAAAGCCTCATTGGAACTGGTCCCCCAGCAGGAGGGCTGAGGCCCATCTTCCTTATTTAGATGACTACTCAAGAACAGATTTAACTTCTTTCTCAGCTGGGCTTTTTTTTTTTTTTTCTTTTATTCTACTTTCTGCTGACCTACAGTTTTCCTCAAGGAACCAAACAAACTATTTTTGTCTCCATCCCCCCTCTTCTCCTGTGTTCCTCTCCTGGATGAATTGTCCAAGGTTCCCAGCAAAGCTGCCTTCAGTAGCCAATGACTGATCTGCCTGCAAGCTGCCCACATGACTGCACACTAGCCACACATGTCCCTTTGGCCATTCCAGCTAAAGTGGTCCCAACTCAGAAGCTGCAGGCTCCCCCCATTTTTTTTCAGGTACCATTTTCTTGAGAAATCTCAAGAGAGTTCAGCGTTCATCCCTGGGTGCAGGTCTGCAGTGCCAAAGCCTCAGTCACCCAAGCGTATCCTCTGCATGATGGCTGGGCTCCCAGACTATCTAAAATGCAGCAGTGCACCAAGGGAGATAGTCTGCCGAGGTTTTAGTAGTTTGCAGTATCCTGATAAGGAGATTTTATTCCCTCTTTGCTGGCAAAGTTATATAGAGTAATTACATAAGTACTGCTGTGACACTGGGTGGAATCTCATTAAAACTGTATAAGGAACAATTGAGTTGTGGTAGAGAATATTCACTTTATACCCGTTGACTATAATCCATGTAATAGAACATTGGCCTGAGCATAAATACTGGTGTTGTCTGGCTTCCTGATATAATGTATTTGGAATACATATTTAGTGCAGGATTTACTTATGTGGGGCATGATAAGAAGTCATTATGGGGCAGATCCAGATTTTCCCACCTGGTGAGGAAGTTGCTCGCTGTGCAGAGCAGATTGCTCTTTGATTTTTACCCCTCCTGGGAGAGCCACTTGGCCAGCTTGGTTGGGACACTCTGTGGCAATCTGACCACATGGCAACTCTGAAACGTACAGATGCATGCACAGACTCAAGCCCAGAAGAATGTGTCCCTGTGGACTTCAGTTGAACATAGTCTTTCACCCAAGGTGGGTGAGAGGCCAAGCAGAGTAGAATTTGTTGTTCTTTTATTTTAAAAGAAATAGTAGGCACAGCCTTTTTTACCATAAGTACCATAAGGTTGTTTTGTTGATGGTATGTGAATTGCCTCTTTTTAAAAATATTTTTAGTTGTAGATGGACACAATAACTTTATTTTATTTGTTTATTTTTTTATGTGGTGCTGAGGATTGAACCCAGTGCCTCACACATGCTAGGCAAGGGCTCTACCACTGAGCCACAACCCCAGCCCTTGAATAGTCTATTTAGCTATACTGAATATCTCTCCCCACAACAGATAAGAGACATTCTAAATAGTTTGCTGACCTGGCAACCTTGTAACCTCAAAATCACTGAGGGCAAAATACCTAATAAACCCTGACCATTTTCTATGGATGGTGTGTTTTCACAGACCCTATCACATCTCATTTGTGGAGGATTCAATCCATTTTTAATTATCCAGAGCACAAACTTTAATATTTAAAGCTTAAGAGCATCATAAATTATTTATGAAATATTTTTATTACAAAAATATTACATCATGGAACATTTAGAAACTAAGAGAAAAATCCTCTTGACCTAACTTTAGCACCTTAGTACACTGATGTTATTATTATTTAGTCTTATTTTCTTCTAGTCCTCTTATTTTTTCTTTTTTTTTTAAGGGGGGGTGGGGTGGGCAGTATTAGGAACTGATCACAAGGGCATTCTATCACTGAGCTACATCACCAACCCTTTTTTTTTATTTCTTTTTTTAGATGCTGCTGGATCTCTATTTTATTCATTTATTTATGTGTGGTGCTGAGAATCAAACCCAGTGCCTCACACATGCTAGGCAAGTGCTCTACCACTGAGCCACAACCCCAGCCCTCCTGTCTCAGCTTCCTGAGTTGCTGGAGTTACAGGCACATGCCGCTGCACTTGGGTCTATGCATTCTGGTACATGTAATCATAATACTACACTTTTTTTATTTTTTAATTTTTGTTTCTAGATAGGATCTGGCTGTGTTGCTCAGGCTGGTCTTGAATACCTGGGCTCAAGTAATTTTCCCAACTTGGCCTCCTGAGTAGTTGGGACAACAAGCACCTGCCACTACACATTTGTAAGGTGCTTTTCCTCCATAGGTCTTCAGACTGTCCCACCTGGATTTTATCTGAGCTCATTCAGTGTTTAAAGGACAGAAATCAAGATCAATCAACCTCTGTTTATATGAAGGACATTATATTGAAGAGTCTGTATCCCTGTTGTTAAAAGTCAGTGTCACTTTGCCTGTAATAAAAATACCAAAACAATGGAGGGGGAAGCATTCAACTGTTAAACACCCAGCTTCTCTCTCTTTTGTTAAAACAGCTGAGCAAGGCAGCTGGAGTAAACCATTTGAGAATCTGGAGATTGCTGTCACTGGTAAGGATGTCCCAGCTGTGCCCTGTGGTTGAAGTTATCATCATTGTCTCAGGATGCCAAGTCCCAAGCTGAGCTCACACTGGGGACTTGAATCTGTCTAATAGGAGCATGACCTCTGCCTGCGTCATTTAGGAGCCTCGGGTGAAACAGTAGATATAAGATATCAGCTGATACCTCTCTTAATGTAACCCTGCTCAAAGGAATGACTGTGTGTGTATGTATATATGTTCAAGCATGCTTGACATAACTGAGGATACAGAATCATCTCCCCCAAAGAACTGTCATAATTTTTATCCTAGTGTGGTTTACACATGTGTGTTCATCTATGTGAATGCATGTTTTAAATAGATGTGAAACTAAGCTCTTGCCAGAGTAGGTTCTGCTCCCTTTTCTTAAGGAGAATGGCAATGGATTTAGGATTTATAAGAGGAGGCATATGTCCCTCCTTGGTCACATTCTGCTTCCCACCTTAACCCACCAAAACTCTCCATTTCTAGAAGCACATCTAGCCTACATGGCCTCTGTCATACACAACCAGTTCTCATGGCCCCATCAGAGATCTGAATAGGTTTCTTCAAAGCTGCACCAACCCTAGGAGAGCTGAGTTCCCTCAGCCTGCTCAGATGTATAGGACAGCCCCCTAGCATTCTTGCATACCAAGAAAGAAGAAGGAAACCTTGGAGAAACTGAGGCATGCTTGTATTGAGCAGCTCATCCATCATGATGAGCAGTACAAGTTCCAGAGCTCCTAGCTGCCTGACAAGTGCTCCTCTCAAGCCATGGAGCATGCAAATGCCTTCTTTTCCTCTCTCATCTTTTCTTTCTTTCTTTCTTTCTTTTTTTTTTAAGCAAGTGGAGCTCCCTGAAGTGCACTTACTCTCCAAATATGTACACAGCAGGACTTGAGAGATCACTTCTGTCTGTAATGGATGCCTTGTGTCCAAGGTGTTTTCCTGAGTATTGTGCTCTTCAATTTAGGACTCCTAATGCATGATTAATGTGTGTTTAAACAGTCATTGCCTAATCGGACTGCTTCACCTTAGGGACACTGGTGAGTACACAAAGCAGACTTACAGAAAACTCCGTTGACATGCGCACAATGATCTGACAACTCCAGTGTTGTATAAGTGAACATTCTGAGGCTCAGATGGTGCCTGTCCAGTCCTGCAGTTTCTACTGAGTTGCATATGATTTTCAGAGACTGGATTCCCAGAACCATTTGTTTAAGTCAGGTTATTTTTTGCTTTTTGTTTTAGCGTAAATCAAGCAAGGTCCTATGAGTTCCAGAGAGACTGGTTGTGGGTCCTACTTGGTGGATGCTTACAGTCTAGTAGGAAACAGATGTATGTGTGAATAATTTTATATCTGGGTAGAAAGTGAGGAGGGTCTTAAAACTGATTTACAAAGGGAGGAAAGGTTCATTCCATTGTGCAGGGGACTCACAATCACTTAGGACTTGCAAACTGCTGTGGGGGTTGGAGTGCCTCGCAGGGGCCCACACAGCCTTTCCCAGCCATCCACATAGGCTACCAGAGTGGTGCGTGGGCTTGTTGAGTTCCCTGCTGGTTTTGCCTATAGACCAGAGGAGCCCTCTATCCTGCTTGCTTCTCTTGACCTCCATGGCTATGAAACAGAAGCATCCTCTAAAAAGATTCTCTAAGTTCTTGATTTTGATTCACAAAAATGAGATTTGAACCTAATGATCTGTGGACAAATGGCAAATAGGAAAGAAAGACTAAGATGACTCACTCTGAACATCCGGGTCATTTTCATTTCATCTCATTTGCAACCCATCAGGGTCCTTAGAAGATGTGTGTGTGATTCATCATATTATCTGAAATTTTTAAATGAGTCATGCCTGAAAAATGGATGAGGACTTTTTCTCTGAGAGATGTTACAGGAACTGTACAAGCCTGTCCTTTTCTGAAAATTCTTAGAACTGGTTGCTTATAGTTAGAACCTTGAAAAAAAGTGGGAACTTGGCTTAAAGATATATATATAGAGAGAGAGAGTATTAGTATGTGTATGTATTTATATATACTTTGAAAAATGGTTTATTTTTATGGAAACCATTTTAGAAGTTAGGCTTATAATTGCTAAATGATTCAACCACCAAATTACTGAAATCTTCCCCCTCAAGGAGTATTTGACATTTAGTAGAAATTCTATATAATGGAATGAATATGAAAAAAAAATCTGAATAAATTTTTAGTTCTTTAACTTCCTCATATTTGGATTTAGAAGGAAAGATGGCTTCAGGTAGGCTCGTTGTTTGTTTCTTTTGCCTAAAAATAATGGTAAGTGGCGAAGACAAACACTGAAGATTCAAGGCTGCTTCTGCTGTATCTTAACTGATTTCCCAGGCAGCAGCCAGGTGTGAGAGTACAGTATACCTTCAGCCCTCTTATCTTCTCAAGTTGGTTGTTTGGGGTTATTTTGGAAAATGCCAGTGACACAATGATTATATATTCAAGTTCTATAAACTGTTTGGGTTCAATTCCTAGCTCAGTCTCTTACTGAGAAAATTGCCCACCTCTGTGCTTTGGTTTTCCCATCTGTGTAATGGACGTGATGATGGTACCTGTCTTCTAAGTGTGTGGTGGTAGTGGAAGAATACATGTGCCATGAGGACACCGTGCTTGACTCGTAGTTAGCACTCAGCCAACCTCGGCTTCCTTTCTCCTTCCCTCCCTACCCTCTTGTTCAGCGTTCCATCTATGGGAGGATAATCCCAAAGTCAGCTATTTAAAAATTGTCAGCCTGGCCACCTGTTAGTTTTCTACCAACATCCAAGGTAAAGTTTAAAGTACTTTAAATGTAGAAGTTTGAAATATAGCAGGGTTTGAGTTATGTGTGAATTTTCATGCATCTCAGCTGCTTCTGTCTCATTAGTAAGCAGAATTGAATTTATGAAAACTGAAGCTTTCCCAGGACTCTGCACTCTCTGTCTGACCTGGTGTGCAGCTGTGCTATCCCTGGGGTGTTTCTTGCTCCTATGCTTTTCTGACTGCCACCAACTTGGTCAGTGATGTAAATCACTCCTTCCCCGGTCTCCTTCTCTCCTTCCTTCCTTCCTTCCTTCCTTCCTTCCTTTCCTTCCTTCCTTCTTTCTTTTGTTTCTCATGCCTTTCCATTCCTTGAAACTGTCTTAAAACCAGGAATCATAATCATTTAAAAATCAAATTTAGAATTTCAAATGGATTTTCTTTTGCAAATCAGTTTTTCTAAAACACTTAAGTGTATAGAAAGACAGTTTTAACTTGATTTTTGCCTAACTTAAAGTTATCAACATGAAATTGTGATGATAGCTTCTAAATATATGGAGTTTGAAACACAGATTAAATGGAAATTTTTGTAGCCATGCATGGCCTTTTTGTAATCTACCAAAAATATGTTTCCTAACTAGTATTCTTACATATACTCTCAGACCAATGTATGATACTGGCTAAAAATGAGCTATTCAGGACCTTTATACTAGGAAATTCAGATCTTAAAGGCTATCATACAATGAAACAGCTTGTTTATGTACCAATATTCATTAAATTGTATTCAAGTTATAACTTTAAAAGTTGTCTTTTATAGGTGTAGGGACAATTGTTTCCTTTTCTTTCGGACCAGTTTGCCTCACATTGACAAGATGTTTGATAATTTAGAAGCTTGTACTTTTTTAGCTTATGGGTAAACTGAGAGAAGTAGTTTACTATTTGAAAGGGTGTTACCCAGTGTTTTTAAGACTAAAATTGCCTATGAGACTTCCAACGTATCTGCTTTAATTAACGTTAGGAAATAAATTAAGTGAGCCATTATTTAGAATGTGTCTGTTTTTAAAAATGAGCTTGGAGTGTTTGAGGAACAGTTGGGAAGCCATGAGACCACCTCAAAAGGAGAAGGGGGATGGAAGAGAGGAAGGTGAAAACCGGCACCTCTTCCATCCCTGGAGCCTGCCTATTGAGTGGGACTCTCTAAATCCCTTCCCTCAAGCAGCCCAGACCCCAGAACTTCCCTCCTGAACAACACAACCCAATCCTCCCTCCCGCAAGACTCCATGACATGTTTTTCATGTTTTCAGTTTACACTGCTAAGTTAGAGATACCTCAGAGGTGTAAAGAGACTGAAAGTGGTTCTTCATCCGAAAAATGAAACTATTAGAAATCATGTGTGTAAATGAAGCACTTTGCACATGGAACTCAGAATGCCATAGTGAAACACATGCCTTCCCTTCCCAGGTTATTTCACATGTATATGAGCACATAAATATGTCAGGAGAAAACCATCAAATTTTAAGTGTTTACTATCATGCTCCACATCATAGTGCTGGCTCCTGCACTGGCACTGTTTGGCTACTTTGCCTTTGTCATGAGGATCAGAGAGATGGATACAGCTGGCAGATTTGGAGCAGTTATGAACTTTGTCTTTAGAAAAGAAAAGAGAAGAGAGCAAGGAGACTGGATAGGACCGGAAGAGGGAGACCTGAGAGGAGGAGAGATTGGGGTGGCAGTCAGAGGAAATGAGACTTTGGGAAGATATTTTTGTTCTACTATGCAGCGTGTCCCGGTGACCCTGTCCCTTACACAGTCATCATACAGGTTGCATGAGGCTTCAGTATGTTCAGAGTGGGAGGCCTCTGGTTGTGTGTCCATGATGCTTCACTTTTTTGTGTGCGATCTCAGGGACCCAGTACCTACTTCATCTGTAATGACTTTCTAATGTACTAGATAAAAGTAATGTCATGTTTTGTTTTGTTTTGTTTTAAAGAGAGAGAGAATTTTTTTAATATTTATTTTTTAGTTTTCGGTGGACACAACATCTTTGTTTATATGTGGTGCTGAGGATTGAACCCGGGCCGCACACATGCCAGGTGAGCGCGCTACCTCTTGAGCCACATCCCTAGTCCCGTGATGTCATGTTTTTAAAATTTAAGTTGAAGCCTTCTGAGCAATAGTTTAAATCAGTTTCCCTCTGCTTATAACTGACTTTGACTTTTAATACTCTTTCTAGTTCTTTGTATTAAGGAACAATTTTTATTTTTAAAACGACAAACTCTTTAGGGGCTGGGGTTGTGGCTCAGCGGTAGAGCATTGGCCTAGCATGCATGTGGCCCTGGGTTCGATCCTCAGCACCACATTAAAATAAATAAAATTAAGGTATTTTGTCCAACTACAACTAAAAAATAAATATTTTTTTAAAATGACAAACTATTTAAAGAAGGCAATTCCTGCTTTCTGTAATAACCAAGTACGTCTTAGTGAACCAACTTTTCCACAGGTAACTGTAAATACTGGGCAAAATATAACACTACTAAGGCATGATAAAAAGCAGAATTGAAGTAGGGTCTACTCTTGCAAGAAAGGAATGGCAGTGGCTGACTTTCCCAGTCATGTATGGCTTTCAGCTTGAGGGTGTGTCCTACCTGGTAACATATAAGGCAGCTAAAGCTTTCAGATATCACAGTTTCTGTCAAACCCACAGAGGCCAGCATTCAGGAGATCTGCAGCATGAGGAAGAAAATCCTAGAAAGGAGAAGGGCAGACAGAGGAGCCCCAAACTCTGCCCAAATCTCTGGCTGACCTTTAAACTATTCATACTTGACATTGATTCCCAACTACACCTAAAATAACTGAGACTTGGAATAACGTTTATATTTTTCCAAGTAGCATCTCATTATAAAAATCAAGAAAATTAATTATTGGTTTATTGAACACTTTCTTTAGAAAAACATTATTTTCATTAAGTTCTTGGGACTTTTGTCTTTGTCAACCAAAAGCCCTTAAGAGCTCCATTCTTTGAGGGTGTCATTTCAGAGCCAGCTCACTGAATGCTTTCTTAGTGCAAGCTATGTGCTGACGAGCTCAAATGTCACTGGGAGGTTAACACATGCACATATGAAACATTCAGTAACAGGCCTCATTTGATGCCAAAGAATATTTGGTGTAGGACTTCTCATTATACCATAGCAATTAAGAAAAACCAACATGTATGCTTGGAAATTACTAAGATAATAGATAAGGTAGCCCTTGTCCTTAAGCTTATGAGTTCAAATAGTAACAGTAACAAAATGTGGTATTATATATATAAAACAATATATAAGGGCTGCAGTTGTAGCTCAGTGATAGAGTGTTCACCTATCACGTGTGAGGCTCTGGGTTCAATTTTCAGCACTGCATATAAATAAATAAAGTAAAGGTCCATCAGTAATTAAAAAATATTTTAAATAATATATAAATAAGGGAAAAATTAATTCTGATAGGAAATAAAAGACTGTTTCATAGAATCAGTACCATATGGTCTAAGTGTTGAAGGCTGGCTAGAATTTTTCAGGTAGAGTCAGAATAGACTATTCCAGGCAGAAAGAGTAGCATGACCAAGGGTACAGAGGTGGGGAACTAGGGAGATAAGGGAATGTCAAGAAGCCAGAGTTGACTGAACAGCTTGGGAGTGGGAAGGGAAGTGGCCAATGGGACGTGGCATTGAAGAAATAAGGAAGCAATCAAGTGAGTGTAAGAAGTCTGCTTGCTGTGAGTAGAAAGAGAAGTTGTAATGGCCAGATTTGTTGAGGAAATATTTCATAAAGGATGTATTCCCAGAAGTAGAGGAGAAGGGAGTGTTCATTTTCTTTCTTCCTTCCTTTCTCTCTCCACCCACTTAAGTACTGAGGATTGAACCCATGGGTGCTGTACCATCAAGCTACATTCCTTTATATTTTTTTATTTGAGATAGGGCCTTACTAAGTTGCCCAGGCTGGCCATGAACTTAGAATCCTCTTGCCTTGGCCCCCGAGTAGCAGAGATCACAGTTGTGTGCCACCTCCCAGACAGGTATATTCATTTTCTATGGCTGCCATTAACAAAAAATTATCACAAACTAAGCGGCTTATGACAGAAATGACAGAAACTTGCCATCTCACAGTGCTGAAGGCTGGGAACTTGAAATCAGGGTGTCAGCAGGACCCTGCTCCCTCTGTGGGTTCTAGGGACAAATGCTTCCTTGCCTCTTCCTAGCACCTACTGGTCCTTGCCATTCCTTGGTCTCTGCCTCTGTCTTCACACCACTGTGTCTGTGTCTACATGGTGTGTGGACCTAGCCAAATCCAGTGTGACCTCATCTTACCGATGATACCTGCATAGACCTCATTTCCACATTAGAAAATATTTTAGCCAGACACAGTGGCACACACCTGTAATCCCAGCAATTCAGGAGGCTGAGGCAGGAGGATCACAAGTTCAAAGCCAGCCTCAGCAACTTAGCAAGACTCTAAGCAGTTTAGCAAGACCTGACTCAAAATAAAAAATAAGTGCTCACTTCGGCAGCACATATTCCAAAATTGGAACAATACAGAGAAGATTCGAATGGCCCCTGTGCAAGGATGACATGCAAGTACGTGAAGCATTCCGTATTTCTGAGTGCAGCTAAAGCAGCAGAGGTGATTCTGCGTGTGAACAACATCATCAAAGCAGCACCAAGGAAACGAGTCCCTGATCACCATCCCTGTTAAACATTTCCAAATGCTGTTGATCTCTGGACTGCTCATAGCAAAGTTCTGTTCAAAAGACTTCAATCTTTAGAAGAAAACTGTAGAATTGATGGCTGGCTGTGCCCATTACATCCTTAAATTCGGATGTTAGCTGACCTCCTGTTTTAACATGGGGTCTAATTTATTTGCTGTTTCATTTTCCATAAAATTAAGTTGATTTAAAAGTTCATTTCTCATGGCATGCATTAAAATTTTGAATGACTAAAAAATAAATAAATAAAAATAAAAAGGGCTGCAGAGGTTGGGTTCAGTGGCACAACACTCTCAGCACCACATAAATAAATAAAATATAGGTATGGTGTCCATCTACAACTAAAAAAAAATTTTTAATGTTTAAAAGGGGGGAGGTGCTGGAGATATAGCTCAGTGGTTAAGTGTCCCTGGGTTCAATCCCTGATACCAAAAAAAATAAATAAATAAAAGATCATATTTTTAGGTTTTGGGTACACATGAATTTGTGGGGATACCAATCTGCCCAGTACAGCAGGAAATTAAAAATAATGTGAAATATTCTTGGTCTTAAAGTTCTGCATCTGCCTAATCCCTAATATTTAACTCTCTTTTATGAAACACTGTTGTTCACAAAAGTATATTGTTATTATTAACACCTACTTATTCATGACCCATTCATATTTTGATTTTTATAAGTTGTCATTGAAAGTCACAGTATTTTATGTCATTGTAAAACATTTAAAATTAAGTCATCACTAAGTAACTCCGTCCTTCTTCTTGTCTCTCCTTGGTAAAAAAACAATCACGGACACACAGTTTCATTGTTCCAAATGTGTAAGATTAAATGCATTTTGGGGAAAAAGATTTTTTTTAAAGCAAAGCCATTCCATTAAGTAGACCTAAATTTAGATCGCCAGAGCCTTGTAGACACTGAAGAGCAAGTGTCGAAACTCATAATGAGTTCCAGACTGCTGCAGCTGAGCTGCCTGCTTCTCAGCAGTAGCCCTTGCACTAGCTTGCTCCAAAAGAAGGAGTGCGCAGATGAGGGACTCTTATCTTCAAGGCTATCGTTTCAGGTATTAGTTAAAATTTCACATTCTTGACCTTCACAATTCTTAAATCATGAATTCCTAGCAACCATAATCTGTAAAAGAAAAAAAAAAAGCATATTAACACATCCCATAATAACAAATCAAAGATTATTAACTTAACATATTTAATTCAACTCAAAAGAACCAAATATGAAACATTCACTCCCTCCACCCCTATACCTGCAAGCCCAGCTTTTTCTGACAATATCCCTTAGTTAGAGAAAATGCAAATGAAGCTTCTGGAATTCAGCTTAAAAGAGAAAACATTTTATAGCTGGCATGGCTAATTTGACAATATATATGAGTGCCAGTAATTCTCTTAATATAATTCTTGAATAAAAATCTTAGAGGTGAAGGAGCTGGGGATATAGCTCAGTTCGTAGAGTGCTTTCCTCGAGTGCACAATGCCCTGGATTCAATCCACAGCACCACAAAACAAACAAAAAAAGAATTTTAGAGGTGAGAAAATACTGCTTCCAAAGCTCTTAATGATGGGCTAACTCCAGATGTATTGTATTTCAGATCTGGAATTGACTCTCTTTGGTGTGAAATGATCACCAATACGTAAGACTTAATGTTACTGTTAAGACTGGGCTGAGTTAACAGGAGCAACCCCTTAGTTTTCTGTGTGGAATTAGTTTCAGTTCTGTAGGCCATTCTAGATAAAGAGCACTTCAAATTGTATCTGTTAGACATGACTTTTTTGGAGGGAGGGAGCATAACAGGTTGAACTCAAGGGCACTCAACTCCTGAGCCACATCCCCATCCACAGCCCTAATTTATATTTTATTTAAAGACAGGGTTTCACTGAATTGCTTAGCACCTCACTTCTTTTGCTGAAGCTGGCTTTGAACTCAAGATCCTGCCTTAGCCTCCCGAGCCACTGGGATTACAGGCATGCACCATCACACCTGACTAATGACTTTTATTTTTGCAGCTTCGATTCAATTCAGATTCATTTAGATTCATTCTCTCTCTCTCTCTCTCTCTCTCTCTCTCTCTCTCTCTCTCTCTCTCTCTCTCTCTCTCTTGGGATTGAACCCAGGGGCACTTAACCACTGAGCCACATCCCCAGCCCTTTTTGTTCTTTATTATGTCTCACATCATTGATTAGGGCCTTGCTACATTGTTGAGACTGGCTTTGAACCTGCAATCCTCCTGCTTCAGCCTCCCAAGCCACTAGAATTAGAGGTGTGTGCTACCATGCCAGGCAAGATTCATTTCTTGAGTATCTATTGTGTTTCAGGTATCAAGTGTACCAGTGAGAATAAGACAAGATCCTTGGCCCACCCATCAGCCCTCCATGGCAAGTTAGTGCATAATTGCAACATATTGAGAGGCAGATACAACATATTGAGAAGGAATGCCCAGAATGCTATGGAAGCTCAGAAAAGAGCATCTAAAACTTGCTTGAAAGAAAAGTATAATTCTCTTGTTTATACAAACATGAATTCTATGCTTTGATAATTGACTTCAATATTGGTACCTACAAAAAGGAAATGTATTCTAGCAAACATTTTTTTAAAGATAGGATTTGCCAAAACAATCTACTCTAAAAATAAATCAATAGATTGATCTAAGAAATCTTAATTATTCCTTAATTATTTTCTTAATTAATTCTGTAGTCAAAGCCTTAAAAGGATTAATGGTCCACTCACCAAAGTCATCAATGATAACACTCAATTTAAAAATAGCTTTTCAACCAATTCACCCACCCTCCTTGCTGAAATTAAATTGTGGAAACTGTCCTCCACTCCTAATTTACTTTTACTCCTTTCTTTAGGTGTTCACTTAAATACACTTTATTCTGCCCCCTAAATATTCCTTTATTCCCCAACATATTTTTACCTTCATTACCATTATTTTATTGCCCATAGCTCACCTGGATTGTGGCAATGATTTCTTACTTGCTCTCCCATATCTACTCACTGTCTGCCAGTACTCCTCCACCGACATGATATCCATGCAAGTATTTTCCCTTATTAAAAATCTTTTCACCCCTTACCTTCGCCTACAGAATAAATTCCTCAGGGCACTCATGGTCCTTCACCAACTGGCCGTTGACTACCTCTCAGTACTGATCTCCTGCAATAGACCTCCTTGTACCAGGGCAGTTGGTTGAAATTCCTAGAGCACTTCCTGCTCTGAACATCCTGTTCCTTCTACATCTCGTCTGCTCCCAAGCCATCAAGCTTCTGTGCCTCCCTTAGACTCAATTTGTAAATCACTTCCTCTGTGAGGTCTTTCTGGCAGTCTCGCTTTCACCTAACTACCTTTGTACCTTGTATTTACAAGATAAATTTACTGCTGTTACACCCTCCCATTATAATTTGAGATTCTCCCCATGTCCAAAAATAAGGTTCACTTTCCAGTTAATAGAAAATTTGGGGAATCATCCCATCATTCCTCATCTCTAGAGTCTCCCTGGGCTAGAAGAATGGATACAAGTAAGGGCCTCAAGGGAATTCTTCCTTGGCATGTGGACTTGAATACACTGAGGAGGCAGCTCCAGAGCCTGTTCAGTTAACTCTGCATCTTACATGGTCTGATGCCACATGCTTTTCTAAGTATGCATCTTTGACAAAAAGAGCACCCCAGAGCCAGGCACAATGGTGCATGCCTGTAATCCCATCAGCTCAGGAGCCTGAAGCAGGAGGATCACAAGTTCAAAGCTAGCCTTAGCAATTTAGTGAGGCCCTAAGCAACTTTGCAGGACCCTGTCTCAAAATTTTAAAAAATTAAAAGGGTTGAGGGTGTAGCTCGTGGTAGAGTGCCCCTGGGTTCAGTCTAGAGAAAAACATATAAAATACCCTACCCTAGAAGAGAAAGTCCACAGAGCATCCAATGATGCATCTTTTTGCTGAGGCAGCAACCTTTCTTATCTTGAATTCATGACTTCTTTTGACCTTTCCAGGCCATGCTGAAGATTAAGGAGATCTGGAGTATGCAAAGAAAGAACAAGATTAATTACGGCCTTCAGGGGATATAGGAAGGGTGTGTATAGCCTTACGGTATGTCTGCCTCATCAATTCCCTAGACAAGGGGGATTTGGAACTGGTTACCAGCTGACATCTAATCTCTAGAAGATAAAAATGTTCTAGTTTTTTTAAAAAATCTAAAGAAAAATGTAAGAAATCTGGTTTTAAATGCTTCTTGTTTCTTACCTCATACTCTTCAAATATTGTTGAAAATCACTGGTTTCCTGCTAGGTTTTTGTTTTGCTTTGAGGTTTTTTGGTTTTTTGGTTTTTTTTTTTTTTTTTTTTTTTTTTTTGCTTGTTTGTTTAGTTTTTGTACTTGGGGATTGAACCCATGGGTACTTTACCACAAGCTCCATTCCCAGTCCTTTTCATTTTTTGTTTTGAGACAGGGTCTCACTGAGTTGCTAAGGCTGGCCTTCAGCTTGAGCTTGCAATCCTTTTGTCTCAGCCTCCCAAGTCTCTGGGTTTATAGACTATGCCCTATGCACTACTCCTGTTAGATTTTTAACTCCTGTTTCTTATGCGTGTCCTCATGGAAAAACCCAATATTTGTCCTATTTCCAACAGGAATGGGTTTTCCAATGGAACAAGACCAATAGTGCCTAGGTCTAAGAGATCCAATGAGTTCAGAGAAAAATTCAGCCAAGGGGTTTTATATGTGCATAGATAAATATTGAGAGACAGCATCAAAGAATTATAAAACTATCTAAAAATTGCAGAGGAGAATGGAGCTACAGCCCATCAAAATTAAAGGATGGACATTTGGAAAGAATATGTACTTTGGAGCAAAGCAGGCCTGGATTTAAGTCCCACATATTAGTTGTAGAGTCTTATGCAGGTCTGTTAACTTCACTAGGTCTTGGCTTCCTCTTTATAAAATGGGGTTCATAGAAACCTTCCTTATGAAATTGTTAGCCTTAGAGTTAATGTTTGCAGAATGCTTTGCAAGCAGTTGGCTCTGGTAGTTATGATTTTAGGTTTCTGATGTGATGGAATCTGATGTTTCACCCAGATCCCCCCAGGAGTGCTGTTGGCAGTGATTTCTATTCAATGACTGCTCAGGTGAGTGTGTAAACACCTGGCTTTCTTGACTAAACTTGAAGCAATTCTGAAGGGCCATCCCAGCTTCAGATCACCCCATGGTTCAGCCAAGTCAGTGATAAGCTTATGTGGCAGCTCAACCTCTCTCACTCCACTTTTCTTCCCTCCCTTCCAAGGATATTGACCCCAAGAGCACTTCTAAACAAATGTCCTGCATGCTAAACTCTATTCCAGAGTCTACTTCCAAAGGAACCTAACCTGTAACAATTAACTTAGCGGAGGTATCCAGTCCTGGGTTATAATTCATCACACATTGACCCAAGATGCTAAAAACCAAAGATACTGTGGCACCTTGGCCAGGTGCCAGGAGGTATTTTAGAAAGACAGGAAAAGCATCAGAAAAAACTGTAAGGGAAAGAGTAAACCCCTAGAGACATGTGGAATTTGCCCATAGAAAGGCATTTGATTGTTTCCAGAATTTAAAAACACTCTAAATCCTCTTCCACATTAGCCCGGCGCAGGGAAATGTTCTTCAGCATTAACTTCCTAAAAAGAACTTGGCTATGAGGTTCGCATCAATATAATTAAGCAAATGTAATGATTAGTCTTTTCCAGCATTGAGCTTTTAATTCCTTCCCAGTGGCAAGGGCCCAGTTAGAGACCTTCCTGGAAGCAGAGTTATTTTCCTTTCCCTTGACTGTGTTGGTGGCATAAGCAGTTATTTTGGAGCTGGGCAGCATTGCAAACATATTTTGGGGAACTCAGTTGTTTAGGCAGGAGCCCCCTGTCTCACTCAGCCTCTTCCCATCCCCTCCCAAACACATATTATGCTGTTAAAATCAGCAAATTAGCCAATCCTGAAGTTAACTTCTAGGGTTTCATTGAACTCTAATTTGGGCAGGGACACCATCTCCAGGAATGGCCTTTTCTATTCTTTCCTACACTGATTTCATCAGATAATAAAAATTGAAGACCCAGGAGGAAGGAGCTCATCAAGTAAGACTAGCTGTTACCAATTAGCCTGGTCACTGAGTAATTAATCAACCAATACTTCTTGAGGACCATGTGCTAGGCAGTGGGCTGTGGACCACAAATGCAAACACTGCACACAAGTTTCCACCTCAGACGACAGTGGGCATGAACAGGGGAAGGTTGGCAGTAGAACTGTGAGGTGGTACAAAGAGTACAATGAGATCAGAGAGAAAATGACTTTTCCCAGGTCACTTTTTCAGTATCTCTAAACCTTGAGGTCACTCAGGTAGTACCTTGCCCAAAGCACTTAGTAAATACAGTTGGTGTTTTTCCCAGTGGTTTTCTTTTTTTTTTTTTTTTTTTTTTTTTTTTTTTTAAAAATTTATTTTTTTTTTTTCTTTTGTTTTTAGAGAGAGAGAGAGAGAATTTCAATATTTATTTTTAGTTTTCGGCGGACACAACATCTTTGTTTGTATGTGGTGCTGAGGATCGAACCCGGGCCGCACGTATGCCAGGCGAGCGCGCTACCACTTGAGCCACATCCCCAGCCCTTCCCAGTGGTTTTCATTCATTTTTTTTTAACCTTGAAACAACACAATTGCTTTAGTCAGCTTTTCTGCTACTGTGACCGAAAGACCAGTCAAGAATGATTTAGGAGGAAAATTGTATTTGAGGCTCACGATTTCAGATGTCTTACTCCACAAATGGTGGGCTCCATTCCTTGGGCACAAGGTGAGGCAGAACATCATGGCAGAAGTGTGTGGTGGAGGAAAGCAGCTGGGAACACGGCACCCAGGAAGCAGAGAGCTCTGCAAAATAAGGACAAAATATGAACCCAAAAGGCATGCCCCTAGGGACAACCCCTCTTTCAGCCACACCCTACCTGCCTAGAGTTACTACTCAGTTAGGGATTAAAAATCCCTATCGGGATGAATCCACTTGACTGGGTTAAAGGTCTCATAACCCAATCATTTCACCCCTAAACCTTTTTGCATTATCTCACACATGAACTTTTAGGAGATACCTCATATCCAAACCATAACAATATTCAGTGGGCAGCAGACGTACAGGGTTTTTTCAATGGTGACATCTCAACCAGTGTTGTGTGTGCCTCTGTAAATCTTGGTCTCCATATTGTAGCCTTGCCATATAGAGGCACCCAGATGACAAGGATGTTCCAGGAATCTTGGGGGACCTGCTGGGTCAAGGCTCCTGCCTCACCTCCATTTATAATACTGCCAAAATATGCAAAATGAGTAGTCACTCCTGCAGAGGAGGCCAGAAGTCTGGCTTCTTTATATCACACTTTAAAGGCCAGACCACATCAGGTCATCCCCACCTCACTGCCAGTACATGAGAGATGTGTTTCCAAGTCCAGGAATTATTTATAGACTAAGAGACATCTGTTGCTGCTAGCCACTGAAACATCTGGGAGAATGACAGGAAACTAACAAGTTTAAGGACTAGGGCATGTATCTCAAAGCACACCCTCAGCTTCTACCTCAGCCCAAGGTCAGAGACTCTGCCTCTGGTTAAGTCTGGGATGCTGTCAGGATGAGATTAGAAGGGACATTTATCAGACCCTTCTCTGTCAGTTCTTCTTTCTTACATAACTGGACATTGGAAGAGTTCCCTATCCTATATACAGGACCATACAAATAAAACTTTATTCCCTACTCTTACCCCAGCCATTTTACCCCTAAGGCCTTCCCATGATTCAGGGTCCCCACTGCCAACTGTAGTCTAAGCAGTGCTTGGAGGACAGAGGATAGTAATAGCCTCAGGATCTACTCTGAGAAGTTCCTGCAATGATCCTCACCATGTGAGGGTGAAGGCATGCACAGGGGATCTAACAGAACTTTTCCATCACTCACAATGCAAAGTGAAATGACCAAATTCATCGTAGCAGAATAGTTTTACATATGGTATTCACTGTCTCAGGCCAGCTAGATGCAGCTTCTAGAATTGAATGAATTCTCTTTAGTTACTCTTCCCATTTACTGTGAGCAATGGCCCTGAGTTTTTTCAATTAGTTAAACTAGTGATAAATGCCTTAAACATCTACCTTGTTAGAGCTACCTGATTATCCTTTTTAAATACAACCAAAAAAAGGAAAAACTTTTTAAAATCTTTGTTTAGGCCAAGCATGGTGGCACACACCTATGACCCAAGCAGCTCAGGAGGCTGAGGCAAGAGGATCATAAGTTCAAAGCCAGCTCAGCAACTTAGTGAGGCCCTAAGCAATCTAGTAAGACCCTGCTTTAAAATAAAAAATAAAAAGGGCTGGGGATGTGGCTTAGGGGTTGAATACCCCCGGATTCAATCCCTAGTACCAAAACAATAAAACAAACAAACAAAAGAAAACAACTTTGTTTAGGAGAAGAGAGACCTGGAATATGATTACTCTGGTCAACTAATAACAGAATCAGAGATTTTGCACATGTAAAGTGACAGAAGACCATTTAAGAGGTGGGAAACTGAGGCACAGAGAGAAAAGACTTGCCCAATGGATTGCTTGCCTTTCTGACATCATTTTCCTCCTGCCGCTAATTCCCTACCCAATGCTGAACATGGAGGACTTGCCTTCTGGCATAGAACTATGTGTTCAGGGCATATTCCCCCAGCCCTCCATGGAGGGCAGCTGGATCCTTTTCCAGGAAAAGGGAGAGAAGGGGAGAGCTGGTCATGACATCAAGGCAAAAGTCTGACTGAGAAGCCTTAAGGAAAGCAGATGTAGACAGGAGTCAGCAGTAGGCAGAGGGCTAGGGCAGCACTCAGCCTCCTTCCAAGTCACCAGAGCCTACAGACCAGGAGAGGAACATTCTCGAATAGATTCCTGCCACTGACAGCAGAACTGGGGTGAGAAGGGGACTCTTTCTCTGAATTAGTGTTGATGATAACTGCTAGCGTTACTTTCCGGTGATCTCATTCATAGCAAATATGCAGTGAGTTTTGAGCTAGTTAGCCGATGAACATAAATGGTAATTGGGGACTTGAACCTTGCATCAGAATTGGGCAGCTGCCAACTGTCATAAAAGGCAGAATTTGAAAACCTGGCAGGAAGGAGCAGAGTTTGACTCACAGCCTCATGCTCTGAAGTTGTTCCTCTTGGTACATGAAAACATGGGAGTTAAATGAAAGTGAGAATTGTGCAGATGGAGCTGGACTCTGGTAGAGTTCAAAAATCCACTTTTTCCACTTAGCTCTGCAGTCTTGGCTACAAGAGCTACAAGTCACCAACAGATGCTGGAGAAGGGTAGATCTAGTCCAGTAGTCTCCAGACCAGCATCACCTAGGAATTTGTTTGCTTATTTTTCTTTTTTCTTTTTGTGGGGAGGGTACCAGGGATTGAATTTAGGGGCATTCGGCCACTGAGCCGCCTTTCCAGCCCTATTTTATATTTTATTTAGAGACAGGGTCTCACTGGATTGCTTAGCACCTTGCTTTTGCTGGGGCTAGCTTTGAACTCCCCAGCTGCTAGGATTACAGGCATGTACCATCACACCGGGCTTATCTGGGAATTTGTTAGAAACGAGAAGTATCAGGCCCCACCCCAGACCCACTGGACCTGACACTCAGTGGGGGGCTGGGGAATCTGTGTTTTAACTAGAATCACTTGGAGGCAAGTGATTCTGATTCAGGCTCAAGTTTGAGAACCACTGGTTCTAAGTACGGAGCAGTTCTGTTAAGTAACAATAGAGGATGAAATACACATGATTCAATAGACACTATACCTTTTAATGTTTTGACTTTGATTAGAATAAAAAGAAAAAAGTATCAGGTAAAATGTGTTTTAGTAAATTAACTCAGAGCTTCTCTTAAAATAACAGATTCTTTCCAGAGTCAAAGCTACAGGACCTAACTATAGCATCAGACTGTCCTCCAGGCATTCCCAGGTGAAGGAATATATAACAGGCTGTTTGGAAACTCTCCCTTCAGAGCAAGCTAGCTGTCTGCCTCCTCTCTTTCCTCTTCTTCCTCTTCTCCTCCACCACTGGGACTGCCACAATTGAGAGATCTGGGGTTTGTCCTCCTGCTTTCCCAGGCCTTAGCATTTGTACAGTAAACCATCTCTCCACCCATGTTTGGCTCATGGCCCCAGCTGTCTCACTTTTCTCTTGGGCCTCTGGGTATTGTTGGTCCAGAAAGGTTGTTTCCATTTAGTGCTGGAAAGGGGAGATATTCATAAACCTGACCTTGTACCAACAGTGGGACCAGAAACCAAGAGGTAGGTCCTGGAGCCTAACTGATTTCTTTCTATCTGCTGTTATGAGGGGCTTTCAAGGGAGGTGCTGCAGTCCTTCTCAAAAGAAGCAGGGAGAATGACTTGACCCATCCTGTCCTAGCATAGGATGCCAACAGCTGTGTGTGACCTTGAGATTCTGATCAGGGAGCCCTGGGCTCTACTCACCCTTCTTAATCCTGTTGTGCATCCATTCACCTGAGAATGTGGGGGGCAGGGGGTTGGTGCTACAGTCAGCTCCTGTAGCTTTAACACCAGAGAGAACCTGTTATGTTCCTTAAGAGGTTCTGAGTTGCCAGGCACCACTGTCCAGTAGTCTCCAGACTTTACAGCCCACACCTGTAATTCCAGCAGCTCATAAGGCTGAGGCAGGAGGATCACAAGTTCAAAGCCAGCCTCAGCCAGCCTCAGCAACAGCAAAGTGCTAAACAACTCAGTGAGACCCTGTCTCTAATTTAAAAAAAAAAAAAAAAAAAAAAAGGCTGGGGATGTGGCTCTGTAGTTGAGTGCCCCTGAGTTCAATCTCTGGTACTACCCCCTGCTCCCCCACCAAAAGGCTCTGAGTTAATTTTTTTGCCAGATACATTTTTATTTTTAATTTAGTCAAAACCAAGGCATTATAAGGTACAGTGTCTACTGGAATTGTATGGTATCTGGTCTTCAACCTCATTCAACTCCTCTTTCTCACAGAGTATGTCAGGAACATAGAGGAGGTTCTGCCTTTTTTCTCTATAGCAGGAGGAACAACTGCCAGGCATCTAAAGGAGTTTGGGTTGACTGTGTGTATTTTATATTTTCTACTCTTCTCTGACCAAGTCTGGGAGACATAGCCTTGGGGTATAGAGACGATGCAGATCTGTGCTTTGAGAACCACTTAGGGAAGACTTCCAAAATGATGTCAGATTCCTATAAGGGAGAGGACACTGCAAAGTGAATAGCTGGCCAGGATCCACCCCAGAGTTCTTATCCAGGGAAAGTGGGCTTCTGTACCTTGAGGGCACATTCTCATTGCTGAAGCCTCATAGAGTTTAAGTCCATTCATTCTGAAGGAAGAGGAGTCATAGGAGGCAGGGGAAGTTGGTAGGAAAAATTCACAGGGTTCTTATGTACATTATGTCTCTTATTTGGGACCTCAAAAATAATCCTTCTAGAGATGTGGTATTAGCCTTGTTTTACAAATAAGGAAACTGAAGTTCAGACAGATTTCAGTACCGGTCTGAGATCACAGAGGAGGAGTAACTGAACAGGGCCTTGACCAAGTCTAGCTTTTGTTCCCAGGGCTTTTACCTTTCTAGTGTACTTCCACTCTGTTCCCCTACCTCCACCTCAAGTTCTAGGGAATGCAAGTGTTCTGGGGAGGATACTTGAAAATGAGACTGTACTAGGATTCAGAAATCCCAATCTCTTCTATTTATGAGGTTTGTCCACTCAGGATCCATCATTTATGTTGGTGTTGGTCAATCATTTTCTGTGGGGGAGATGAGGTTAAGGGAATAGGTACAGATGGACTGTTCTCATAATCCCTGACCACCCAGGCCTCTCCCTGCATCCACAGAAATTCCCAGATTTGTCAGATAACATGCATTTGCCCTGCTCCCCCCAACTTAAAAAAAAAAAATAGTTGTCAAACTGTCCTTAGGTTAAGGGCAAGGGGAAGCTGACTTTCTTTAAAAGTAATCTGAAGCAGTATTATAAGAGAAGCATAGGTGTATGGGAAGGAGTGTGTGTGTGTGTGTGTGTGTGTGTGTGTGTGTGTGTGTGTGTGTATGAGAGAGAGAGAGAATATGAATATGAACTGTGCACAAACTAATGACTTTTTGTTTGTTTTGTTTTTTCCCAAGCAAGCCTGGCTAAATTTCTAGTAATTCTGCAGCTATGATATTACTAGTCTCCTGAAATATTCTCACTGGCCAGAAAAATACAACTCATATTTATTTGGTCAGTAGCAGAATGTGGTGGTGATGCTTCTAAGAATCTGTCCCTTTATTTGTAAAAATGGCCTTGCCATGGGAAAGATGGACAAACTGATTTTCTTCAGGCCAAGCTCTGTTTTTCTTTTCTTTTCTTCCAGAAACCACTAGACAAAAAGAACCCATGTAGGAATGAGATGGTGTAGCTCTAGAAGGATCATCATTAATATCTCTATAAGTCTGGCCCTCCTGTTAGCCCTGCTCTTACAAACTGTAACAGTTGCAGGTTTGAGGTCCTGCTCAGAGGGTCCTATTTTGCCTTGTTGGGTCTGTTTTGGGCCATCTGTGCTGAAAGAACACTTAGTCCTCCTTCCCATGACATTTACTTGCACACAGTGACCTCTGTGTTCCAGATTGAATGTGATTCCCCCACCCCACGTGCACATCCTTTGAGTGCCACACCATGTGGTGGTGATCTAAGCCAGTTCTCTGACCTAAGTAAGGTCTGCCAAGAGGGCTCCCTGCAGCATTGCACCTGGCATCTGACCCTTCAGGCATCAGTGCAGCATCATGAAAACCTCCCTGCTCTCTCAATTTGCATGTGGAATGGGAGGTATTGGGGCAAAGAAGTTCCTGAATGTATTAAAGATTAGATAAGAACTATGGCTAAGGAACACAGATCCTGTTTCCCCCCTGAACTTTGCTTTCCCACCCTCTGGACTTGGCCGCTCTCCTGGGAGTCACATGGTCATCTGTTCCCATGGCAGCCTCCTGGTGCTACAGTTTGGATACCAAGTGCCTGCTTGGGCCCCATCCTTCCCAGCCTGACTGCCGAGTTCTGAGACCGGACCCAGAAGAACACCTGGGCAGGGCTAAGCTGTGTCCCTTTTGTATTCATGGCAGCCTGATGCATAAGACAGTGTGGCTTCAAGTGGGCATCTCTGTATTTCCCCCTGGAATGAGATTCCTGATCCGTCTCCCAGAGGGAGCTGGCTATTCTCCTAGCTGCAGCCTCAGCAGCTCCTGGACAGATTTTGTTGGTTTACCACTAAGCAAGAAAAAGTGGGCTCCTGGGCCAGGAGCCCACAGGGGTTCCCTCCCTTCAAAGAAAATGTAAGTGAGCATGGAAGGTGCTGAGGTTTAGAAATCTGGGGCCCTGCAATTAGCACTTATGCCCCTCATCCTCCCTCCGCCTCAGATAGCTGGGCTGGGTGTAGTGTGGGACCAGGGGAGGTAAGAGCTGCCCCAGTAATTCAGTCACACTTTTCTGCTCTGCTCACTCATGCCATGGCCCTGAGAAGATGAACTGATGTGTCCATTCCTCTATGACATTAAAGAGCTTTTACACAGCATCTGCTCCTTATCCTGGCAGACATTGGCACACACACGTGCCCTTAGAGAGCTCTGACGAGGACAGCAAGGATGCCTTTGGCCTACAAGAAATTTAAATATGAATTTAAGCTAGAATGGAGGCTGAGTGCCAATCTTTTCCCTGTCAGACTTAGAGGACAACTTCAGCTCTTGCCTCTCCTCTAAGCTCCCTTATCTTAGTGTGGTCTTCTTCTTCTTCTTTTTTTTAATATTTTTATTTTTAGTTGTAGTTGAACACAATACCTTTATTTTTTATTTATTTATTTTTATGTGATGCTGAAAATCAAATCCAGGGCCCTGCACGTGCTAGGCGAGCGCTCTACTGCTGAGCCATAACCCCAGCGCTAGTGTGGTCTTCTTTAACCCCTGGCCTCTTGTACTTTTGGCCAGCAGGGGCCCACTTTCTGTAATCCCTCCCTTTTATCTCTGCCTTCTCCAGGGGCCCATGAAACCTCAGTCAGCTCCCATTTAACAGCATGTGGCTGAAGGTGAAGGAAGCTGTAATCCTTCTTGTCCCCTCGAAGCCTCACTTAGTTGGTACTTAAAATATGTGTGCCTCACAGGTAGATGGGATTGGATAAGGTGAAGCTTAATGAGTGGGGGCTCTCTTCATGTTGGCTCCCCTCATCAGGATTCACCATGCCAGGGCCTGACTCCATCCATGATGGGTTAAAATAAAGCTTCTCTGGCTTAAAGGCATTATGAGGCAGAAAATGCAATTAACCTTGAAAAGTTTAGGTCACTGACTCAGCTTGCTTGCTGCTTGCTGCTTCAGTCCCTTCGCTCAAGAATAGGCAAAACATAGAAAACCAGAATCACACATTCCAGGGAGGAGCAAGAAGAATTCTCCCAGCCTCCGTTGCAATGTGATTCTAAGAGCTTCAGGGATTGTTCTGTGCACCATATGGAGAGAATAAATGGATTTTCTTACCTGAACTGTTATTTTCAAATATGTGTAGGTATTATTGTGGTTCATAAAATTCAAATTTATTTTTAACTGAGTACTTAATATAAGTTACTTTGACCCAATAATGTCTTGGGAGGAGAATAAGCTCTGAGGTTTAACTGGAGGATAAGGATTTGGGTGCTCTGCCTCAGCTCACTTGTCCTAAAGATAAACGTTCTCAGGCATGGAGCTCTGACTTTGTGACTAAACAGTAATCACCTGTCAGTACCAGTGCCTGTTTCTGCAGTATAATCAATGGCTCAACATTCAGCACACAAAGTGCAGTGTAGCCATAGTGCCAAGGTAACTACAGGCAAAGGGAAGAGAAGATAGAGTCCCTGGGCTTTGCCATCCCACCAAAAGAGAAGACTGGCTGCACAGAATATTCCAGAAACCCCTGGACTTAGGGATAGGAGGCCATGGGGAGGGTCTCTTAGAACACAGCTGGCATCTGTAAGTGCAAGGGGACTCCTGAGACCAGGAAGTTGTATAATTCCGAAAATTTTTCATGCCAATGGCTTATTGTTGATGTTACAGCTGCAAGTGACTCCACCCAGAGTCCACTTCAGGCCACCCTTCCAGTCACAGGCGTTAAGTACCCCAAGGGAGGGGCATGTTGTAGAAAGTACCTCCACAGTGCTGAGTCATCCTGCCTTTGTATAGGCTGGAAATTTGAACTTCATGGAGATGGGAGGCCAGAAGCAGCTCTATTCTACCTCCTATCCCCACTCCCTTCACCCAGCCCTATCCCTGGAGAAACAGCAAAGGAAGATGCTTCTTTCTATGGGTCTACGAAAACAGCCTCATAGCCATGCATCTACCACAGGCAGATGGGAACCTGAGGGACCAATGACCTCCTGGTGGGGAGCACACCAGGGGAACCCACCAGATGCTGAGAAATAACCAGAGAAAGATCCTTTTTATAGCTACAGGGAATATGTAATGGGATAGGTTCTTGTTTCCTAATTCCTACAAGAGAAAAGCCATGCTTCCATTTTCTTCCTGTGAAGTGAGAAAACTCTATAGTTGGATCTATTAAATCTAAGGTTCTTAAGCAGCCGAGAGCCTTACAAGTACATCTGAGCTGCCAGCCCCTGAGAATGAGTTGTGGAAGGCAGGATTCTTATTAAAAGTCCTTGTGATTTCCATGACAGAAGCAGTTTCCCCATGGCTATTTCCCAGGCTCCTATAATGTGGTTGCTGTATGGATGGAAGCAAACTCCTTCAGCCATTAAAATTCATGCTAGCTGATCCCAAATGTAGTAGCCAGCTTGGTGCAAAGTAAAATTTGTAGAGGAAAATAATCACAATATGCATTTTGTACAATTCCATTTCCGTTTTTCTGAAAGAGATAATAGTGTAGGATGTGTTGCGTGGGACAGAGTTGAACATATTTCCTCCACTCTCAGAGAGCCTTAAACACAAGTTTAAGCTCTGAGGCATCAGTGAGCAAGTGGTGAGACCCAGTTTGTGGCCCACACCCGGGAGTCCTCATGTGATTCCTAATCTCTGCCCTGAGAGTAGCTCTTTCTTGTGGGAAACCAAAGGGTATGGGAATGGGACCACTACTTCAGAAGTAGAGAGGGGAGCCAGGGGTGGTGACGCACACCTCTAATCCCAGCGGCTCTGGAAGCTAAGGCAGGAGGATCACTAGCTCAAAGCCAGCCTCAGCAATTTAGTGAGGCCCTAAGCGACTCAGCAAGACTCTGTCTCTAAATAAAACAAAAAAGGGCTGGGGGTGTAACTCAGTGATTAAGTGCCTCTGGGTTCAATCCCTGGTACCACCGCCCGCCCCTGCCCCCCCACACACACACATAGGAAGTGTGAAGCCAACAGGAGAGGGAGGCACCCACATGGTCCCTCCTCCTTTAGCTGAGCTGTCTACCACTCATCCTTCCATCCCTGCAAAGATAAGCTTCTTAAGATATTTGTGAGAGGTTTGGTATCCTGCCCTAGTTCTCCTTCAATAATGTAGGGTGAGCCAGCAGAAGAGGCTGAGGGGAGATGTAAACCTTTCATGAACAGGCATGTCTTTAAGACCTGTTTCTTGGAACCAGGCCAGATCCTTCTGTACCACGGCCCTGGTACACATATAAATCTCACCTTGGTACAGGTGAGATCTTTGGATCTTATAAGACAGCCTCAATTTGGATACAAAGTTAGACATGGACAGGCCAGAGTGAGTCAGCGGAACTACAGAGGTCATGGGGGACAGACCTAGAGATGCATGCTTTGCAGGCCTTCAGATGTTCTGACAGTTCCCTGCATGTCATTCTTCCAGTCATCCTAGATACCCAGGCAGGTCTCTGAAGTAGAAGTTATGGGTTATAAACAACCTAACATCTTAACATTTTGTAAAACCTTGTAGCCAACCTTCTACCTGCTATTCATTCAATAATTTATTCAACAAATAACCATTGAGGACCTCCTGCCTTCTATCAGGCCCTGTGCTGACCTGGGGAAAGGCCCCATTTTCAGGAAAATTACAGTCTCAAAAAGGAGCAGACAACAAATAAGTAAATAAGTCAAAAAGGTAATTACAGACTATTATAAGTGCTATGAAGACCATAAACAGAATAATGAGATGGAAAGCTAGAGAAAGGCCATCCTTTAGGGGAAGACCTCTCTGCAGAAGGGGCTTTTGAAGTGAGACTTCAAGGATAAGAGTGGCTAAGAAGAGCTATAGGAAGAGCATGCCAGGCAGTGGGAAGACAAAGACACAGGCAGAAAAGCCTTGGTGTGTTCAGGAATAAGCCACAGCAAGAATGCAGTAAGGAGAATGATTTGGGATGAGCTCAAAGAGAAGGCAGGCGCCAGGCTACATAGGGCATCACAGGCCATGACCAAAGGTAGGACTCTTTTCTGAGAGCAATGGAAAGACCCTGGCAATGTGAAACAGAAGTGAGGAGTGTAATTAAAGATCACTGAATGTTCACTATCACATTGTTTGTAATAGGTTAAAACAAATTCCATCAATGTGGAACTGGATAATGTCTGAGGTATATTAGTATGCACTGCTATAGAAGGATTTTCAAGATATCCTAAATGGAAAAAAAAAAACAGAACAAGAAACAGAGTAAAATATAAAATTGTGCTGCAGCCAGGCACGGTGGCACATGCCTATAATCCCAGTGACTGAGGAGGCTGAGACAGGAGGATCTCAAGTCCCAGGCCAGCCTCAGCAACTTAGCAAGATCCTGAGAAACTTAAAACAAAATTTTTAAAAGGACTGGGGATGTAGTTCAGTGGGTACAATCCCCAGTGCCAACATAATAAATAATAATAACAACTTACTGCAAAGACGGGCTAGGAATGTAGCTGAGTGGTAGAGCTCTTGCTTACCACATGTGAGGACCTGGGTTCTATCCCCAGCACTGCAAAAAAAATAGTGTGAAGATGCCAGATGTGGTGGCACATGCCTATAATTCCAGTGACTTGAGAGGCTAAGGCAGGAGGATTTCAAGTTCAAAGCCAGACTCAGCAACTTAGTGAGTCACTTAGCAACTCAGCAAGACCCTGTCTCTAAATAAAATATTAAAAATGGCTGGGATATAGATCAGTGGTTGAGCACCCCGGGTTCAATCCTCAGTACCAAAAAAAAAAAAAAAAAGTTTGAATATGTATTTTAAAGAGAAGATGTCCACATATATAGGTTTACCTATATAGAAAATATCACATAAAAGATACACAAGAAGTTGGTAATGGGTTGCTTCTGGGGTTAGAAACTGGTACACAGGGAGACTAAAGTGGAAGCAAAACTAACTCTTCATAGTATATATACTATGTTCTTTTGTACATTTCAATAGAGTACAATGTGCCTGTGTTACTTATTCAGCAAAAAGACATTGCAAAATTGTGATCACTCTGGTTGCTGTGTGGAAAATGGACTAAGCAAGGAAAGAGTGGAAGCAGAGAATTCCTTAGAGACTCTGGCAGTGGTCCAGTTGGGAAATGGTGGTGATTCTGCATATGGAGTTGGGAATGGAGATGAAGAAAAGTGGACGAATTCAAGATAGCCTTTAGAGGCAGAGCCTGCTGGATTTGATATTATTCCTGCTGTATTCCAAGCTGAAGTTGCCTGTTCCTCCCTGTTTAAGAGATATTTGTGCATTAGACATTGGAACTTGGCTTACTGACTCTATGCTGAATTCTTTGACATTTTAGTGGGGGAGGGGCGGGGGGAGCACACAGGGTGGGGGGGGGCGGGAGGGGTTGTTAGGCTTCTTCCAAGTGCTGAAAGCCTCAGAATTCCAGAGACTGTCTAATGCAGGACCCAATTGTGAACATGTGCCCTCTTTATTTCCATTTGCAAAAGCTATAAACAGTTTTTAATGACCATAAAAACAAAGTCATGCTGAAGAAGACCACTCATTTCTCAATGGAGCTTGCTTTTTTTTTTTTTTTCAGAGAGATGCCAAAGGCCAGTACCTGTTTGACCTTCTTTGCCACCACCTGAACCTACTTGAGAAAGACTATTTTGGGATCCGCTTTGTGGACCCAGATAAGCAGCGGGTAAGTCAAAATTCAAAGCACAAAGGGAGCAGAAGGTCAGTTAATAAGCCTGAATTCTTAAATTATTATTCATATTCAGAGTTTAGCCTTGGGAGTCAAGGACCAGCCAGACCCTGCACTTGAATGCCTTTGCTTTAAATCATAGCATTAGACCTGGAAGCACCTTAGCTAGGGCTCATCTAGAGAAGTCTGGCATTTTACACGTGCAGAAATGGAAGCCTAAAGAGCTTAAGTGATTTGCCCAAAGTAGCCTGGTTTGAGGCATAGCAGATGGGATAGTGTCATGGTCTTAGGGCCAAGTGCACTGGGTGGGCTTTTCCTGCCCCCTTTCTAGTAAATGGACTGTAATTCAATATTCTGGTTAGGCAGGGCCTCACTGAGGCACCATGCCAACCCCATTCGGGAAGACAGAGAGACTGACATGGACCCTTCAGAACCTTGCACATCCTGCAGTTCCAGCTCTGCTCTGTGTAACAAAGGCAGTTCTGCAGATAAGAGGTGTTGACAAGACTGTGATGCTCCAGACAGATACAGGAACAAGCCCATTATCCTTAGCCTCTACTTCATCTCCAGCTTCACCTCCCTTGACCTTCTCCTCCCTGCTGTAGTGAAGCCAGACAATACTGTGGCTCTCCAGACATACCATGCCTTCTTTCCAGAGCCTTCATCTTTGCAGCTCTGCTGCTGGAAAATGCTTCTCCTTTTCCTTACTTGTCTGTACTCCACACTTTCCTTCTTGCTACCTCCATTTCACACTTAAGATCTTACTGTGGACTCTCACTTTCTCAGGAAGTCTTCTCTAACCCTGCTCTGTATTAAGGGCCTTCTCTGGATCTGTATCCTGTCATAGTACTTATTATACCTTGCTGCAGTTACCTGTGTTCCCTGCAAATGTGTGAGTTCCCCCAAGGACATGGACTTAGATTTTCTTACTCATCATGTCTTCCATGTAACCAGCACAGAGCCGGGAATGTTGTTGATGCTCAAGGAGCATTTGCTGAAGAAGGAAGGGATGAATGAGTTAATGATTTAGAGTACCCTATCTCTCACTTCCATCTGCCCATCTTGTCCATATCTGCAGTTGTTATAATTTCCGTTCATCCTCCCTTTGCTGTCTGTGGGGATGTGCTCTTCACATCCACATTAAAGTGGGAAAATGTGCAGAAGCATCCAGCCTCTCACCACCCATGTTTATCTGCCATTTTCCAAAAAAACAGTATCACAAATACCAGAAGGCCCTCCTTTTATGGGTCCAGGAGTTCCTTCAAATTCAAACATGGGGTTTGTCTCCACCATCTTCAGGGGGCAGATCCCTGCACTGTGGGGGGTCACCACACTGAGTGGATATGCCCCTCACCATGTTAGAGTTGTGCTTTTTTTCTTTGATGCCCTGAACCATTTTGTCTTGCAGATTACATCTAGGGTTATGTACTAAACACATGAGCTTCAGGAAAGAATATAAAGGACCATGTCCCTTTCCTTTGACTAGCCCTGCTCCAGCTTCTCTCTGATGTTTCATTCCTCCCAGCCCCCAAAAAGTTCTGAGCAGCGTCAGTGTTTGGGAAGTAGTGGTGGGGTCAGCCCTTCACTCTATAAAAGCTCCACTCAATGACATAAATACGCTTCTTAGCTCTAGACTAAGCAGAAGGCCAGAAAAAATACGTTGATGCCAGGAAGCTACATGTCCCTCATCCTACTGTAGGAGCCATTCACAATAAAATGGTAGACCGCTTTGTTATATCTAGTGTGTGTTTGTTTGGTCTGAGCTTTCTGTCCCTAAAAAGGAAGGTCCATTACCCTAAAATCTATTCATTTCCTAGAGGTTCTAGTGTGTGAAACAAAAAGGGCAAAATGTGGGCTGGCGTTGTGGCTCAGAGGTAGAGCAGTTACCTAGCATGCATGAGGCATTGGGTTTGATCCTCAGCACCACATTAAAAAATAAAATAAAATAAAGGTATTGTGTCAACCTACAACTAAAAAAAATAAATAAATATTTTTTTAAAAGAAAGGGCAAAATGTGTCCTGTAGATTTATTTATTTGTTTGTTTGTTTGTTTTTTAGTTAGACTAGAACGTACTTGAGGAGAATCAGAATATACATGGAGGTGATAAAGATTAAAAGGTAGAAGAGCTAGAGAGAGAAGGAAATGGGAAAGAGGAGGACTAAACATTTATGACATGCCCACTGTGTGCCAGGCTCTGCTGTGAACACACACCAGGCCTTTTCGGCTGATGAACACTGAGCACTGAGTTGTCTCAGGCACTAAGCTAAGAGCTGCACATATGTTATTTCATGTAATCCTTAAGATTAGTGGGAACCAGTGTTTATAATTATGATACCCATTCTTCAGGTGAGTCAGTGAAGACTCTGACAGGTTAAGTAACCCCCAACCAAGATAAATCGCAAAGCCGTCTCAAGCTCAGACCTGTCTGAATGCAGAGCCTGTGTGGTTTCTCAGATGCCCCACTGGAACCACACCTGGCAGCCGTGGCAAGCAGTGCACTCTGCACCTGGGGGGTGGGGAGTGCTGTGCTGGCAGAGGCTTGAGAGGGCATCGAGGGTCTTAGGCTAACAGACTGGTAAAGAGAAGTTACCCTACTCCGTTGATTCATAGTGGAGGTGAAGGAAGTGAGCTCCCAGCTCCCCCGGGTATAAAGGTAGTCACAACCTGGCGCTAGGGTCCATCCCCACATCACTGCTTGCTCAGTAGGAATCTCTATATGTCTGGAACTCTCCTTGTCTCTCCTGAAGGAGCTGCCCTCATGCCCCTTCCCCATTGTTTCTGACTCAGACCTAGAGCCTCTGCCTTCCTTTGACTTTCCAGTGCACCCTTTCAAAGTCCCAGTGTCTGAAGATTGTATCACTGTGACCCATTTACTCAAATGCAGCAGGAAACCCCCCTCTGTGAATCTTCTTTACCTCCTCTCCTGATCCTTTCTCCCAGAGCCTAACATTATTAGTTTGCTAGGGATTCTGGGACCCAGATTTAACCAGGCAGCTGAAAAAGCAACTCTGGGCATTATCATATTCTTGGGATCCTCTCAAGAGTTCTCCACTGGACCCTTAACACCCCTTGGACAGGCTGTGACAGCTTTCCACTCCCTTCCCAGCCCTGCCTAACTTCCTCCAGCCTCAGTCCTTTCTTGAGTTCTCACTACACACAAGCTAAAGTCTTCTCTCCAGCTATTGCCAAGGGGAGTTGCCTTTTTGTCATTCAGCTCCATCTGCCCTCTGCTGATAATGCCTTTTCAGAGTCCTTCCTTTTAATTTCTATCTTCCTTTGTTTATTTCTTTTAATCTCTCAGTCTAATGGCTAGGGCGTTCTGTTTACTGAGCCCCTGACATTTGCTACGTTCCTTCACTGTACACAATTCCGGTGTGCTTTGAACAGATAGGCCTCCTCCGCCTTCACAGGCACAGCCTGGAACCCCAGTTGTTTCTGTACAATTTCATCTCTTGCCTTTGCTTCCCTGTGAAGCGGAGCCACGGTGGGCCATGTAATGTGAGAAGGACCTCTTAACCACATTGAGTGGCTATAATGAGTTGCCAGCCTCGTGGGAACTCAGATCAGAGGAAGCAAGAGAGCAGAATGTCAGCCCAGATTATCCATGTGGAGCTGACGGACGAACTGGCTCTTAGTGGGTCCATTAACTACATGACCCACAGCCCAGCCCAGAAGGTAAGAGCGGGGAATCGAGGGAGGCCAGGATACCGTCTGCATGGCCTTGGCCGCTTTCCTGCCAGAGGGAGGACTCTGCCAAGACATTACACTAGAGGGAAATAGCCAGAAAAAAGGAAAGCGTGGACCCAGTCCCCTTGTCCATTTAGCAGCTATGTGTTGAGCACTGTGCTAGGCACAGGTGGTAATTAAGATAGTTTCCTGCCCTCCTGGAGCTTACATCTATGGCCTTAAGCTACTTATGGGCAATCAAAACCCAAATAATAGCAGGTGTAGTCCTCTGCAAAGTGACAAGTTACCTGCTTAGCATAAAAACAAAAAAATACCAATAATAAATTGTATGAAGGCCCCATGTAGAATTAAGAAACAGATATAGAATGATCTTGTTGCTTCCTTCCCCAAAACATAAGTACCATGGGGAAAAATGTATCACCACTATATCCTATGAACATCCCGGGGAACAGGATAGAATTCTACACATTGGTTGTGGTTAATTATCTTATGAAACTTAGACTTTAAACATCCCCATATGCCAAGGAATCATGAGTATGTGTTCTCTAACACAAGGTTTGGCAATCTATGTTATTCAAACAAAAATGGAAGTATATGCCAGCCATCTCTGACTTCTCTCCATTTATGAAATTTCCTCTTGTCAATACTTTCTAGAGTTGCTGCCAATAGCCTCTATCCCACTCTTTTGCCCCCCACTCCTCACAAAAACAAATTCAGTACCCAACACACAACACTCAGTGAGCACAGCATTTCTCTGCTTGGGCCGGGTGGGCCTTTGTCCCCACCACACAGATGTACAATCATTGATGCCTGCTGGCATGCCAGGAACATGGCTCAGAACATTGGCACCCTGCTTTATAAAGAAGGCAGACTTTGCAGGGAAGCCCAGAGATGGCATGTGAAGCTGGAGCTATTCCCCGCCTCACAGCTGGCTCCATGGGGTGCTTATTTCAGAAAATCATATCACTCTTTACTCTCCAAGCCTATATTTCACAAGCTTTTGGACAGCTTTTACCCTAGGCTATAATCTGTCTAGTTATTTCAATTGGATAAAACAAGTTACACTTGACACTGCTTCTCATTAGGGTTTTCATGTCCTGCGTTCTCTGTTTCAGCATTGGTTGGAGTTTACAAAGTCGGTTGTGAAGCAGCTGAGATGTAAGTATTCTGTATGAAAAAAACTAAAGCCTCACCCTTGGGGCGGGTGGATGCGCCTCCCAAATGTCAGAAGTCTACAGATATGATTTTCCCCTCCTCTGAGTAAAAGCTGGCCCTAATTGAGGATTTTCTGCTGGAGGTTCAGCGGCCTCAGCACATTGGGGGGACATGTTCTGGGAGAGGGTCTCCCTAATGGACTTCTTTTTCTCTGCAGCCCAGCCTCCATTCACCATGTGCTTCCGTGTGAAATTTTACCCCGCAGACCCTGCTGCTCTGAAAGAAGAAATAACAAGGTGAGGCTGCACACACTGCCCCCAGCTACTGAGACCTGTCAGAAAGGGCTGTGACCTCAGATCCTCTGATGTGGACACTCCTAACTCTTTATGAAGGAACTATTTAGGAAGGAACCCTTTCTACTAGAACCCACTTCTGTATTTCATTGCCACATTGTTTCTTAGCTCACCCCTCAGTGGAACCAGAGCAGCATGAACTTCCTTCAAATGTGAATACTTCATCTCTGCCTGCTCACTCTGAGGGGGTCTGGAGGAACTAAATAATCAAAAGCATCTTTCTGGTACCTATGATATGGCTGCTTTAGATGTTTTTGGAGAAAGCTGGGTTGCTTCTTATTTTGGAAGATAGACTCCAAAAATCTAGTGGAGGAAATGCCAAGGCCTGATATTGAAAGACAGGCTGGGAAATACGGAAGATTCTAAATCCAACTGTGTAAACTCTGGTGTGCCATTAGAACAGGTCCGTGATAAACTCTTTATTGTGAGGATCATGTTCTGAGGCAGGCAGACAGCTACATAACATGAATTCTATCTCGTCCAGCACCACTCAAGGATGAGAAAGAGCCTGTGTGCCCACAACCATCCTGCAAGAGGGTCAGTGAATAGGAGCTTCAGAGCTTCCCCAGGACTTTGTACATCGGAGCCAAATTCACACTAAAAGTCTCACCTCAAAGATTCAGGAGCTCTCTATAACAGGGAGTCCTTATTTCAACATAAGCAAAATCTTGATGTTACCTATAGCTGGTGGGGGCCATAGGCGAAGAGTAATGCCAGGGAGTTGTAGAACTGAGGAAGAGATGGCACCAACAGCTCAAATCCCTTCCCTGCAATCTTGGAGATGGCAAAGATAGGAATGAGGCTATTGCTGTCATATCGATGGCTTGTCCTGCATAGACTTGGAGATCTATTTCTGGATCCTAATCTACTTAGGAAAATCCCAAAGAAAAGAAAGAAGGAAAAAGAAAGGAATAATATAGAATTATTTTCATTGCCATTCTGAAGAGCATGCTTTCCATCAGGTGAAAAGAGCAAAAGGTGTGGTGGCATACACCTCGTATCCCAGCTGCTCTGGAAGCTGAAGCAGGAGCATTGCAAGTTCAAGGCCAGCCTGGGCAATTTGCAAGAAATCTGTCTCAGAATAAAATAACAAAATAAAAAGGGCTGAGGATGCAACTCAGTGGTTCAACACTTGCCTAGCATGTGTAAGGCCCCAGTTCAAATCCCAGTGCAAAAACCAAAACCAAAACAAACAAAACAGAAGACCACGGAAAGAGAAAAGAGCAAAAATTTCCCTAAGAAAGGAAATCAGGAAATGGAAAAGAAAAGGACAATGAACAGGAAGCAGTGTAAGGAAAATAAGTAGCACAAGGAAGGAAGGGGTTTCTTACATGGACCCAGCATGGGTTGTGGGAATCTTCCTCTGATGGAGTCAGAAAGATCCTGTGTGGATCTTTCTGTGCACCCACTTATTTTAAAGCACTGAGGATAGTGAGGTGTGTAGTAGCTAGAACCAAACTCCATGTTCCTTATGGGGCATAGAAACTGCAGGCTCTGCCTATCCTCATAAAAGTGGGGTGACTCCCACTTGTGTCTAAAAACTAACCCCAGGGGCTGAGGCTGTAGCTCAGTGGTAGAGCACTTGCCTAGCATGCAAGAGGCACTGGGTTCGATCCTTGGTACCACATAAAAATTTAAAAAATAATAATAATAAAGTAAAGGCATTCTGTCCATCTACAACTACAAAAAAAAAAAACTAACCCCATCCATATTAATAAGCAACCCTGTAGCTTCAGACAGTAAATGAGGGCAGAACCAATGTTTCACAATCAGGGGATCAATGCACTGATTAGGTTAAGGCTTTCATAACCCAAACATTTTACCTCTAAACTTTCTTGCAACTTAACCAGAGAGGAGTTTTGTTAAAGTGCTAGTCCACTTCAGCTCTGAGCCCCAGCCCTCACTGACGGTGCCAGGGGAGACCCCTATGTGCCTGTTCACATTTCCCAAACAAGTTTAACACATTCTTGTTGAAAGCCCAGTTCCTCACATCCTAACACCAAAATCAGGATTACCTGGTCTCCACTTCACTGAACCAACAGTGGGGCTAAAAGGATTGATTTAATGCAAATCTGTGAGCTATCAGTAACATCACTTTCCTTGATTGAAAGACAAAAATATGTGGTTCTACTGGTCTTTAGGAGGAGTTCTTAATACAGCTTTCCAAATCAAATGTCACTATCTCATATTAATGTTCAGACCCTCCTACCCAAGAAGCAGAATAAACCTGGGAGCTCAGGTCCAACAAGTTATTTTTTTTGGCTGCTGGGCTCGGACATGATATTTAACTTCTCTGACCTTTGGATAACTCATTTATAAAATGGGGCTAGTAATATCTATTCTTCTTAGGATTGTTGGCAGGAGTAACTACTATACTAGTGTATTTTGCTTCTTGATATACCCCCAGTGAGCCTTTCTCCGAGCAACAGCTCAATGTGTTTGCTGCTAGATTGATTACATGCTCCATGTAAGTGCAGCATTGGGACCATGGCCAGGCCTCTCACCAAGTCAGCAAACCTGGACACTGGCAGGTTTATGAGCTTCTCTCCCATCTGCATGCATGCATGCTAACCACCTTGGACAATTTCCCCTCTCTTCACCTTACCAGCCTTCTTTCCCAGCATTGTCAGTGGCATGAACCTCAGGGTGCCTCGCCCTGATTTGTGCTGTTCATGCCACCCCTTCCCTGGGGCATTCTGCAGGGCCATGGAATGAGCTGTGTTTCTCATTCACGTCCCTACTGATCTTAAGAGAGTAGATACCTTCCCCAGCCTCACTCAATACCCATAATTCATTCCTGGCTTAGATCCCTTTATCCCACCTTCCTGCCAAACTAATTTAGCTGTCAGTGTGTTGTTTTTTTTTTTTTTTTTTTCCTGGCAATGTCGGTCCTAAATTTCACTGCCATCTCAGCCATTCCTATAAAGCCAGATTGAGAAAAGGGGATGAAGCAGGGAGTGAAGAACTGCGCTTCAATTCATGTCTTGGATTCTTCCCAGAGGATAAATTTGGTTTCCAAATCCTGATTAATTTCTTTTGTCATTTTTAAAAGTAATAAATAGATTTTCTTGTCTAGGCTGGAGAGAAGACTGATAAAATAGGGAATTAGGCACCAGATTTAGCTTTTTCAGGGACTGCAGGTATATGAACTCTTTGGAAAGATCAAGTGATAAAAGGAAACAGAGTACAAGTGGAGCCCCACCTTACAGGGAAGCAAAGTGTCCGCCACACACCAGGGGCTCAAAAGACTTAATACAGTGAGTGACTGTGTACATTCACCAGTGGCATTTTAGTCAGTTTTTTTCACCACTGTGACAACAAGAACTAACAAGAAAAATTTTAGAGGAGAAAAGGTGTATTTAGCATTCACAGTTTCAGAGGTCTTAGTCCATAGATGGCTGGCTCACTCCTCAGGGCCCTAAGGAAGGCAGAACATCATGGCAGAAAGTCATGATGAGGAAAATGGCTCAAGACATCACACCAGGAAGCAGAGAGAGAGCCACTACTCCATTCACTGGTACAAAATCTATGTACCCCAAAGGCTTGCCCCCAGCCAAACCCTACCTACCTTTGGTCACCTCCATTTAATCTCTATCAGGAGATCGATGCACTGATTAGGTTAAGGCTTTCAAAACCCAAACATTTTAACTTTCTTGCATTATCTCATACATGAGCTTTTGGGGGATAGACACCTGATATCTAAACCATAACAAATGGAGTCATTAGGTCAATTATTCTTTCAGTGAATATCATTTGAGCCTAGCTTAGGCTAAAATGGATTGGTAAACTTTTTCTATAAAGGGCCAGATATTAAGTATTTTGGTTTTGGGGAGCCATACCTTCTCCATCGCAGCTATTCAGTTTTGTCATTGTAGTGTGAAAGTAGCCTCAGACAATACATAAATGAATGAGCAAGTCTGTATCCAAATAAAATGTTATTTCATTAGAAAGTCTGGCAGTGAGCCATAATTTGCTAGCCCCTGGTTGAAGAAATCATAAAGACTTGGGTTCAAATCCTGGATCATTCTTAATTTATAGACAGGAAAAGCAACAGTATCCATGAGCACTTAGTTTCCCCCGTCTATTAAACGGGAACAAGAATGGCAGTTATCTCATAGAGATGTTTTAAGGATTAACTCATTAAGTCCCAAGTTTTCAATTCTGTGAATATTTCAGTGAAATTGATATAGGTGCATTAAAATCAGTTGGAAATTATAATCTAAAGCTTATGTATCCTTTATATATGCATTCATATATATTTATGTATTTTTTTCAAACATTCTAATCAGTCACCTATTTTAAATTATAATCTAAAGCTTATGTATCCTTTATATATGCATTCATATATATTTATGTATTTTTTTTCAAACATTCTAATCAGTCACCTATTTTCTCAAAACAACAGAACTCTTAAAGTGTATGTTTATTTCAAAAGTTACCATAAGTATATTTGGATATAAATAGAGGTGTGCAGGGCTGGGGCTGGGGCTCAGTAGTAGCACACTTGTCTGGCATGTGGGAGGCACTGGATTTGATTCTCAGCACCACTTATAAATAAATAAAATAAAGATCTATCAACAACTAAGAAGAAAAAAATTAAAAATAAATAAATAGGGGTGAGCATGTAGAACAGTGCAGTGTGGGGCACCCAGAATGCACTCAATAAATGTGGGTCTTCATCATTATCACCTTGATTACCATATAGCTATCTGTTTCCCCCCACTGAAATGTTCATTCCATAAGAGTGAGGTCTCAGTTCTTTTCCCTTGTGCATTATTTCCTGTCACTGTGGCAGAAAAGAAAGGGGCAGCCTTGTGCCACACTCTCCCTTGAAGCCATCTGTGGATTCTTCCATGAGCTCATTTCTTCTTGTCTCTAAAGAAGGTGGTTTGTTTCTTTAGGATGTGGACTTGCCCCTCCTTCCCCTTCCCTCCCTTCCCTCTCCCCTCCCTTGCTTAAGAATGCCATGAGCCAAGTTGGGCACGCCTGTGATCCCAGTGGCTCAGGAGGCTGAGGCAGGAGGATCATGAGTTCAAAGCCAGCCTCAGAAAAAAGCAAGGTACTAAGCAACTCAGTGAGACCCTGTCTCTAAATAAAATACAAAAAAGGGCTGGGGATGTGGCTCAGTGGTCAAATGCCCCTGAATTCAATCCCTAGTACCAAAAAAAAAAAAAAAGAAGAAGAAGAAGAATGCCACCAGGCTTTATCCTTGAACTCCCTACAGCTGTCCTATCACCAGAAATCAATAGGAACCACCCCTGGCCCCAACGGTACAGAGACTTGTCTCCATTCTGGTTGACCTGAGATCCTGCCAAGCACCCATCAAGACCACAGCTCTCAGTGTGATGGAGCATCTCCCCCCTGGAGTGGGGCTGGGAGCTGCAATTGGAAGCTTTAGTGGGGTCTTTGCAAGCCACAGCAGCACCCCTGCACACAGACCCTGAAGAGCTCCCCGCAGGAGGATGGATGTTCCTTTGTCTGCTCAGATTTGTTTTTAAATATCTCCTTTAGTCCAGTATGTTCTGTCCCCGAGTATTGGGCACCGATGAGCAGAACAGCATGGGAGGATTGGTGGTTGAATCCAGGCCTGGGGAGTGATCAGTGAGTAAGGGGCAAAAGGTTTGCATCCACATCCTGCCAAAGCCTGGGGAAGGTGGGAGTTGGAACAGTGAGAGGCAGAGAAGTGCTAGCTTGCTGTCTCCCACACACCGTGTGGCATTTCACTGTGGGAAGCAAAGTGAAGACAAGCTTGATTTGGTAGATCCATCTTAATTATTCACTCAACATGACGTCTTTTTTCCTTCGGTTTTTCTTGGCAAACTCAAGCAGAGTGGGTATGGTAGGAGGAGGGAAAAAGGTTCTTGTTAATGGCCAAGCTACCATTCTCACCTTCCCTTTCCTTTGAGGAAGATGGTCCATCCCAATGTGGTAAGAAGGATGCTTTAGAATTTTCTCAGAACAGTGCTTCATAAGCTTTCATCTATGTACCAATCACCTGGGGATCTTGTTAAAAAGTGCTGGTGTAGGCCGGGCCTAATAGTCTGAGTCTCCACAAGCTCCCAGGTGATGCTGATATTGCTGATATGCAACTATATCCTGAAGAGCAGTTTTACAAGATAAAGGATGTGGAATTATTTTCTTCTTCAGTCTGAAAACAGAAACAATGGAAACCTCCAATAGTCTAAGGGGGGCCTAATTTCTTTTGGTTCCGACTGGTGGAATTTTAAGGGAATTTCATTACTTTTCCATTACTTCCCTAGGGACGCTGCAGTGATCTATGGCTAACTAATAGAGTACCACAAAGCCTAGCCTAAAATAACAAACATTTATTATCCGAGTTTCTGTGGGTCAGAAATTTAGGAGCAGCTTAGCTGGGTGGTTCTGGCCCAGGGTCAGTCATGAGCCTGGCAGGGACTACAGTCATCTGAAGGCTTGACTGGGGCTAGAGAATCCTCTTCCAAGATGGTGCACTCACATGGCTGTTGGCAGAAAGCCTCGGTTCCTTGCTGGCTTTTGGCAAAAGGCCTCAGTTGCTCACCACATGGGCCTTTCCGTACAGCAGCTTAGGCAGACAAAATGAGTGATCCAAGAAAAAGTGTGAGGAGGAAGCTAAACGAGTCCATGAACCCGTCTCAAAAGCCAGACCTTTCCCTTCTGTTTTGTTCTTTTGCTAGAAGGGAGTCACAAAGTCCAATCCACACTCAAAAAGCAGAGAATTAAGCTCTACCTTACGAAATGAGGAATATCAAATCATTTGAGCATGTATTTTTAAAATACCACAGAGGCTCCCTGGCCAGGGGCCACCATGGGAGGTAACTCACTTGAGGGTTTGATGGACCTGCTAATCTCGCGGGTTTGCTCTTCTTAGGAAGATTATGATCATCCAAGATCACATCCCTTGTAAAGGCATTTCAAAATGTGAAGTTATCTATTCCATTCCACTGTGACAGTGTGCATTCCATTACTTGTGAAACTACAAAGCAGTTAGAGTACAAGGAGGGCAGTAAAACATGAGCCAGTTCAGGAGTCCAGCAACTCCAAATTTGAATTCTGTCTTTGTTACTTAGTTGTGTGTCCATGAGAGAAACACTGATGCCTCAGATTATCTGGAAGAATGGAGTTAGCAATTGTGCCTGTCTCAAAGTGTTTTATAAGAATTAAATGAGATATTAAATATAAAGTATGTGCTGAGCATGGTGGCACATGCCTGTGCCACCATGGAGGATCATGAATTCAAGGCCAGTCTCAGCAATTTAGTGAGGCCCAAGTAACTCAGGGAGACCCTGTCTCTAAGTAAAAAAGGACTGGGGATGTGTCTCAGTAGTTAAGCACCTCTGGGGTTCAATCCCTGGTACCAAAAAAATTAATTAAGTGCCTAACACCTGGACCTGCAGACAGTGAGTGCTCAGCATGTGTCAGTTACCATTATTAGCTCCTGTTCTTGTTATTCTGCCTCCACCAAGGCCTGGTTATATATTTGAAGAGATGTTGGCCACAGATTTCTGCTTGATTTTCATGCTTCCTTCACCAGTTCCTCTTCGTATACTTTATTCATATTTGGAGAGGTCTGGTTTACCTGTCCCAATAATCACGGGCTGTTTCCACATTGGACAGATTCTGTCAACAAACCAAGGCCCAACTCTTGAGTTAGTCCCTTCACCCACCGGTCTACTTGATTCCAAAGGCACAAGGAGGCCCAGTGTGTCCATCTCTAATGGCATGGTTTTCATTTTCAGTACTGGATGATGAGGCTGGCTCCTTCCAAATCCCAGCACTGGGGCCAGGGGTTGGGGGTGGATGGAGCAACGGGGCTTTTACCAGTAAGTGCCATTTATATTTTGAGCTGCCTAGGGAAGTGGACGGGTTGTTTTGAATTTAACCTCAAACCAATTCAAAGCAAAGTGTTTGAAAGAGTCTCTAGAGAAATGAAAAATGCATTTTTTTCCTATGGTATGTTTTGAAATTTTTAAAAAATGTAGTAAAGGTGTCCTGACAAAAATTTTGATAGGTTTATATTACATATTTATGTCTTTAAAGCAATCAAAGAAATCTTTTCTAGTTCACTCTCTGTTTTCTCTCCAGGTATTTAGTCTTCCTACAGATCAAAAGGGATCTCTACCATGGCCGCCTCCTCTGTAAAACATCTGATGCTGCCTTGTTAGCAGCGTATATCCTTCAAGGTAATGACTTTTGACAGGATAAATTTGCTTTTCATGCTAAGTCCTTATTACATTATTTCAGTTACCACAGATGACTACTTCTTGGATCTAGACAGTACCTAGCTTGAAACAGAGTCCAAGTTGGAGGATTTTGTGCAGGTTCCCTAGAGCCAGAAAACACAGAGAGCACTCAATCCTACACCGTTCCTAAGGTCTCACTGCCAGCCCCATAAGTCCTTCTGACTCTAGGAGATTTGCCCTTGGTTGATAACGTTATTGAGACTCTGGAGAGTAATCAAAATCAATTTTTTTTGTATCCTCTCATGCAAATCTCTTAAGGTGTGAAGTGTCTATGAATTCTGGTATCTATTTTATAGAGATCTTTCAGTTCAGATTGCTCAACATTGAAAATGTTTCCAAGATGTGTTAATAAGTTAAGAGTTGAGCCTCACATCACAGCTGATGCCCAGATGCCCAGACTGGCTTTTTTTTTTTTTTTTTGGCAAAAACAGTGGGAGAGTCATGCACTCTTCACATATGTCCCTTTATCCTTTCATGAAATGTTGAGGATTCCCAAGTGCCACTTCTTAGTCCTTAGAATGAAAGTCATTACAACTGGATCATTTTGGACCACAACACTAAAATCATGAAGTTTCCATCAAAGAATCTGAACTCTTAATTGGAAATACGTGAACTCTCAGAAGCAACTTCATAAAGAGAAACTGGAAAGTGCTTGCCAATAAGAAACTAAAGTCCTTCTGGCAGGAAAAATATCACAACTGTGTTAAGAATATAAAAGTCAGCCCATTGCCATTTTGACTTCTCAGACTCCTGTTTTAAAAATCAGCTAAGTGGAATAGTCTAGCAAGTGCTTGCTAATTTTGAGGAACCCAAAGGGTACCCTTTTCTTTTTAAAGAGAAACCCTGGCCTGACCTAATGTAATTTTAAGCTCTAGTCTTTTCTTCAGTTTTACCCTGAGAATCATATTGAATTCTGCTACTTTTTTTTTTCTTCAAAGAAGTACTTGATGTCCAACATTGATGTTTTCCATTTGGTACTTTCTACATAAAATCAAAATAAATTATTCCAAGGTTCAAGGTCACTAACAAACTACAGGGGAAACCTTTAGTCTCTTGCTAAGTAATAGAAATTCGCAAGTAATTTGAAAGGAACTGTGAGTGTTACTGAAAGTTCAGTCCTTGTCTCCAGTGCCAATCCAATAATGAGGACATGGCTTTGAGAAAAAGGAAAAAGAAGGTTTATTGCTTTGCTAGCAAGGGAGAAGCACAGGGAACTTCTGTCCCAGAGGCTGTGATTCTGCCCATCAAGGGGAGCTGGGTTTTTTACAGAGGTGATTCAAAGACTACATTCCTCTGTTCTGTCAGAAGTTGTAATTCACTTGTTAATTTGGGAGATGATCATATCTGAGATCTGCTGGTGCCATCCCCAAAGTCTGAATTACTTCTTTCCTATGGTAGGTGTGTGTCCAAGGACAGATAACCCTGCTGAGGATAGGGAAAAAAAGATAATCCTGTTTCCCCTGAGCTTAAGAAGGGGAGAGATTAGGGAGAAGAAGGGAGAGAGGAAAAGAAAGAAACTTGTTCATTTTAAAAATAAGTTGCAGTGGCAGAGCAGCAAGGGCTATAATCAAAACATAAAATGGACCATGGTTACATGAGTTAGAATTATAGTGAAAAGGCCCAAGCCATAAGAACAATATTGGCTGTGAGAGGAGGGAGGACATGTTTTCCTCCTAATATTTACTCCTCTCTTATCTGAAGCAGTCATGACTTTCTGTGGAAGGAGAGGACATCCACAAAGCAGCTGGAACCTCCTCCTTCCTTTTGTCACACCCAGAATGCTCTCTGCAGAGCACTTCACATAGAAAAAGCTGGATTCTGACTTGGAGCGCTGCGGAAAGCACTGTGGGTCCATAGCCCTCCCAGAGTTCTGTGATCTGAGATCTCAAGAGCTTTGAACTGCTCCATGCATGGCCAGAGGAGAAAGCCCCTCGTTGAGAAAAAGCCTTAGAACTAAATAAAGTCAAAATAAATTACTTATTACTTCCTTAGAAAGCAGGACATTGAGAAATCAGCCCTAGAATTTGGTGCTTCTAAACTTGATGACACTGTCTGGTTCTTATAGCCTGACACATGGTCAACCGTCTGTGAATATTGAATTTTTACTGTTTTAAAAATTTGATTTGGAATAAGGGTTGAGTTCTAAATGTGGATCATGGCTCACTCATCAACTAGCTTTGTCCCTGCCAAAATCCTCAAAATGAGCTTTAGATTTCTGACCCATCTCAGGCGCAGGAACTCTGTCTTCCTGATCAAGCTCACCATTTCCTGCTGTTTTATAGAGCATTGCTCCCAGGCCCATACTTTATGACTGAATGGTTGAAGACCATAGTGCAGCCCTATGCTCTTTTATTGCAAATTTACTTGTGGGTGACCTCAGAACACAGGGTTAGCTCTACTTTCTCTCTGCTTAGACTTGAATGTCAACTCAGTGAGCACATCCAGGAAAACAAAGGTGGACATGCTCCTAAGGCACCTGCCCTCTGCCCAGCTGTGCTTGAGACCCATTGGCCTTTGTAAATCTGGTGTGTGCTTTGGCTGCTACTGTGTGTGTTAATATCTTGTTGCTTTGCAAGTGATGATTTATCTGTCTCCACACAATTCTTCTACCTCCCTTTAAAAGCGGAGATTGGAGATTATGACCCAGGGAAACACCCTGAAGGCTACAGCTCCAAGTTCCAGTTTTTTCCGAAACATTCAGAGAAGCTGGAAAAGAAAATTGCTGAGATTCACAAGACAGAACTCAGGTGTGTGATGCTCCCTGCCCTTCCTTCCCCTGGGATGTAGCATTGTCAGTGATCTACTGACAACACAAGCCCAACTCTGTGTGCTCACTATCCAAGAAGAGTGGTTTAGGCCAAGGCTTAAAAGCAAAAAAAAAAAAAAGTTGCTTTTGTGTTGCTGGGGAAATGGAGAGGGATTAGGCTTTGAGAGGTATTTGCTTCATTAAGATAAATGAAGTACAGAGAGAAGCATTTACAGTGGACAAGTAAGGGAAAATCTTAAAAGAAAAGAAGATAGGGCTAGGGGTGTGATCTAGTGGTAGCATGCCTGAGGCCCTGGGATCTATCTAATGTATTATGGAGAAAGAGAGGGAGAGAGAAAGAGAAGGTGTTGACTTGGGTTATTTTTAAAAATAATAAATAAATAAAAAGTATGACTCTGATGTCAGTCTGTGGCAGTGTCATGATAGGTAACTTCTGGTCAGAAAATGGATCACACAGGCTGGCCTCTGACTCACAGACATAGTGGGATATCTGGGGGTCTGTGTTTTTAGCACTGCCTAATTCCACTACACATCCTGCTTGAAGCCCCCGACCCCACACAGAGGGATGCAGGGGAGAAGTGGTTTCAAACATGGAGTCTTGTCTTGCTCGATGTCTCTTAGTTTGCCCAAAATTATAGAATTCCATAAAGAAGCATTAATCCATCCTTTTACCCACATGAAATAGGATCTGTGACAAAGACTTACTTTAAAGAACAAGAATAGGGTGTTTGGGCTCCACTCAATGTATCATGATGGAATGGATCACCCAAACTGATAACTATGAAAAGAATCAGTATATGCAATAGAATATCATAATAGCAAAATGTTATGTCACTGGGCTGGAGTTGTAGCTCAGTGATAGAGTGAGGCACTGGGTTCGATCCTCAGCACCACATAAAAAAATAAATAAAATAAAGGTATTCTGTCCATATACAACTAAAAAAAAAAAAAATATATATATATATATATATATGTATATATATATTTGAAAAATGTTATGTCACCGTTTTAGCACATTACATACTTTAAAAAAAAATCTTTAAAAATGTTTGTGTGTTCACTGTTCTGAGGAAGAACTGTACTGGGGAGAAGGGGGTGTTTCCTAATGATAATATTAAATGAAAATTAGTTCCTTTTCTTCCCGCGCCCACACCACACCATTCCTTCTCCACTCTAAGGTATTACCAAAGAATGTAACCCAAAGCCTCCTGAGCCTTGGGAGCCTCCTGAGCCTTTGTAAACAGTCCCTATTCCCATTGTGGGTTTCAAGCCAGGTTCCAGACTCCAGAGGAATAGAGACACCTTATCAAGGTTATGATCTTCGGTGTTTCCACCTCTCCCTGTGCAGGGCCCCATGGTTCCTCACATCTCTGTGTTGGGGATATAGTGACCCCTTGTGGTAAGGTCAGATAAAACAGACCTGTGTGAGGTCTCATTCATACATTAGGGATGTCCAGCAAGAGCTGCCCAGAGGGTCATAGAGGTCAGAGTAATAGAGGGGAGAGTACTCCACAAACCTTGTTCAAGGCAGGAGTTTCCCCTAAGAAATGATGCTAGCTTTGAGGGCCCTGGGATTTTGGCCAATCCAGGGTGAATGGAGCCCACACTGCCCACCACCCTGTATACAGGGAATGAGGATGCTTCTTGGAAGGCACAGTGATGCTCTGGCCACCTCTGGTGCCAAGCCCTTTGCCTGCCACAAAAGTATTTTTTCCTGTCTTGGGTTCACTGGCAGATAGATGTAACTTCACACTAATACCTTCACACTAATACCTACTGACACAGGTTCAGCCTCACCTTCATAGTGTAAAAATGTGTCTGCTCCCTTCAACTCTGATGTGAATTCATGAGGGCCCAGGCATGTGCTTTATTTCTGTCTATTTTCCAGCAAGTAGCACAGAGGCTGGCACATAAAGGTATTGAGCGAGGCCTCTTCAGAGGGACTCTGGAGGGAGTCTAGCCTCTTTCTTACTTGGGTGGACATGTCTTCCTTTCCTACCATGTTACTTGGCCAGTGATAAACTTAGAAGTGAGCAACTTTCAGTCCCGCCCTCCAGGGGGTCAGAATCGCTGACATCATGCTGCCCACCCTTCCTCACACCAAAGCCCAGCCCACATCTGCAGAAGCCCATCTGCTCTTCCAGGGCTCTATGCCCATGTGTGATCCTGATGGTGATCATGCCCCTGGTTCTGTGGTGAGCTTATCTACACACCTGCAAAAGAGGCAGCTTGGAGGAGAGTGATGCAAAGGGCTCTTCAAAGATGGCTGGGATCCACTGCTGATTTCTTCCTTTTCCAGCTTATTTCCTTTTCGTAGTACCACCCTATGGACAGGCAGAGCTGTTGTGGAGTGTGGGGAACACAGTGCTATCTCCTAGATTATAGAGAAACCTGTATCCTACATCGGAGCTACAGATGTGCTTTCCCCACACACACACAATGTTCAAAATTGTGAAATACCACAAAGTTAGCCCCTCTCTCATGTGCCTATAATCTCAGCACTTAGGAGCAGCTGCACTCATTAGATGCAGGGAGTACTCCCTAGTTTGCCACAGACTCCACCACTCCCTATTGTTCACATTCAGCCCAGTGATTCATTATGTAGCCTGTCTCACTCTGAAGTTACATCTATCTGCCAGTGAACCCAAGACAGGAAAAAATAATTTTGTGGCAGGCAAAGGGCTTGGCACCTAGACTTGAATCCCTGAAATTGGTCTAGAACCAAGGAGAGAGCATACTCTATAGAAAACTGGAGGTATGTAGCTCACTCAGAGCACTTCTTGTAGAGAGTTTTGTATCAGAGGAACCTCTGAGAACAGGAAGCCCTGAAATCATGTCATTTTCTTTATTCCAGTGGTCAAACACCAGCAACATCAGAACTGAACTTCTTAAGAAAAGCACAGACATTGGAGACTTATGGGGTGGATCCTCACCCATGTAAGGTAAGACTCCCCATGTGGGAGACCTCACTGATTGTGCCTCCTCTACAGGGTGACAGGAGCAAAGGACCATATGCTTAGGACCACATGCTTATCCCCTTCAATGTGTGCAGGAGTGGCTCTTCCAGTGACGGATGCCAGAGAAGATGTCTCAGGTTGAAAACTCCTCTGGATTCCATGCTGCATAATTCTGTGGTGCCACATAAATGTCAGAGCACCAGAAAAGAAGTCCATTTAAATAACAATCCAAAACTGGGCCCTATTTGGCCAGCAGTGGGTAATTTGGTGGAAATGAAGAGAAGAGGAATGTAGAAGGCCCCCCACAGGGAGTGATCAGAAGCACTCAGCAACTGCCCACCCTTCCCTGACCCGTAATCTAGTTTCTTTCCAAAAGTGGGTTTTATTGACTGTAGTGACAAACGTCACCAGAAGGAACTGCAGTGGAGTCACATTTAATTCCATTATGTGCCTGTAAGGGTGAGATGGGAACCAGCTGGGGAAGTTGCGCCCAGAGAAACCTCTGTAATTACTCACACGTATCTGGCATTTTGGAGATGATCACCAGCAGCCTCAGTCCCTGCTGAGAGCAGCAGAGACCCGTGGCTTCTTCCTGTCATCTCTCTCTGCCTCCCTCCACTGTATCCCCCTGTCCATGGTGCTTTGAATTCTCACTCTCTGCCTTAGTTTCTCCACATTTCTGCCTGCCTTTCCAATACCAGAAAGGTTACAGCACTGCCCGTAAAACCAGCTATGGCTAGGTGTGTTAGTGCCACCTGTAATTCCGCCACTTGGGAGGCTGAGGCAAGAAGACCGCAGATTTGAGGTCTGTCTCTGTGACTTAGCCAGACCCTGTCTCAAAATAAAAATTAAAAAGGGCTGGGGGTTGTAGCTCAGTGACAGAATGCTCCTGGGTTTAACCCCCAGTATCACAAAAAACAGTTTTCCAACTTATCTGAAGGAGATAGTGTCAGCTAAAAGCTGAACAACATCAACCTTCCTGAGAGGTGAGAGGAAACTAAGTTTCAAGAGCAGCGTGTTCCCTTCCTAGGCCATGATAACTGAGCATCAGACTGGGTAGCTTGAACAACACAAATGTATTGTCTTGGCTCTGGAGGCTAGAAGCCTGACATCAAGGTGCTGTCAGGGTCGACTCCTTCAGAGGGCCTCAGAGGATCTGTTCCCGGCCTCTTTCCTTAGCTTGTAGATGGCTGTCTTTCCCCTGTGTCTTCACACTGTCTGCCCTCTGTTCATAGATGTCCAAAATCTCCTATCTTATAAGGATACCAGTTAAATTGGAATAGGGTCTACACTAATGACCTCAGTTGAACTTAATTAGCTCTGTCAAGATCCTGTCCTCAAATAAGGTTACATTCTAAGGTACTGGGGGGTAAGACTCCCACATATAAGTCCGGAAGAAAGGAAAACACAATTCAGCACAAACTATGGGGACATGGGGACAGAACAGTGTTTTCCTTGGCTCCCTAGTGAAATGATGGTGAATTATCCTTGCGTAGGATTTAATATGAATCTTAAAACATTCTGGCACTTTGAAATCCTGCTTGTCTTCCAGACCCCATAACTGCCTATCCACTAGTACAGTCAATTGCCATCTGGCCCCTGTGTTCTTGGGCCGATACTGTCAGAAAACATATCCATGCCGGTTTATACCGAAGAACTGATATACCGATACTTACAAATTAGCAACGCTTCCCAAATAATGTTTCCTGTGTAACAGAGGTAATTTAAACCTCTCTATCAACTGCTCAGACACTCTCAGCAGATACCCCATGGGAGTGAGAGCTGGGGGGGCGGGGGACAGCTGGCCCAAGGCTCCAGTCCTTGTCTCCTACTTACTGAGGCTTTTGGAGACTTCTGATCCTCACTTTTCTTATCTGTGATTAAGTACACAGTAGATGTTCAATAACTGTGCTCCCTGAGCTGCTGAGTCACTCCAGAACCTGAAATGACATAGCTGCTTAAAGATAGATATGGCTAAGTAGAAGGTATGGGGATCATGTCTGAATTTGAGCCCAACTTGCCTAATCCATTTGAGGCCACTCATGAAAGGAGTCCCTGAGCTGGGCTTACAGCACAGAGGTGGGCAGGCAGTGACCCCAAGCACAACAACTAACTAGAGGTGGGTGGGATTCTCCACTGTTGTCCATAGGGGTCTGGAAGTCATGGAGAATGGCAGCCAGACTGGTTACCAGCCCAAATCCACATGCACCCAACAAATACCGGTCTCCTGGCTCAGCCTTGACTTTGATAAGTTTGTCCAACATTGGACATAGAGAGGCTGAAGAGGCTGCAGCGAGAAACCAGCATTCATACCCTTTGTGCAGCCCAATCCTATATATCCTATCATCTCACCTCCACAGCATCAATTCCTAGAAAGGAGGAGGGAGGAGGAGGGACCAAGGGAGGGAGAAAAAGAGCAGAATGTGGCACGCCTTCCAACACAGGCCCAGTGAACTCCTTTTGCATCATTTCTAATTTATTCCTCAGCCAGCTATGGGGAAAGGGGGCTGGATATTATACTCCTGGTTTTATAATCAAGAAGGCTGATGTTCTGTTGACATCAAGGTTCACCAGGCCCTGAGTAGCAGAGGAAGAATTCACACTCTGGTCACGTACGTACCCTATGTAAAACAGAAAACACGCCCTACACGCTTACTTTGGGGAGGTGGGGGTGGTCATCTCATTGGACTTCCCTGTTCCTGGGCCCTTTGCCTCTGCTTACCGGGGGCTATGTCAGGTTTGCAGGCAGACCCCACACATGGTCCCTTGGCTCCTCTCATTAGGCTTTAGCCATGGTTTCCTCAGCCCTCCTGAGCAAGGAGAGCAGTTTGGGAGCCTTTACTCTTACCAGTAAGTAGAGTCACCTTAGTGATGTGCTACCAAGTACTTCCCTTAATGTCGCTACAAGGAGAGCTGAAACAAGCTGGTGCACTTGGTATAATAAATACTGATGATTTCTATTAACAGAGAGGCAATTCTGGGCCCGGGGAATCTGGGGCATGCAGCCCTAGGGAGGACAGAAGAAGAGGAATCGTTTTGATAATTAAATGAAATCAGAACAATGCTTCAGCTGGGCTCTGTTCTCCTGTACAGATTAAGAAGCTGCTGTTTGTCCTGTACACACTGGTGGTTTCCTTCTGCTCAGAGTGTCTTATCTGGTCCTGGGACCAGAAGGAGGAGCCATAAACCCTGTGTAGGACAGCCAGAGCATTCCTTTAGCTAGCAGGTGTGCAATAAGACCCAAACTCCAAACTTGTACAAGCCTGTCCCGAGCTTTCTGCCTCAACTTTCAGTTCCCCACTCCTGGCAGAAGCCCCCAGCTGCCCAAGCCCATTGTTGCACGTTCCCTGCCCCTGATGCCTCTCTAGCCTTAACTACCTTCTTGTTCCATCCAAGCTGGCCCCAAGGTTGTTTTCCTTGAGTCTCCTGTAGCAGTTAGACTCATCACAGATACCCAGCCTCTGCCTGACCTTTTTATCATATATGTCTCAAAAGTGCCATTTATTGAAACTCTGCATGTGCTAGGTCCTTTCATACATTATCTCAACCTTTTGTCTTTTTTTAAACCAGGGATTGAACCCAGGGATGCTTAACTGCTAAGCCACATTCCCAGCCTGTTTTATTTTTATTTTGAAACAAGATCTCACTAAATTGCTGAGGCTGGCTTTGAACTTGAGATCCTCTTGCCTTAGCCTCCCGAGCCACTGGCATTATAACATCTTTACAACATCACTACCAAGAATATGTCTTTTATTTTAAGATAAGAACTCTGAGCCTTTGAAGGTACAGATAATAAAGAATAAGAGGGGAATAAGAAGTTCCCTTTGAGGGACTAACTTAACATGCTTAAAGTTACTGGTTAGGACAATACTGAGACTCAAACCCAGAGTTATCTGGTCTCAATGCAGTGCTTTTGCTGTTACTGTTAATGGTCTTCCTTCTGCCGATATGGCATTTGTTTAGGCACCAAGCATGAGTCACCATCAATTCTGATAAGACACAGACCTATAAAGATTTCTAGAATCATGGGCTGGAGTTGTAGCTCAGTGGTAGAGGCTCTGGGTTCAGTTCTCAGTACTGTGTAAAAATAAACTTTAAAAAAATGATATTGTGTCTATAACTAAAAAAATTTTTTTAAAGATTTCTGTAATCATTATAAAAAAAATTTAATGTAATTTTACCAGTTTATATCTGCTCTGTATAGACCAGGAGAAAATTGATTACAGCAGGATCTAGATTAGATAACAAAAATAAAATTGTACTGTTTCTCTGACCTTAAAATAGGATCATTACTTTCATCATCCAGCCCCCTTTCACCCTCTTTAAATAAGAAATACTTCCTCCATCTTGACAAGTTGCTCCTGACTTCAGAGGATGTGAGGTGACTTTCCCACCATGAGTGGGCCCCTCTTGGTTGTGCTATGGACAGGGTGATAGATTTCACTTCTGAAATGATGAACTTGACTAAAGCCACTCAGATGGCAAGTTTCCACCAAGAATTCCATTTCTGAGCTGTCATAAAGTGCCATCAAGTCTCTTATAGGGTGCTACCACCTCCTCTTCCTTTCCATTCTAGTTTCTTGGAGCTAAGTTTAAGTATTTTGAAACTGTGATTTTTCATGACTGACTTAACGGTCCCCCAACCATTAGCTCTTTCAGAAATGATTTATTAGTGTCTGGAAGAGCATGTGGAGTCATCTTTCCTATTGTTTTTCAAGAATAAGAGGCTTCATCCAAGACTGACTAAAGAAGGGACAGGATAACCCCAGGGACCCTACAACCAAGAGTGCCATGGTCCTGACTCCATCAGGAGACCCTCTTGGTTGGCTGTTGGCAGAAGGCTGCTTTGTATATAATTGCAGGTAGAACCTGTGGGGTACTGGGCAGAGGAGGACCAATGTTCCTATTTCCAATATCCATCTGTGCTTTGATTTCCAAAATTCCTTTTCTGGTCCTCTTGGTGACCCTTCATGGTGCTGAGTGGATACAGGTCATGTTGGATGGTGTGTTCTACCCCAACTCGTGAATGATTAATGATGAGTACAACAAATTCATCCCTCTCCAGGAACACCAATGGCCACCTCCTAGCAGAGAGGCATTTGGGCCCTCATCCTAACATCAGAAGGTAGTGTTTCTATAGGTATGACCGTCCTCATTTTACAAATGAGGAAAACTGAGGTTTGGAGAAGTTAAGCAAGCCACAGAGCAAATAATAAGCTGAAAAAAATAATAACAATAAGCCGAGCTTGAGTCCTACACCAAGACTGAAGCCCTTTCCACAAGAAAGAAAATTTGAAACTCTTTTTTTTTTTAACCTCACAATAAGGTCTCTACCCTGGAGTCTCTAAGTTTTAGGACTTCCCTGAATCCTGCTTGCACAAGGAGTAGAAAGCCTGGCACTCACCTTCCATCTGAGGCAGGCTGCCTCCCAGGCATTCTCTTCGCAGAGGCCACTGTGCTCTGGTCCATATCTCTGCCAAGTCAGCCAGGATAGCCCTGGTGCCTCCTGGCAGGAACAGTGTCTGTGGGCAGTGTGTGATTCTCAGATATTAATAACTGCCCATGTCTTGGCTGGGCACAGAATCACGAGCCACCACATACCTTGTAGATTCAAACAGCAATTCTTTATTCCCGAACTCACACCAGCCTCTACACACGTTCTGGGGAAATCCCAGTTCTGCCGCACAATTCATGTCCCAAATACTTTCTCAATTCCGAGAGAACTCAACGGGAACTCAGGCAGCAGGAACGCCCTATTCCCAGCAGGAATAACCTTCAACCTGGAACTTCCCTCTAAACCCAGATTGTTTTAAACCGGGAACGCCTTAAACCCAAATTATCTTAAACCCGGATACTTCCTAAAACCTGCAGGATACACCTTAATCCTGGATCCCCCCTGGTCCTTGAGCAGGGTCACCTTTCTCAAAGACACATGCAATATCCAAGGCAAGTCCATTTAACATGGGGTACGCTGGCAAGGAAATTTCGATGCGTCATTCCTACTTGGCAATGGCCCGCAGCAAATAACCACCACCAAGCACTGATGACAGGAAGGAGGAAATCCAGCCCTGTGGCCATGCAGTGTTTCATTCCAGTTTTGTTTGTTTTTTAACTTTTTTTTTAGTTGTAGATGGGTACAATATCTTATTTTATTTATTTATATGTGGTGCTGAGAATAGAACCCAGTGCCTCATGCATGCAAGACAAGTGCTCTACCACTGAACCACAATGGCAGCCCCATCATTCCAGTTATTTTTAAAAACTTTGCTATGCCCATGAGTTAAATGATACCACGCTTATAGCCAAGTTCCTGGATCTTGACCCAAAGAAAAGGTCAATGATAACAACACATTAATCAGAAATGTTTGTGAAATGTATAATTAGTTTATTCTCTGGGCCCAGAAGCTCAAACCTGCATGACTCCAAGAGGCAAACCTGTGTTTTCCTTGAGGCAAGGCTCATCAGACCCTGCAGAGGCCCCTATATTCATAGGGATGATCAGGCTGAAAATCTATGCCAGGGTAGCAAACTCTGCAGGCGAAGGATCAGGAGAGCCAACCCTCAGGCTCATCTGGCCTAGCAGCCACAGCTTCCACTCACAAGCCTCCTGCCAGGTGTATGGACTCCATAACATCACCTGAGCTGTGCCAGAAAATTCTTCTGGCATGTTTGGCCAGTTTCATTGCTTAGTTTTCTGGTCATCTCTGTCATCACCACACAGCCTGACAGTAGATTCTTACCTGAACTTTGTCACAAAAGAAGCCCCAAAACCTTTTTTTGTGGGGGTGAGGGGTGCCAGGGATTGAACTCAGGGCACTCAACCACTGAGCCCATCCCTATTTTGTATTTTATTTAGAGACAGGGTCTCACTGAGTTGCTTAGCACCTCACTTTCACTGAGGCTGGCTTTGAGCTCACGATCCTCCTGCCTCAGCCTCCTGAGCTTCTGGGATTACAGGATTGTGCCACTGTACTCAGCGCCCTGTAATCTTTCAGATAGCTCCTTCCTCGTGGAGCTCATTTTTCCACTTCACGGAACCATGATCAACACCTTCTGCTACATCATCTTCCCAGTTGCTCAGCAGAAACCCAAGCCTGATATTTACAAACTAAGGACCAGTGACCAGGAGAACCTGACTGTTGGTTCAGGCACCTCAGGGCTGGTGGTAACTGTTCTACTCAGCCAATTACTGCTTATCTTCAGCTAAACTTTCCTGAGGGAGCCCAGTGTCATAGGACCATCATGTTGATGATAACTGCTTCTCTTTAATAACAGCTTTTTGATATATAATTCATATAAAATCTACCCTTTTAAGTGTGTAGTTTAGTGGCTTTTAGTTATTCATACTTAAGCCATCACCACTAATTTTAGAATATTTTCATGACCTCCATAACAAAGAAACCCCACACCCATCAGCCAGCACTGCCCTACTTCTTTCCCTAGCCCCTGGGAACCATTAATCTTCCTTTTGGTTCTATGGATTTGCCTATTCTGGACATTATATATAAATGGAATCATTCAACACTTGATCACTTCTTTCACTTGGCGTGATGTTTGCAAGGTTCACCCATGTTGTAGCATGTATTGGTTTTTCATTCCTTTCTACTATTGAATAATATTCCATGTATGATACTATGCCACTTGGTTATTCACCTGTCAATTGGTGGACATTTTCCACTGCAAAATGTATTGGACTGTTACTGCTGGTTGGATGATAATGAATAGTGCTACTGTTAACATCCAGGTACAGTTTCTGTGTGGACACGTTTTCATTTCTCTCAGGCACGTACCAAGGAGTAGAATTGTTGGATCTTATGGTAACTCTATGTTTAACAATTGTACACCCTTGCACAATCTCATCACCAATGCCTGGGGGTTCTCTTTGGTAGTTCATAACATTCTAAGGTTGGTACCTCCAGATAAGGGCAACAGGCTCAGTAAGCTGGTGAGTGGCAAGGCTGGGACTCTAACCATAGTCTAGTGATTCCAGATGCCCTGCTTCTTGCCTCTGCAACCTTCTGTGAGGTAGTAACCTTTCCTCCCTATGAAGAACTGTGTTTCTCACTCTTTCACCTCTGTGCCTACGTCACCCCAATGAGAAGTCTTTCTATGTTGCAGGATGTGTCAGGAAATGCTGCATTTCTGGCCTTCACTCCTTTTGGGTTTGTTGTTCTTCAAGGAAACAAGAGGGTCCACTTCATTAAATGGTGAGTATCTTCATTTCCAAAACAGGCTCATTATATCTCACTAACTGGGGAGGGGCTGTGGTTCCCATGTCCTTTGTCTGTGATTGGGCAATTATGGTTCGGAGCCCTCTCCAAAGCCTTGTGTTGAGAATGGTAACTGATGAAGGTAGTGGTCTCTTCCTAGGGATCCTATTCTTCCACAAGGTTGTCCCTGAGAGCCAACAGCCTCTCCAGAGAGAGAAAGACTAAGATTTAATTTCTAAGGAGGCCTGGGGCTGGAGCCAATATTAGGGAAGCAATATTCCCAAGAGAATTGAGTCCTTGGTGCCATCACCTGCTAAGGACCATTGCCAACCCTATTAAGGCTGCTTGAGAGCATCTCCGTAGATGGCCCAACTCCCCTATTTACTCCACAACACAGACCATGACCCCTAGGGCAGATAAGTCATCCTGTTACTCTGCACAACACCCTCTCAGACCAACCTCCTTTGTGGGCAACTGGTCTGCAAGAGCTCAGATGCTGCTTGCTCTCACTCCTATTCCCCTTTAGGCCTTAAGTGTCTTCCGCCTCCAGGAGTCATGTCCACACTGTCTTCCTTCCCCTACTCTCCACTCCCACTTCTAGCAGGCAAGAGCCTCTGCCACAGCTGCGGCTTCTTAGAACTGCATTTCCTCCTGCCAGTTTTTGTTTTGTTTGGGCACTATTCTTTATGGCTGGGAAGACTCCAATTTGTTGATTGCCATTTGAATTATACTTGAGCCCTTTTGGATGGTTGGCCCCTGCAAACATTATCAGCCTCCCTAGGACATTTTGCATTTTCTACTAAGTCCCTGTGATTTCTGTGCCTGCTTAGGTCTCAGCCTGCCATGTCTAAGCTGGCCAGTTCCTCCAATGGACTTGGATAAATGGCTTCCTTGGTCCAGCAGAACTCAGTAGCAAAGCTTGCTCCCTGTCTTCATCCCCTTACCTTCTCCAGAAGAGCATATGAAGGGTCTGAGTACAGAGCTGGTTTCCAATCAGCTTTTTTCTGGGGTGCTGTAGGTGTCTGCCCTCCTCTGCCCTCTTTAGAACACCAGTCATTTTTAAACCCAGATTATTCTTATGAATAACAGCAACAGGATGATCTACAACAGTGCTAGAGAAACTGCTACTCAGACATACAGACATGCCTGCTGCCTGGAGTTACCCAACATACCAGCTTCCTTGGCTTCCTCAAGTGGTCCTCATTGTGCTCTCTGGGTGTTGATGTGAGGATTTGAAATCTGTCCAACAAAATACTTTTCAGAAAAAGACAATGAGCAGGATCACATTTTTCCTAGTGTACATCATTTGCTGCCTGGATATATCTGGGATATTCAATGTTCCTTAGACAGTGACATTCTGACCAGGGTAGCTGTTTCATGAGGACCCTGTTAGAGGACACAATTAGCTAGGAACAAGTAAGAAGCACTCTTACAGATACTTATAGTCTCTAATTATCCCTTGCCCTCCAGAAGCCACACTGCTTCTCGATCTTTTTCTTCTTTTCATGTACCACTTCTTCAGGGAGTCTCTTCACCGTGTCTCAACTTTATTTTTCTTTTTTAAATACTTTTTTAGTTGTAGATGGTCACAATACCTTTATTTTATTTGTTTATTTTTATGTGGTGCGGGGAATCAAACCTAGTGCCCCCATATGCTAGGCAAATGCTCTACCACTGAGCCACAGCCCCGGCCCCTCGACTTTATAATACAGGTATAAACCCAACCTCACCCTCAAAAGAAAACCCTTAATTTTCTATCTTGCTTGATACAGCCTAAATAATCTGTGTACTTGCCTGTATATTAACCTCGGGATATGTAATGTCGTGTATGTGAGTATGTGAGATTGATGATTGACCAACTAAAAGGGAGAATGAAAGGGAATCAAACATGGAGGGAATGCTACGTGACTGGTCCTAGGTCAAAACTGCTGGTCAGAAGTTGTAGAGTATCATCCTGACCCAATCATGATTTGCAGGACCATAAAGAATAAGTGATTTATCTGTCTCCTGAAGTATGTCCAGGTATAAATTCGGTACATAGTGCTTATTACCCTTCTTCTACTTACTAGGATATTGAGGAGACCTCCCTAGAAATTACCAAGAGGACGAAGCAAAGTGGAAGCAGATCTACACAATCAGACCTCCTTAGGGGTCTCAAATGGGCGGAAAAATAGGCTCTCCGGAGAGGGGTAGAGGGCCTGTGGCTCCTGAGCGTAGCTGTGCTGGGCAGATAGAAGTGAAGTGAGCAGCAACTGATGCCAAGGCCTAGTTCTCTGGCTCTCAGGGACATCCTCCTAAGGCCCCAGTAATTTTTTCACTTTGTAAATGTAACCAAGGCTGAAAGCAATGTGTGGAGATGAGGTCTAGGCCGTGCCATGTACAGTAACCATGTCACTTCTTCTGATTTGTGTCTGTCCTGCGGGTGACGTACCCCAGTATCCTGTTTGCCTCTTTTACTGCAGCCATTCACTGGGCTGGTGGCTTCAAGGATTTTTCTACAATAACCCCTAAGCCCCTTTCCTGGTCAGTACGCTGCATGACTGTTCCATGTAATCTGTTCTCTCTCTTTGGTATGTTGCCCCGCCCCCTCCCTGAGATTGTTTGACATTTGTCTGCATTAAACTGCATTTTCCATCCAGTGGCACAGTCACCTGAAAGACTCAACTCCCTCAGAACCTGGTTGCATTGTATTTCATTATTTGCTGTATCTTGAACTTTGGCCTCATCAGCTACCTGTGGCATCTTACATTTGACAGTCCCATCCAGATAATGCACCTGTGTTATGAACCAAATCCTGAAATGACCCGGACACTCTACCTAGACTCACTTTCCATGCAAATGTTTCCCTTTTACAGCCACTGTTGATGAGCCCGAAATCCTCCTATCACCCTATTACTATAGTGTGATTGACCAGAAAACTGTGGATTGAACTGTTCCAACAACCGTTCTCTAAGGCCACTGCGCTGCTGTCTTGTTTCAGTTCTAATTTTGGCTAAAATTGTGTCTGTGCCTGGAGCCCCTTCCAGTTGGGGTGGGCTGTGCATCTACAAGACTTAGCTGTGAACCAGCAGCCCACATCAAGGTGACAGGTACTCTTTTTGTGCTTCTAGGAATGAAGTGACCAAGCTGAAATTTGAAGGAAAGACTTTCTATTTATATGTAAGTCAGAAAGAGGTGAGTGCTGGCTTCCTTCTCTTCAGGGAGGGCTGGGGCACTGCGATGGCTCCTGAAGTCTAGAGCCAAGTCTATGGGGTCCAAGTAGAGCTAAGCCACTCACATGCTCAGCCAACATCAAGTCAAGACCTGGAGGTGAGGTATGAAGGGTAGGAAGCTTCTGGAGCACATACTTTCTCAGGTATGCTGATGACACCCAGAGTTTTCACCCAAGGGATCCCTTCCTCCAGGAAATGTAGTCAAAGTGAGATTCTTTTTCCATATACGGAAATTCCAGATGCAAATGCCACTTCTCACTAATGGCTCTCCTGGATCAACTTGTGACAGCTGAGACTTATACTGATTGGACTCGCCAGGTGTTAGGTGATTCACTGAACTTGAGGTCTGCCCCAGTGGGTCCTCTGGATCTTCTCTTCCAGCTAGCCAGCTGCTGGGGGCTTCCAGCAGCACAAGGGTTAGTTTCCCGGTTACTTCACCCTTCATTTCTTCATCCACACTCAGTCATTTCTATGTGAAATTTTTTTGCAGGAAAAGAAAATTATTCTCACTTATTTTGCTCCAACTCCAGAAGCCTGCAAGCACCTCTGGAAATGTGGAATTGAGAACCAAGCCTTCTACAAGTGAGTAGACACATGATGGGGACCATCTTTATCAGAGGCAAAGTCACAAAGGTTGCTTTTTAAGAAAAAAATGGGCATGTGAACCTTGAGAAATCTTGAGACAGGAGACTTGGAGACATGAGATGACAAGGCTGGCTTCCTAGTAAAACTCAGACCCCTTTCTGGGTCTTTGTGCCCCCCCACCCCAGGTACACAGCCAAAGGCAGGGAATGTTTCTGCTAAGTAGCCCAAGGGTCTGCCTAGAGGTGTCTGTCCTTGGACAGCCTCCAGGATGGAGTAATGACCTTTTGGGGTAGACAAAGGGTGTTTAATTTGAATCATGCTGTCCTTGTTGAATCATTCAGAGCCCTGGAAGGCCTGGAGCACAACAGTTTGATAAAAGATCAGGTACAACCCAAAGCCCCACTCTTTGGAGAAATTCTGAGGTCTGTCTCTTGGTGGGTTGCCCAGTGCTGAGCTGGGATCGATGCCAGCCCCTCCTGTTGTGTTACTACCAAAGGTATAGCCAACAACAGACCAAGTACCCAGGAGCCTAGGGTGGGTTCACTGGAGGGGCAAGGGCTTAACCACTATTGGGAAGCCAGGTTTAGGCCAAAGGTGAATTGTGCTTACTAAATAATTTTGTAAAGTATGAGTTATTTGTGTTCACTTTTCTTTGATAAAGTAAGTGGCAGGAGCTGGGCATGTTAGCACACAGCTAAGAGGCTAAGCAGGAGGATGTGAACTTGTGAGTTCAAGGCCAGCATGAGCAACTTAGTGAGACTCTGTCTCAAATTTTTAAATTTTTATTTTATTTATTTTTTAGTTTTAGATGGACTCAATACCTTTATTTTGTTTATTTGTTTTTATGTGGTGCTGAGAATCGAACCCAGTGCCTCACATGTGCGCTAGGTGAGCACTCTGCGGCTAAGCCACAACCCCAGTCCCTCAAAATTAAAAATTTTTAAAAAGTGCTAGGAAATATAGCTTAGTGGTAGTGTACTCTTGGGTTCAGTTCCCAGTACTGAAAAAAAAGTGTCGAGCTGGTGATGTAGCTCACTAGTAGAATGCTTACCTGGTATGTATAAGGCCCTGTGTCAATTCCAAGCAACCATAATTTTTTAAAAAAATTTTTTAAGAAGATTTTTTTTTTAATTTTTATAAGAAGATTATAAAAGCATTAGGGAGCCACAGGCAGTGGCATATGCCTGTGATCCTAGCTACATGGGAAGATTGCAAGTTTAAAGCCAGGTTGGCCAACTTAGTGAAACCCTATTTCAAAGTAAAAAAAATAAAACGGTCTGGGGATGTAGCTCAGTGATAGAGTACCCCGGAGTTTCTTCCTGTGCCAGAAAGAAAGAGAGAAATAAAGAAAGAAATTTGTGCTTTAATAAGATGTGTCTTGATTAGGACAAGGCAGTACAGTTGGTGTATTCTACCTGGGGTCAGCCTTGCTATCATCAAATGCCCCTAAAGGATCCTGAAGAGACCTGACTTGCCGGGGGCTGACTGGGCACCATTCCCCTCCCCAGTGAGCAGACTCTGTTACCTGCTGCTGTTCTGGGGCCACAGCTCCAGAGGCTGCTTGTTTCTTGGGCAGGCTTTCTGAACTGCTAAATAATACTGTACATTTGATACCAACACCATGATGAACTGAATAGGCAGTCTGAATTCTAACCTGAGGGGATGTCTTTCATTTCATGAAGAGGACACTCAGGAGAGACTTTAGCACGGCCAAATTCTTCTACTCAGTCTCTGCTTTCCATGGAAAGCCAAGCGAACATTTTTTCTTTTGCCACCACCTTCCCTTTGCCTTTGACAGAGCTCAGCTTTGGTCAGTTACATGAACCTTGAGAGAAGCAACTTGAGAAGCAAATTCTTGTTTGTGGGACTGAGAAGCAACACAGGAAGGATGGGGTTCCCTGAGTCTCCCCAACAAAGAGAGGAAAGCCAGATATATATCTCCCTCCCTCCTAAATGGTCTAACACAAACAGAAGGAATCTCTTTGTCCTTTGTCTCTTGTTTTCTCCAGCACCTGTTCTTAAAGGTTTGTTTTCCACCGCCCATAACAGAAGTTTGCTTCTAAACCTGTAACCAAATTCAGTTTCTGAGTTTTTCCTCTGCACCCACACTAGAAACTGAGGTCATTTTTCAGTTTTCCATTGCCTCCTTAATGTCCTAATTGTTAAAAGCTTCCAGCCTGGATCAGATACCAGTTACATCAAGTCTTTGGTAGCAACCAATCATTTCAGCCCATTTTCAGCATCTCTGACACACAGGTCCCCATCTTGCCTATGGCCTAGTGCCTTGAAGATAGCTGGGGCAGACTCAAGAACATGTTGAGGCAGGAGGGCAAGTAGGCTGAATCCTCACAGAGCTCTGAGATGGGGTGGAGGGGGTGGTGTCTTCCAGGAACTGTTCATGGATTGTGGAGACAGTTCCTTAAATACTCAATGCCCATCATGGCAGAGACGTCAGAGCCAGATGGACTCCCAGTGGATTAGTACTATAGGCACCCTGGGAGGGTTTTACGGCAGTCAGATCTTGGAGACCTCCCTGGGCAGTTCTGTCCAGGCCTCAATTTCTAAGGATGAGAGAACTAATGGGATCAGCAAAGCCACCAGGAGGATGTTTTCCAGTGCCCATGGCCTTCCCAGATCTCCACATTAGCTCTCTGTAGTTTCAAAAGTGATGTCAAATAGGTAATCTGGGGAAAACAGAATGGCTCCAAATTCAAATAAATGATAGAATTTTTATTGAAATTATACTGGTTTCCTCACCACAGGACGTCTCTGAATTTTTATTATGAGAATGCATGTTAGGACTCCCCAGCAGGAAAATGGAACAGAAAGGGCAGCCCCTACCCTCTTTTCACCCACAATTACCCAGAGAAGGACACAAAGCATCAAATACTAGAGCTAGAAGGGACTTCTGAGGTCAAGTAGTCCCAATTCCATCATTTCATAGAGAAGACGACTGAGGCTGGGTGTGGTGGTGCAAGTAATTCCAGCAGAAAGCTGAGGCAGGAGGATTATAAGTTCAAAGATTGTCTGGGAAATTTAGCAAGACCCTGTCTCAAAAATGAAATTTAAGAAGGGTTGGAGGGCTGGGGATGTGGCTCAAGCGGTAGCGCGCTCGCCTGGCATGCGTGCGGCCTGGGTTCGATCCTCAGCACCGAACTAAAAAATAAATATTAGAAATTCTCTCTCTCCCCCCTCTCTCTTAAAAAAAAAAAAAAAGAAGGGTTGGATATGTAGCTCAGTAGGAGGGTGCTTTCCTAACATGCATGGTTCAATCCCCAGTACTGCAAAATATAAAAAAATAAAAAGACTGATCTGAGGTCACACTGCCAATAAAGGCATGGCTGAGATTAGAAGGATGGCATTCTTCTTTTCACCAGACCATTATCCCTAACATTTGTTTCCTGGGTTACCTTGGTCAATTCTATAAACCTTCTCAGGGGCCTTCACTCTCCTGACATTAAAATAGGCTTCCATGTGACTGTCAGGCCCTGAGACAGAAGGGCACCTGGCTGTGAACACAGCCTCCAGTCCTGAGACAAGCGTGGGCTACCCAGGGCTTTTTCTTGAATCAAGTTTCCTCACATGGCCTTTGGAAGGAGCTGGGAATGTGCAGCTTTGGCCTATATGAGACAGGTTTAGGCCATTGGTCACACTGAACTTTGCCTTGCTACAGGCTGGAGAAATCAAGCCAAGTCCGCACAGTGTCCAGCAGCAATTTATTCTTTAAAGGGAGCCGGTTCCGATACAGGTAAATAGTGACAGTAAGTAACCATTATGAATCTATTTTCAGACCCTTCTCTGGCGGACAGTCACTCAGTGGGCCTTATCCTTGAGAACAAAGAAAGTGAGGAACTCTCAGCACAGCCTGAGGTTTCCATCCAATTCTCCTGACTTCTAACCCTTTTACTATTTCTTTCCTTCCCTGCAGCTGTTTGTCTGTAGGGTTTTAAATGTGTCTCTTCTTCAACTTACAACAGCAGCCCAATTAGAACTGAAACAGTGATTCCTAATGTCTCACTGTCTATACAGAGTTTTTTTGTTTAGTTTTGGTAATGTTACTGGAAATGCTGGGCAATGAGAAATCATTCCTCAATGATAATGGAAGATCTCAGAGAGTCCAGAGATGGAGAAAACTCTCTTAAGATAGGATGTCATGACACTTTAGAACTCCATCCTGGCAAGCAAGCCTTTCTCAGTGACCAAAGGATTGGGGAAAGGGTAGGCCAAAGAGGCCATTTTCTTATTCAGCCAAAGTACATAAGATCTTAGAGTAACAGTCCTAGAACACAATCTCACTTCTTTCTGTTTTTATTTTACTACTTACAGTGGCCGAGTTGCAAAGGAAGTAATGGAATCGAGTGCCAAGATCAAACGAGAGCCACCGGAAATACACAGGTAGGTTGCCAGGAGCTCCTCGAAACCATTCCGACTCAGATCCCAGAATCTCAAAAGACCTAGTAGTTTGAGTTCAGTGAAGCTCCTGGTCACAATGGCCACCAAAAGAGGAGGAGAGTAGGGCAGAAGGGTGAAGAAATTTGTCCCAGCTGGAGGAATGAGAAGTCTTTAACCCATGATAAAAAACAAGAGCGGGCCAGGCTACTTGTGAATAATATGCAGACCTAGGTGCTACCTCCCTGTGATTCTCTTCTCTTCTCCCAAATCTTGATATTGATCACAGACCAAGGAGGATATGACAAAGCAGCAATATTTCATTGGTTCTGGAATCCATCCATTATAGGAAGCCAGAGATAGCCTCACAGCCCTGCCACTCTGGGTCTAAAATAGTTTCAGGATACATGCCTCATGTATATCCATAATTCATGCATTTCCAGTAGCCTCTCCTAGAAATGGGTAAGACCCAGAAAGAATGTGATTAGCCTAGAACACTAGGATCTGGGGCCAGCCTTTGCCTCTGGGAATGGGAACACTGCTGCCTGCCCCTCCACATATAGCCCCCATGCAGCAGCCTCTGGGGGAAGTCAGGGGAGGCTACCAGTGTTGGTACATTCTCAGGAATACTGCTCATCCTGGGGCTCTATTCCCTGACAGTCCAGTCCAGGACCACTCCTGCCCCATTAAAGAAAGGTTTAGGTGAGTCTGGGGTATAAGGAGGTGGTAGAGTTTGAAGCAGAGCCTCTTATTGGGATCCAAGGGCCAAGAGCAAAGAGAAGGTACTAAAGATTTTTTTTTTTTAAAGGATCCAGGGGCTCAGGATGTGGCTCAGTGCTTACCTGCCATGTGTGAGGCCCTGGGTTTGATTCCCAGCATTACATAAAAAAATAAAATAAAATAAAAAGAACCCAAACCTAATACAAGCAAACATTCTAGTAGCTCACACCTACATCTGTCTGTTCACTGAGTGAAAAGGTTTCTCTTTTCCTTTTACCTCAGAGCAGGGATGGTTCCCAGCCGGAGCTGTCCTTCTATAACCCATGGCCCACGGCTGAGCAGTGTCCCCAGGACCCGCAGAAGAGCTGTTCACATCTCCATCATGGAAGGTGAGCCTGAGCTCCTGGAGATGATATTGAGTCCCTCCGTGTTGTGACTTGGCCAAGTTCAGGGCCCTTGAAAAAGAAGCTAATTTGCATTTGAGACAACAGTAGGTTTTGTGGAAGAAAGAGCCCAGCAGCAGGTTATAAGTTATTACCCAGAGAATGGGAACATCAGCTGGATACAGGATAAGGGGGCGTCTTACCAGGCCTGTGTACTATGATCCAGGATGGGGTGTAGATCTGAGTGAATGAGGTTAACCCTTTGGGAGATTTGTATGTGGAGTTTGCCAGGTGCCATGCAGTTCTGAGAATGGCTTTGTCAAGAGGCCTTCCCTTCATTTCCTAGATCTGACCAGTCTCCACAGCTTGTATGATTAGGATGAATGAGACAGTTAACCAAGAAATAAAAACTTGGTTCTTCCAATAGCTGTCACCACCTTATCTTTCAGTTATAGAAATCTGTGCTATTGCTATGTGAACTTACTGCTGTCTCAGGAAGTCAGTATGCTCTGCCTCTCTCCTCCCTCCCTTTGGGGGAGGTGGGAAGAGAAATTCTGTGTATCTGCTGAACTAGGCACCCTGGTATCTGAGGCCAACCTCTGTTCTGTTCTCTAGGTAGTCAGTTCAGTTAGGAGATGTCCTCAGAATATTGCCCTCTAGCTGTTGTCATGGACCTGGCTCATTATTCACAGGCTGGATGTAAAATTTGACTATCATTCTCAAAGATGATGTTTTATAAGGCCCCAGAGGATGGCAAACAGCAAGACTGCTTCAAACCTCTCTGTCCTGGAATTATGGAGTAGAAGTTGGAGAGGGAAGGCCCTATGCCCTTTCTGTGGGAATGTTGCTTGTTATTGAAATGAAAAACTGCTCAGGTTAGGGAAAGTGTTGCTCTGCTAGTCCCCTGGGAGAATCTCTGGTTCGTATTTAGTTTTTTAGGATGTGTCATAAGATCACCTAAGTATGAATCACCTGCTTGTAGTATATAACTCCATCCCAGAAGCTGAAAAACCTGGCTAGATGACCACCATCAAGTTAATTATTTGTATATTAATTACAATTATCTTAGTTGTGCTATTTATAAAACAGGGACATTTTCCTTGCCTGTCCCTTGAGTGGCAAAGGAATTGATATATGCCAAGTACTTTTAAGAGTACTGTAAAGCACTTCCTAAGGCAGGCAGGCAGCAAGCACAGGGCCAAGCCCTAAGGAGGAATCAACATGGAGGTTTGAACAGAAGCTCAGCGATGCATTTTCTGGGGCAAGTGGCTTCTTAGCCTGTCACCCACACTGTGGAATGGAGCAGGGTGTGGGAGAGTGCCTTGTGAACTGCCAAGCATGTTGTGGAGTTATGGAGATGTGACCATCATCAACATAGCCTCCTATGTCTCCCCACCCCCTCCATCTTAGGCTGAGCTAGAAAATGGAGCATAGCTCTTGCTGTCCCTCTTCTCAGAAGTATATATCTCAGGGAAGTGAATTTCTTCCCCTTTGAAACAGATCCTATTTTCTCCTATTGCAGCCATAGGTTCCTTCTCCAATTTCTTCACCTTGCTTGCAAAATGCCAGGGGAGGTGCAGTTGGGAGGACTTGCTGAGAAGGACAAACTCCAAAGGGCCAGGGTACTTCCTCAAAATTGCTCCTCATAGAACCTCTCAGTTGGCAGATTATGGCTCAGCAGCCTCCCACATGGTACTCACCAAACCAACCTGCTCCTCACACTTCATACCCAAGGGTGCCAGCAGCCAAGCACAGCCTAGATTCCTAGTCATGCACCTCATAGGACTCATTGGCTCAGGTTGGGTAGGTAGGAACAGCTATGTAGGAGTGACCCTCACCAGCCTAAGGGGGAGACAAGATAGAAGAAGGTGGACATCTCATCTGGATGTGGAAAAAATATGACTTTAGCAGTTAAATGACTATCAGTGCAGGACTACCAAGCCTGTGGAAATAAAAAATATTTCCACCCAGCCAGGGCAGGGAGAAGCCTTGAGGGATGTAATGAGAGCCTTGGAAGAAGGGCACAATCAACCAAAACCCCAGGGAACTTACTCTTGGACATGTGAAACTGGTGCATGAGCCATCCGACACTTTTAGAGTCCATAGAGCACATAAATTAGTACCTCAGAAATCATTCGACTTTTCCAGAGGAGGAGCTTTACTTGCTATCTCCAAAAGCCATGGAAGAAAATTACAAAAACATTATAAGGTTTACTTTAAACTAATTCTATGTTAATCTCAATAAAGAGGGGCCCTTTAAAAAGAAAAAACAGTCCTTTTATCAACACAGGACTGACACTGAGATAAGGCTCAAGTATGCTGATTCCCTTCATACATTGTGCCTTTTGGGGCACCACTCAGCAGGAAGCAAACAGAAGATGGGACACATTCCTTTACCAGCCCCAGAGTCACCTCCCCACACTTCAGAGCCATCAAGCCCAAAGCTAGTACATGACTTCATTGCACTCAGGTAGCCTGGATAAACCTAATGTCTTTTTGTCTGTACGTCCTAGATTTCCTGGCAAAATCTTGATTCCCCTATCCTCTGGGATTGGTCCTTGCCCTCTGCTGTCCCTTGTCCTTTGAGAGGTTGGCCCTTAAATGGGCCTCAGGCAAAGAACTACAGGCTGGGAAGCATTACTTTTTATGGCCCTAAGTGCTGCTCAGTACTAAATCCAGTCCCCTGATAACAACGTTGGCCTCTCCAAGCTGCTCCTTCCTTGTAGTTCAGCCTGATGAAGCTCAGGGAACAGACCTTCTCTCTCCACACAGGACACACACTGCTAAGGGGCTGCTGTGGCATGGGAAAATCCTTTGTCCCTAGTTGGCTTTCCGTCCTTTTCCTCTCTGTATCTCCCCTGCCCGGCTGGTTTCCCTGAAGAAATCAACTGGTTTCCACTAAAGAAGTATCCACCTTCCTGGGCCACCATGGGGAAGAGTCTGATTAAGATTCACACCAGAGTCAGCGTTCAGCTCCGGTTGACTAATCACTGCCTTCGGCCCTTAAGCGTGCGTATCCTGAGGATGGGGCCCCGGCTCCAGGGTAGGGTCCTGACAACTGTGACCCCCAGCTCATGGAGAGCCACTTCTGGGCAGGGGAGTCAGCTGAAGCAACTCCAAGGTAAAAGACGCACTCCTGTTTTGCTGTGCCAACTTTAGCCTAGATCCTTCCCACAGCGCCCACCCTATCCACCCCAGACTAATAAGTTTGATGAAGGGCTGGATGGGTGGTGGTTTCTATAATAGTGAAAACTGAAATTCTTATTCAGGACTAACCTGACATGGAATAACAACCTTAGAGGTGAGATCTGTTGGGGGAGAAGATTATTTCCTGAGCAATCATAGTTGGCCAGGAAGTCTACTGGAAATGCATACCTTTTATCTATATTTACTGAGAGCACCAATAACTTAATATGGCTTCTGGTCACTCTGACTTGTTCTCTGATGTCACAATGTCTGCCTCTGTCCTTCCCCAACCAGCTTAGAGCTTAATTGTAGGCCAAGCTAAGTTTGCATTGAAGTGTTTACTGGCAGCAATGCTGGTCATGCTTTGGAAGATCTGGCAGTTGGAGTTGTCCTTGTTAGAGGGGAGGCCTTTGAGAGGGTATCAGTGCCCTGTGCTGAGGTTACAGAGAAAGGGGACAAAGGAGTACTTGGGAAAAAAGCCAAGCCAGCAACATACTACCAGGGCCTTGATGTTTCTTTTTATCAGTGACCCATGACATACTCCAAGATACATATTTCTGTTGTAGCATGTGCCAATGGGGGCATCAGAGAAAAATATTGGGTTTTAATAAAGGTCAAAAGAGCATCAAGAGCTCTGGAAGAAGGGACAGGGCTCTTTATTTCATGTCATTTTCTAACAGTTTCTTGTACAGTTAAGACGTAAATCTCGGGGCTGGGGATGTATGTAGCTCAGTGGTAGAACGCTTGCCTAGCATATGCGAGGCCCTGGGTTCGATCCTCAGCACCATATAAAGATAAATAAAAGTATTGTGTCCAACTACAACTAAAAATAAATATTTTTAAAAAAGAATAGCAATAATAATTAAAAAAAAAAAAGACCTAAATCTCTAAGGCAGGTGTTAATTCCCTCAGAATCCAACTACATGATCAGTAACACCATGAAATAGAGGCTTAGATTCCACCCTCGGTTTGCCATTAGCAACCAACCATATGACTTCAGGAAAATTTTGTAACATTTCACTCTAATTCATGGAGTTTTTGAAGGACAAAACCAAAGTGCTTTAAAAGTTTAAAACATATAAATTTAAGATTTTAGCATAAGGATGAATGACATACTGCTGGAACATAAGGAGATTCTGAAAGCAGAAGTTGAGAGCCATGGCAATGGATAGTGGTTGCCCTGCCGTCATCCTCACCTTCCACCCCTACTCAGAACCAATTCCAGGGCTCGTTCCTCTGGAGAATCCTTAACTGCACCTGTGCTGAGAAGGGATCCACCAAGCTAGTCAGGTGGGCTACCTGTTATGAGGGAGTCCAGGAAGCGGAGCCACTCTGTGCAAAGGTTATTGACACCTTTTTAAGAGAGACTTTTGGGCTTCTAGAGCTAATCCTAAACCAGACAACTGCCTATATCAGCCCTGGGTGTGCTGGGAACCCGATTCAGTTTGTCAACCTGGTGCATGCATCAGGGTCTATTCAGAGCAACAGAAGGGGAGTCGCTTTTCTTATCATAGGCCACAAAATCCAGGAGAGCTACTTTGGCACTACTAAGATGACCTGGAATGGAAGATGCAAGGTCACCATGCCTGAAACAAGAAGCCACTTTTGGGGAACACTTTGATGTGGTTCATATGTGGTGAATGTGAGCCTGAAGGCTCTGGCCTGGGTGGCTGCTATTCAGTTGAGGGTATAATCAGTTCCTGTTTTTTTCCTGCTAGAGAAACAGCCCTCGGGGAATCTTGGAAGGAGAGAAATTTTCCATCAGAGAAAAAAGAGATAATGGGTAGTTTTAGGGGTCAGAAGAGCAGTATTCCTAATAGATGCCTCATGAGCTCAAGACCTTGCATGCTGGGTTGTTAACAAGGATAAACAGTATTTAGCAATCAGTATTTAAGGAAGCCCAAGTAGGCAGAATACATTCACCTCCTCCCTTCCCCATTCCTGCCTCTGAGGATTCTCCACTCAAAAGGCAGCCTTCGGATTTCTGAACCCTGGCCTCAGTGCTGTATCAGGGGCAGTCTAAATGAAATTCAGATCCTCTAACTGGGGCTAACACCAGGCCCAAGAAATTCAAGGCAGGAAAAGCAGAATCTTAAATAAGTCAAATCTATGAGCAAAAAGAAAAATCTTCCAAAATGGCCACTGTGTTTTTGCTGCTGCTTTTGTCCTCTTCTTGCTATGTCAAAACAACGTAGTAGCCACTGCTACTACTACTGGGTTGTGCATCCAATCAAACAAGTATACACTAGGATCCAGAAAGCCTATTCATGTTCTTGTTGCTTTTCCAGGCCTCGAGTCCCTACGGGACAGTGCCCATTCCACCCCGGTGCGTTCTTCTTCCCACGGAGACACCTTTCTGCCTCACGTGAGAAGCAGCCGGGCAGACAGCAACGAGCGAGTAGCTGTGATTGCAGATGAGGCCTACAGCCCTGCAGACAGCGTGCTGCCCACCCCTGTGGCTGAGCACAGTCTGGAGCTGATGCTGCTTTCCCGGCAGATCAATGGAGCCACCTGCAGCATTGAGGAGGAGAAGGAGTCTGAGGCCAGCACCCCAACTGCTGCAGAGGTGGAGGCCCTTGGAGGAGAGCTGAGGGCCCTGTGTCAGGGGCACGGCGGGCCAGAGGAGGAACAGGTGAATAAGTTTGTTTTAAGTGTCCTCCGTTTGCTCCTTGTGACCATGGGACTCCTCTTTGTTTTGCTCCTCCTCCTGATCATCCTTACCGAGTCTGACCTTGACATTGCCTTTTTCCGAGATATCCGCCAGACCCCAGAGTTTGAACAATTCCACTATCAATACTTTTGTCCCCTCAGGCGATGGTTTGCCTGCAAAATCCGCTCAGTGGTGAGCCTGCTCATTGACACCTGAGAAGGCATGACTCCTCCCAATAACTAGCCAGGTGGACCAAGGAGCCCGGCTACCCATTCCCAGCAATGGGACCCATCGTGGAACCATCGGCACACATACCAAGTCCTCCTTTCATGACTCAAAGTCCACTGCAGCCTAGGAGGGTTATTTCCCAGAAGAAAGGGATAGGCTCACGCCCTGTCTAAACAAACTGGGAAAACTCATTTTCTTCAGAGGTTCTTTCAAGAAAGGCTCAGCAACTCTTTCTCATCTTTCAATTTTGCAGGATAATTTTTGGTTTTGAATTTTGATTTTTCATAGATGTGTATTATTTTGAAAGTATCAAATAAAAAATAATTTATTTTACTATTACTGATTACTGCAGTGGTGTCACCTAGCAGATGGGATGCTAGTTGAAGACAAGAGAGCTGTTGTTGTCCTCTTATTCTGCAGGTATTTTTCTACTGGTGCCACCAGGTTCTGGGAGACATCACTGCAGCCTCAGCGGGGCAGGCCAGGGGTCTGGACAATGGGGACTGTTTAGATTTTCTTGCCAGACAAAACTTTTTAAAAAGTAAAAATCCATGTAGAATGATTAAATGGAAAGTTGCTTCTTATGATGGTCTGAGTTGGATTTTCTTTTCCTTTTTTTTTTTTTTTCAAATCTGAGCAGAGTGGGCATCTGAAGGGACCACCGGTACAGCAGCAGCACAGCAGGGGTGGGGTAAGTCTGTCCCCTTAGACTAGAGCCTGATGGGCATCACGATGAGTTCTGTATAATGAACTAAGACATCTCTGATTTTTTTTCCTGAAGAACCTCAAAACTTTTCTAGTTTTCCAGGGGCATTAAATGACTTCAGTGATGCCAGAGAGAGTACTGTCAGAAATGTTGGACAAAATGTAGTTATATACACAAAAGCTAAGTTACCCAAGAGACTGCTGAGATGCAGAAAACAGTGCTTATTTTGTACATAGTGTAACCCTCCCAAAAAAAGACTTTCGATTTATATTTTAACAGCAAAATGTTATTTTCTTAACTATTCATATTTTGTTTTTACTTTATGGATTAAGAAATAGAACCTGATGAACTAAACGATGCAAGAAAGAAAATGATCCTGAGAATGCAAAACGTCAGAAAATAGAATTCCAAGATCAACAAACAGCCTTGGAAGGGACAAGGAAAAGAATCTTTTAAAATAAGATTTCTAAGAGATGCTTACAAAAGACAGAAGGTGAACTTGGCAGAGACCAACACTTAGATGTAGAAATGCTGCCCCCTAGGGTCATCCTCCACATCAGGAAATAAGTTCCAAAAAGGTACTTATCCTTGCTGAGGAAAGCCCTGAATGCTCACAGAAGCACAGGTCCACAGAGGGTGAATGTGAGTCGCTAGGCCCAAGCTCTGCAACTCTTAAAACCATCACACACAAGATCTTGTTCTCATCTCAGGGAGAGATTTCTAAGTCATCTGGGGCTTGAGGACTTATGTGAACATAATCAGTGGTCATATTCCTGGGACCCACACAATATGCCAACACAGCTGCCAACACAGTATGATGTTGGACAGTCCCAAAAGCAGAACAGAGAGAGTCATTTATTGATTTGATCTCTCCTGTTTTGTACCCTGAAATGATAGAACCAGTTCCATGTTCAGAATATAACAACCATGAAAAAATCAGGGCTCTAAGGGGTGAGGGGGGAGAGTGGATTTGTCTTAATTTTAAAGAAAGATACTTTTTTCATCTAGACCACAGTTCAGGAAACTTCTGAAAAGACAGTAAACTTTTTTTTTTTTTTTTGGTTCTGTCACAATTATTCAACTCTGCCATCATAGCACAAAAATATGGATTATGTGTGCATGAAGGAGCATATCCGTGTTCCAATACTACTATAAAAACAAGACGGTATGCTTATTTTGGTCCATGGGCCATAATATGCCAACCCTGATCTAGACAATAAAACTGACCATTATGGAACAAAAAAGGGTCAGCTCTTCTCCAATTCCTGGCATGTGTGAAAGACCTAGGCCTTTTCCCAGTGGAAACACTAGGGTTGCTTGTTTACAGGGTGCTTGAACAACAAACCAGCAGAGATGTCTGGAGCCAAGATGAGCAAGATCAAGAACTGGAATGCTAAAACATGGCAAATCGAAAAATGGAAATGGGCCTATCTGATCATTTTCATACCAGCAACAATTTGAGCAGAATCACAAACATACTTACCAAGTGACGAGACAAAGTGAGGGAGATCCTAGTAAAGATTAGGGATCACTTAAACCAACTAGCCACTGCCACTTGTCATCTACGTAGCAAAGGCTTTATTTAGCACAGGACTAAAGTGAAAAGTAGACCCAGAGATGAAAAGGCTGTCAGGAGACAGGGAGCTGGTGTTAACCTGGATATCTACTGTCTTATGCAACATAGATTACCTTCTAGTGTAGTGCTCCTACCTCAGTCTGTAGAACACGGTGTCTCTATGCAGTGAGTGAGAGCCTTGCCTTGGACCTTTCACATCCACACTAGAGAGATACAGTATCCCATTGCCCGGTGTGTTAACTTGTGTCTAGAATTCTAACAGTGCAGTAGTCCATACCATTTCTAGCAGGTGAACAGAAACTTTTGAGATTTTTTAAGGCTTTTCCCAGAAAATATGGATAGAAAAGTTTCCTTCAATTTGCTTTTCAAATTGTGCTTGAATAACAAACTTCCTTTAATGGTAACTAGTCTTTTTTGATATCTCCCCACCATTAAAAACTGTTCAAGTTTTTTATCTGGTTTTTTATGTTCTACTATGTCTCTCATTTTATCTCACTGTAGAAAAATCAATGGTTTCCATAGCATCATCTTTTGGAGGAAATAACTTTCTGAAGAATAGCAAACTGCATCTTTAAGCAGTAGAGGGTAAACTACCTGCAAATGTGAATTTCTTAGTTTCACTTAAAAAATAGTTGTTAACCTTTCGTGTGCCAAAAACTTTTGAGTTACATTTTCCTTCAAAGCAATGTACTTTTTTCTACATATGCAGTATGTAGTTAGCATAAAATCATTGGTGCCATGAAAATTATTTTTAAACTTAAAATAAATATTTAAATACCATGAAAAAGTGGGCTCTTTGTTTTTTAACTTATATACCACCTCACAGTATGAAAAGTTACTAACACATAGATAAAAAGATACTACCAGTAGGATTTACATAGCTGACTGCTATTCACAATTGGATCATACAAAATAACATATATCCATCAATTCTCATTGTCTCCCCACCCCAGAATAAATGACTAGAAACTGAAAAACTTTAAATGTGGAATAATTTGAGGTGAATTGGACCTTGTTCTGGTAATGAAAACCATGAAGCTTAAGTAGTTTTCTCAAGATTACCTAGTATGGCTGTTTGCTGGCTGAAGGAATTAAATCTTTGTATCCACAGCCTGAAGCTTGCTGCTTTTCTGAAGAACTTCCTTCACCAAATCTTCTCTGTGAAAAGGAAATTCAAAGACCAGAATACTAAAATAGGACTGAAGCAATTCAGATTCTGTTCATTTCGAATCATCTGTGGTCACTCCTAATCTGACCACATCTCTGTCTACTTAATATGAGAACAACTCCCTAACATCAAAAAGGCAGGTCACCTCAAAGCAAACAGCTCCATGGGAACTCGGAGCTTATGAGTTTAGGAGAAATCCAAAAGTTCAAACTGACAGCAAAAGTTTATCCCAAAGGAAAGGAGCAATCATAATACACATATAATTACAGAAGCCACACAGCTGTAAACCAGACTCAAGAAATTACATTACAGACAGTTTAAGGGAGGCAGTTTTTCGTTATGGGCTGTCTAGATGTACACAATTACTCTGTTATAAAGCTTATGACCAAGTAACAAGTGCCTACTCATTCTCCGTCCTTCCTGCATTGCCTCAAGAAGGTATAACTCTACTAAGTGAAACTGGATATAAATAGCAGTTTATGATGCTGCAATGGCAAAAGAAACCACAAAAGTCAGGAATTTTCTTGTGTTTATTGCAGAGACCCCCCCCATTACTACCAAGTATTCAAAGCTTAAATGATGGTACTAATTTGATCAAGAGTAGTTTTCAGCATCTTAAAAAGAACAATTCCCGCAGAACTAACCACTCTGGAAACTATGAAATTAATTGGTATAGAAAAAGGGAAAGGAAGCTTAAAGCCTTCCTTTACTGTTTTCCTAAACAGTTCAGACATAATTCAACCTCATTTAGCTTTACTTTCCATTTTGTAAATTAATGTTTCCATCACACTTACCAATGCTTGTATCATAACACCCAGAAAACACAACTCCCATTCTTTATAAACACCCATAACCTACTAATAAACTAAGTCTCAGAACACTTAAATTTAATTACAGAGAAAATTACTTAGAAAAAAATCGTTCAAGGAAAATACTTTATTTCTTTGCTATAAAATTATGAGAAGATAATATTTCCTAATTCTTATAATTCAAACATATTGTCTAAGCTTTTACTTACAAGTCTTTCAGTAGTACTTTGGCTATGAAGAACAATGGAAAAAGCTGATATTACACAGTAATATTAGTCACTGATTTAGCAACCCCTCTTCCCAACAGTAGGCCCATTGAAATTACCATTAACTTCTGAGAAAACAATTTCTTAAAAAAAAAAAAATCAAAAGTATTATATGTCCCAAAATATGAAGAGAAATTAAAGTTATTCATTTAACAGACTATTAAATCTGAAGAGCTTAAAGACGGACAGACTAGGGCATCTGGGACATACTATGGCAGTAGCTTTCACTTCTAATTAAAAAATTTTTACATCAGTATATACATAAACATAAACCTACATATATATGTATATTAACTAAGTTTTATAAAACAATATTTATTCTTATTATGTTTTCTGTTCTTAAGTAATTCTTCCTTTTCTTTAAACACTACTTCTAACCTCCGACCATTAAACAGACTTCCTGTGAAGAGCTACAATTCCTAGTCTTACATTGGAAGAGGAAAAGCAAGGCTCCACATACCCCGACTAAATTGTTCTTAGCAATTTTCTTGGCATTTCATATAATTTTTTTTTGGGGGGTGGGGTATCAGGAATTGAACTCAGGGGCATCTGAACACTGAACCACATCCCTAGCCCTATTTTATATTTTATTTATAAAGCAGGGTCTCACTGAGTTGCTTAGCACCTTGCTTTTGCTGAGGCTGGCTTTGAACTTGTGATTCTCCTGTCTCAGCCTCCCAAACTGCTGGGTTTATACGCGCACGCGCTCCCACGCCCGGCTCATATAAAATTTAACTGAGAGGCAGGTGCAAAAAAAAAAAAAGGTTCTTGTTTTTAAAAACTAAGTTTCAATCATTGAGTTAGAAGACCTTTCAGGACTCCTTCCAGCATATAAGCCTAAAAATAAACATTCACTACAAACTTAGAAAATAAACCACAAATCTATATCATTGTAGACTAAAAACTATTATCATTATATAACAAAAAGTTAATACTGATCATTCAAGCTTTATAATTTATCTTGTAGACTTTCTCAACATACTGCCTGATTAAAAGTACTAAAAGCATCTCAGCCTCTATTCAAATTTCCTCTCCATGCCTGAGAAGCATCTTCTGAGGCTTCTCCCTTACTAAATTTAGTATATTCTGCTCATAGTTCTTATTAATAAAGCAATTTTATATTTTATAAATATAACACCAAGTAAACACACTAAGCTATGTGTATCATTAGGTTTTTTAGACAGTGATGAATTTGAACAAATAGGTATACCTACCTAGAAACTAAGTAGCTTTCTTAATTCATAAAAACATGTAACTTCCCACTGGAATTACCTCCAGCCAGAATATACCGAGTTGGGTGCATGACATTGATGGAACACACAGAGGCAAGACATTCTCCAAGAAAAGAATGCACCCTCTTTCCTGTCTCATGGAAGATTTCCACTCGTCGTGGATGGGCCATGCTGCCAACTAAGATACAATCTTCTTGTTTAGGGTCCCACACGGCTTGGAACCGGGTCAGCCATCGTCCAGTGATAGTGTTGTGCCTAGATGAGGGGAAAAACAACAGTACTTTGTAAAAAATTAGTGTTAAAATAACTCACAGTATAATTGGACAGAAGGTAAAGATGGCATTGTAATAAATGCTAGTTTTCTTTTTTAATGACAAGTTTTTTCTCACCAATCATATCATCCTCCTACAAGTCTGAAACTCAGAAAACATGAGGTCTTCCTCAACTTTGAACTTCTGGTACTGAACAGAGTTATTTATGCTTAGAGGATAGTAACCAAGTGACTATCAAAATGGTACCTTCCAGCTGAGGTTGTGGCTCAGTGGTAGAGTGCTCCTCTAGCATGCATGAGGCACTGGGTTCAATCCTCAGCACCACATAAAAAATGTAAAATAAATAAATAAATATATATATATATATTGTGTCCACCTAATACTAAAAAATAAATATTAAAAAAAATGGTACCTTCCTTGCTCACTGTTCCTAGATCAATGTACTTTTTTCTTATAAGCATATCCAAAGAAAAGTCCTGAAAATAAGAAATCTATAATCTAGGTTATTTCTTGCTTTAACAAGATCTGCCACTTTCCCTATTACATTCCCCTGACATCTGAACTTAAGACCATTTTATCTGCCATACAATTTTTTTTTTTGCTATCACAGTTCATACAACTTTAAAATTTAAAAAAAAATACATTTAAAGCTGGGCAAAGTGGTGCACTCCTGTAATCCCAGTGGCTCAGGAGCCTGAGGCAGGAGGATCACAAATTCAAAGCCAGCCTTAGCAAAAGCAAGACACTAAGCAACTCAGTGAGACCCTTTCTCTAAATAAATTACAAAATAAGGCTGGGGATGTGGTTCAGTGGCTGGGTGCCCTTGAGTTCAATCCCTGGTACCAAAAAAAAAAAAAATACATTTGGGGCTCAAAGAATAAATCACAAGAGAAATTACAAAACATTGAAGACAAATGAAAATGACAACACAACATACAAAATTTATGCATGCAGTGAAAACAATACTAAGAGATAAATGCTTATATTAAAAAACAAAAACAGGGTTGGGGATGTGGCTCAAGGGGTAGCATGCTCGCCTGGCATGCGTGCGCGGCCCGGGTTCGATCCTCAGCATCACATACAAAGAAAGATGTTGTGTCCGCCGAAAACTAAAAAAATAAATATTTTTTAAAAATTCTCTCTCTCTTAAAAAAAAAAAAAACAGGGCTGGGGATAGAGTTTAGTAGTAGAGTGCTTGCCTAGCATGTATGAGGCCGTAGGTTCAACCCACCAAAATAAAGGAAGAGAAATATCTCAAGTCAATAACTTAAGCCTGTAATTCCAAGACTCAGAAAAAGAACAAACTAAACCCAAAGTTAGCAGAAGAAAGAAAGAAAACAAAGTTGAGCACAGAAATAAATAAAAACAACAGGAAAAAAAATCAGGTAAACTAAGAGATGTTTTTTTAAAAGATCAACAAAATTGGCAAATCCTTAGCTAGGTTAACCAAGAAAAAAATTAAATAAAATCAAAGAGGGAACATTACAACTGATGTCACAAAAAGGATTTTAAGAGAATACTATGAACAATTATAAGCAAACTGGATAATCCAGAAGACAAATTTCTAGAAATATAACCTAATAAGACTTACTCCTAAAGACATAAAAACTCTAAACAGTCCTACAATTTTATAACAAGGAGATTGAAGCAGTAATCAAAAACCTTCCAAAAAGAAGTACAGGGCTGGGGATGTGGCTCAAGCGGTAGCGCGCTCGCCTGGCATGCGTGCACCCTGGGTTCGATCCTCAGCACCACATACAAACAAAGATGTTGTGTCCGTCAATAACTAAAAAATAAATATTAAGAAAATCCCTCTCTCTCTTTAAAAAAAAAAAAAGAAGTACAAAGCCTGATGGCTTCACCAAAGAATTCTACTAAATACTGATAAGAATTGATATCAGTGCTTCTCAGATTTCTTCAAAGTATGGAAGAGAACACTGCCATACTCATTCCGAGGACAGCCTCACTCTGATACTAAAGCCAGACAAATTTTACATGAGAAAACTATAGACCAATATCCTTGATCAATACTGATGTAAAAATCCTGAACAAAATAGCAAACCAAATTCAACAGAGCATTAAAATAATTACATATCATTAGCAAGTGGGATTCAAGAATGGTTCTACCATAACAAAATCAATTTAACACACTATTGTACTAGAATAAATAAGAAATAAAGAAAAGCATATGATTATCTCAATTGATGAAGAAAAACCATTTGACAAACTTCAATGCATCATCATGCTAAAAACACTCAACAAACTAGGAATATAAGGAAACTATATCAACAAAATGAAAGCCATACTTGAAAAAATCAAAACCAATATGCTCAGTAACAAAAGACTTTTAAGATTTCCTCTGAGAACAACTCTAAGACAGGGTTGTGCTCTCCTGTCACTTCTATTCAACACAGGACTAGAATTCTAAGCCACCATAATTAAATAATAAAAAGAAATTAAGAAATAAAATTACCAGTTTACAGAGGACATGATCTTAAATGTAAAAAAAATTTAAAGATTCTATGCAAAAAAAAAAGTATTTAATAAGCAACTTTACTAAACGAATACATAAAAATTAGTTGTTTAAGCCAGGCAAGGTAGCACATGCCTGTAGTTCCAGCTACTCAGGAGGCTGAGTCAGGAAGACTGCTTGAGCCCAAGAGTTAAGGGCCAACCTGGGCAATATAAAGAAACCTCCTCTCTTAAAAAAAAAAAAAAAAAGGAGGGCAGCTACTGGGTGTAGTGATGCATCCCTGTAACCTCAGAAACTCGGGAGGTTGAGTGGCAGGAGGACTGCAACTTCAAGGACTACTGGGGCAACTTAGTGAGGGCCTCTCTCAAAATAAGAATAAAAAGGGTTAGAGATGTGGATTAGTGGTTAATTTCCCCTGGGTTCAATCCCTGATACCAGAAGGAAAAAAAGAAAAATTCATATGGGAGCTCAAATAGTCAAAGCTATCTTGAAAAGACAACAAAGTTGAAGACCTCACATTTGTTAGAGCACTTGCCTAGCACAGGTGAGGCACTGAGTTCAATCCTCAGTACCACATACAAATAAATTAAATAAAGGTATTGTGTCCATCTACAACTAAAAATATTTTTTAAAAAAGGACAAATAGGATTACTTCAAGCTAAAACTCTTCTTGCATCGCAAAGGAAATGGTCAACAGTGAAGAGGCAAAATATTTTCAAACTGTCTGACAAGGTATTAATATCCAAAACATACAAGCAACCACCCCCCCCAAAAAAGAAAAAGAAACAGCAAAAAGAATCTGATTTAAAAATGGGCAAATAATTTGAATAGACACTTGTCAAAAGAAGATATATAAATGATCAACCAGTATATAAAAAAATGTTCTATATCACTAATCATCAGGTAAATGCAAATCAAGACCACAATGAGATATCATCTAACTCCAGTTAGAATAACTATAATCAAAAAGACAAGGGCTGGGACTGTAGCTCAGTGGTAAGAGCGTTTGCCTTGCATATGTTAGGCTCTGGGTTTGATCCTCAGCACCACATAAAAATAAACATAATATGTATACCATATAACACTATTTAGCCATAAAAAGCACAAAATCCTGTCATTTGCAACAACATGGATAGATCTGGAGATCATAATGTTAAGTGGAATAAACCAGACACAGAAAGACAAATACCACATGATTTTACTCATCTGCAGGACCTAAAATGGCCAAGCTTATAAAACTAGTGACCAGAAAAGTAGCTACCAGAGGCTGGGAGGAGGAGATAGAGTTCTACCTAATAGATACAAAGTATAGCCAGACAGGAGGATAAGTGTTGGTGTCTTATTGTACAGAGAGTAATTATAGTTAACAATATTGTACCATATTATCTCAAATGGCTAGGATTTTGAATCTTAATATGATAAATGTTTGAGATGAATAACTAAGTATCCTGAGTTGAATAATAATACACAATGTATAAATCATCTATAGCCCATAAAGATATACAATTATGTATCAGTAAATTTTTTTTAAGAAGCATAATACAAGGGCAGGGGTTGTGGCTCAGTGGTGGAGCACTTGCCGAGCACTTGCCTAGCATGTGTGGGGCCCTGGGTTCGATCCTCAGCACCACATAAAAATAAATAAAATAAAGATATTGTGTCCAACTAAAAAATAATTTTTTTAAAAAAGCATAATACAAGGCAACAGTAATTAAGACAGTGTGTTACTGGAATAAAGATATAAATATAGACCAGGGGAACAGAATAAATACCTCAGAAATAAACCCTCAGGGGCCAAGACCACACAACAGGGAAATGACAATATATTCAACAAATAAGGATGGGAAAACTGGTATTCATGTGCAAACAAATAATCCTCAAATTATACCAATTACAAAAATTAAGTCAAAGTAGATTAAAAATCAACCTGAGACCTAAAATTATAAAATCCTAGGAAAAAAACACATGAAAAGCTTTAAGACATTAGATTTGGCAATGATTTCTTGGCTATGACACAAAAAGCATGGAAAACAAATGCAAAAGTAGAGAAATGGGATTACATCACACTGAAAAACTTCTGCACTTCAAAACAAACAATCTACAGAGTGAAAGACAATCTAAAGAATTTGAATAAATGTTGGCAAATCATGTATTCAATAAAGGGTTAATGTCCAGAATACATAAGGAACTCCTATAACTCAACAAATAAAGCAACAAAACCAAATAACTCAATTGGAAAAGGGGCAAAGGACTTGAATAGATATTTCTTCAAAGAAGATATACAAATGGCAAAGCCTAAAAAAAGATAATCAAATCACTAATCATTAGACAAATGTAAATCAAAACAATGGGTAAGAATCCCTTGAGGGCTGGGGTTGTGGCTCAGTGGTAGAGCGCTAGCCTGTGTAAGGCCCTAGGTTCGATCCTCAGCACCACATATAAATAAATAAAAAGGAATCCCTTGACACCCACCAGGATGAAGAGAAAATGAACCCTGGGAATTCCTGGTGGGACATGTAAAACAGTGCAACCAATATGGAAAATAGTATGGTGGTTACTCTAAAAATTAAAAATAGAATTACCATATTACCATTACCCTTTTACTTATACTCCCAGTTACTTGGAAGTCTGAGGCAGGAGGATCCCAAGTTTGAGCTAGTCTCAGCAACTTAGTGAGACACTGTCTCAAAATATAATTTTTTTAAAAAAAGGTCGGGGATGTAGCTCAGTGGTAGAGCAACCCTGGGTTTAATCACCAACGCTACAAAAGAATTCAAAGCAGTATTTTCAGAAAATATCTGCACAGCCATGTTAATAGCAGCATTAATAACCATAGTCAAGAAATTGAAACAACCCAAATGTCCACTGGCAGATGAATGGATAAATAAAATGTGGTAAACACATGTAAAATATAACATGGCCTTTAAAAGGAGACTTTGTCACATACTACAATGTGAATGAACACTGAGGACCTATACTAAGTGTAATAAAAGGACAAATAGAATATAATTCTACTCATATGGGGTAACTAGCATAATCAAAAATCTACTCATATGGGGTAACTAGCATAATCAAAGTAGTGGAGAGGAAGAAATGATCAGTGTAAGCAGTCAATGTAATCTTCCCCGCCACACGGTTAAAAGGCTTTTGTATCCAGCTCTGCATGTGTTTAAAATAAATGTCTTTAAAAAAAAAAATCTAAAAGTAAAGGGCTGCCCTTTTATTTTCTATACCTTTATACCACTAACAATCCTTCCTTTTCTTTTTTCTTCTTTGGTACCAGAGATTGAACCGGAGGGGCGCTTAACCACTGAGCCACATCCCTAACCCTTTTTATTTTTTATTTTAAGACAGGGTCTCACCAAGTTGCTGAGGCTGGCTTCCAACTTGCAATCCTCCTGCCCTAGCCTTCCCAGCTGCTGGCATTGTGTAAACAATCCTTTATTATTAAAGAAGCAAGGACTATAGAAAGCCATATTTCCTACTGTCTCTAAATGACCCAAGCTTTAATGAAAATTTTTACTGTTCAAGAATAATCACTTTAACTTTAAAAAAAAAAAAAAAAGAAACATAGGTTGGGATTGTCGCTCAGTGGTAGAGCACTCACCTAGCACGTGCGAGGCCCTGGGTTCGATCCTCAGCACCACATAAAAATAAAAGATACTGTGTCCAACTACAACCAAATAAATAAATAAAACATATTACACCTGTAATCCCAGCACCTGAGGAGGCTGAGACAGGAGGATCAAGAGTTCAAAGCCACCTGAGCAACAGCAAGGCACTAAGCAACTCAGTGAGACCCTGTCTCTAAATAAAATACAAAATAGAGCTGGGGATGTGGCTAAGCAGTCGAGTGCTCCTGAGTTCAATCCCCGGTACCAAAAAAAAAAAAAAAATTAGAAACTGATAAACTAGCTGGTATTACACTCATGCCATCGCTATATAGGGGACACTACAAGAAAAGTGCAGGCCAATATCCCTGATGAACAAAGATGCAAAAGTCTTCAATAAAACACTAGCAGTCAGATGTGGTGGTGCACACCTGAAATCCCAGCAACTGGGAGATTGAAGCAGGATGATCACAAGTTCAAGGCCAGTCTCACTCAGCAACTTAGCAGGCCACAGGCAACTTAGCAAGACCTTGTTTTGATATCAAATATATAAAGGGTTGGGGATGTAGCTCAGTAGTGATGTGTCCCTGAGTTCAATCCCCGGTACCAACCTAAATAAATAAATAAATTACAGCATTATACTTTCACATTTCCCAGGCTCCAAAACCCTGAACCAAAATAAACCTCTCTTCTTTATAAATTTCTAGGCTCCATTATTCTACTATAACAATGGAAAACCAAACTCAACAGCATTTTAAAGAGATTGTTCATTATGATAAAGTGAGAGTTACCCTAAGGATACAAGAATGGTCAAAATATGCAAATCTATAAATATGATACTCCACATTAACACAATGAAGCAAAAAACCCATATGACTATCTCAACAGATTTTGAAAAATATTTGACAAACTTCAATCCCTTTCCTGATAAAATCCTCTCAACAAATAAGGTAGTGAAGTATTGTACCTCAACATAGTAAAGACCATAGACAACAAAAACCACAGCAAAATTCATATGCAACAGTGAAAAATTGAAAGCTTTTCCTCTAAAATCAGAAACAAGGCAAGGATGCCCCCTCTTGCCCCTTCTATTCCACAGAGTACCAAAAGTAACTCCCAGACAGAACAATAAGGAAGGAAAAAAAAATAAAAGGCATCCAAATTGGAAAAGAAATAAAATTGTTATTGTTCACAATCAATATGACCATAGAAGTAAAACTGTCATTGTTCACAGTCAGTATGACCATAGGAACATATAAAATCCTAAAAACTGATGAAAATTCCAAAAAGCTTCAGAATATAAAATTTAACATACAAAATCAGTGGTATTTCTTTTTGGGGGGTGAGCAAGATAATGGTAAACTAACCCAGGGGATGACTTTTCTATACACTCGATACATCAACATCTAAAAAAGAAATAAAGAAAACATCCCTGAGGCTGGGGATGTAGCTCAGTGATAAGAGCACTTGTCTAGCATGCAAGAGGTCCTGGGTTCAATCCTAAGGGAGGGAGGGAGGAAGAAAAGAATTCCACATATAATAACTACAAAAAAATAAAATGCTTCAGAATAAATTTTTTGTTGTGATTGGTGGAAAAAACTTCCCTTTTGTTCAGACAGAATCCTCCTGACCTGTAGCTGCTTCAGAATAAAGTTTGATTTTGTTTTCTGAGATAGGGTCTTACCTCAAATTCCTGGACTCAGGCAATCCTCCTGCCTCAGGTTATAGCTAGGACTACAAGCACACACCACCATACCCACTTTCAGGAATAAATGTAATGAACCAAGAAGGTTGCTGTGGTTTGAATACATGTTTTTCCCTCTGAAACTCAAGTGGAAGCTTGATTTTGCAGCAGTGTTGGATGGTGGGCATTGGGTCATGGAAGTAGAGGTCTCGTGAATGGATTAATACCTTTCTTGGATGAATGAGTTCTCACTCTCACAGAATCACATTAGTTCCTGCAAGAACAGGCTGTTATTAAGCAAGTCCACCTCTGTATTTTGTCTTTCACCGGCACCTGCTTGTCCTTCTGCTTTCCAACATGAGTTGAAGGAGCATGAGGCCCTCACCAGAAGCTAAATAGATGCCAGCATTATACTTTCACACTTCCCAGGCTCCAAAACCCTGAACCAAAATAAACCTCTCTTCTTTACAAATTTCCAGGCTCCATTATTCTATTATAACAATGGAAAATAGATTATGGCAGAGGTAAAAAGACCTAAATGCTGAAAACTATAAAATGCTGATGAAAAAAAAATTGAACAAGACACAAATAAATGTAAAGATATCCTGTGTTCACAGATTTAAAAAACTGGTATTGGACTGGGGTTGTGGCTCAGCAGTAGAGCGCTTGCCTAGCATGTGCAAGGCCCTGGGTTCAATCCTCAGCACCACATAAAAATAAATAAATAAATAAAGGCATTATGTACAATTAAAAGAAATATTTAAAAAAAAAAAAAGAAAAACTGGTATTTTAAAAATGTCCATACTTCTCAATCTATAGATTCAATGTGATTTCTATCAAAATTCCAAAGACATTTTTTATAAAAATAGAAAGCAATGCTAAAATTCTGAAGAGCCAATCAAATATTATGCAAACAAAGCTGAAGGATCACACTACCTGGCTTAAAAATATACTACAAAGCTACTGTAATTAATATGGTATTGACATAAAAATAGATATATGTATAAATGTATCTGAATATACAGCCTAGAGATAAATCCACACCATTTACAGTCAACTGATTTTTGACAAAGATGCCAAGAACACACAATAGGGAAAGTACAGTCTCTTCAATAAATGAAGTTAGAAAAAGAGGATATTCACATACAGAAGAATGAAAATGGATTTCTACCATACACAAATATCAATTTAAATGGATTAAAGACTTAAATGCAAGACCTAAAACTGGAAGACTACTAGAAGAACACAGGGGGAAGTTCCATAACATTAGTCTGGAGTATGAGTTTTGGGATATGAACTCAAAAGCACAGACAATAAAAGCAAAAAATAAGTCAGGCATAGTAGTGCACACCTGTAATCCCAGTGGCTTGGGAGGCTGAGGCAGGAGGATTACAAATTCAAAGTCAGCCTCAGCAACTGAGTGAGGGCCTGATTAACTTAGCAAGAGCCTGTCTCAAAATAAAAAATAAGGACTAGGGATGTTGCTCAGTGGTTAAGAGCACCTAAGTTCAATCCTTGTTACCACCCTCACCCCCCAAAAAATAGACTAATGGAACTTTATCAAACTAAAAACCTATTGCACAACTAAGGAAATCATCTACAGAGTGAAAAGACAATCTATGGAAGAAAATATATGTATCTGAAATAAGAAAATATTTGTATCTGAGGAGTTAATATCCAAAATACATAAGGAACTCAACTCCATAAAAAAAAACCCAATTAGAAAATGGGCAAAGTATGTGAATAGATACTTCTTTTAAAAAAGATGTATACATGGCCAACAGATGGGTTTTTTAAAAGTTCAATTTCACTAAATCAGAGAAATACATATTAAAACCACAATAAAATATCCCCTCACCTCTGTTAAAACAGCTATTATTAAGTCATAGCGTAGGGCTAGGGGTACAGCTCAATGGTAAAGTACCTGCTTAGCAAGCACCAGGACCCGAGTTTGATCTTTAGCACAAAAGAAAAAAAAAAAAAAAAGGTAAATGTTGGAATGTTGGAGAGGATGTAGAGAAAAAGAAACCCTATACACTGTTGGTGGAAATGTAAACTGGTACAGATACTATAGAAAGCAGTATGAAGGTTCCTCAAACTATTTAAAAAATGAACTACCAGGGCTGGGACTTGCCTCACATGTGTGAGGCACTAGGTTCAATCCTCAGCACCACATAAAAATAAGTAAAATAAAGGCATGCTGTCCATCTACAACTACAAAAGAAGGAAGGAAGGAAGGGAGGGAGGGAGGGAGGGAGGGAGGAAGAAGATCCAGCAATCTCACTACTGGGTATATATCCAAAGAAAAATTAAATCAGTGAGTCAGATATTTGCACTCCTGTGTTCATCGCAGAATTATTCACAATAGCCATGATTACTGAATCAGCCTAAGTGTCCATCAACCAATTAATGAATAAAATACAACTGCAATGCCATTCAGCCTTTAAAAAGAAAGAAATGTTGTCATTTGCAACAACATGAACAAATCTGAAAGACATGTTTAGTGAAATAACTAGGCATCAAAAAATAAATGCCACATAATCTCAATCACATGAAGAATCTAAAAAAGTTGAACTCAGAATGATGTTAACAAAAGCTGGTGGGGGAAGGGTTGGGAGATATTGGTCAAAGAACACAAATTCTCGTGGGAATAAGTTCAAGATATCTATTGTATACATGATGATTATAGTTAATAACAATGTGTCATATTCTTCAAAACCACTTTTTTTTTAAAGAGAGAGTGAGAGAGGAGAGAGAGAGAGTGAGAGAATTTTTAATATTTATTTTTCAGTTCTCAGCAGACCCAACATCTTTGTTGGTATGTGGTGCACGCATACCAGGCGAGCGCGCTACCGCTTGAGCCACATCCCCAGCCCCCAAAATCACTGATTTTTTAAAGTGTTCTCACCCAAAAAAATGGTGAGAAGCAATGCATATGCTAATTATATATATTATATTATATATATTATTCCATAATATATACATATTTCAAAACATGCTATATACAATAAACATGTACTTTTTTTTTAATCCTGGGGATTAGACCCAGGGGCGCTCAACCACCGAGCCACAACCCCAGCCCTTTTTTGTATTTTATTTACAGACAGGGTCTCGCTTAGTTGCTTAGCGCCTTAGTTGCTGAGGCTGGCTTTGAACTCACAATCTTCCTGCCTCAATCTCCAGAGCCAATGAGATTACAGGTGTGGGCCACCGTGCCCAGCCTATGTACAATTTTTGTCAAGCAAATTGTGAATATGAAAAAAAGAAACTTATAAGCTAGAACATAAAGTATGGAAGAGAAATTTAAATGGGAAAAAACTTACAAAAAATAAATATACTTAAGTATAGCCTATAAAGACTATAAAACTCAGAAAGCAACAATCACACACCCTGTCCCTAACTTCATAAACACTAAAAAACGGAGTTATCAAGGGAGAAGGCAAGGTGTAAAATAGGTGTAAAAAAACACTCACTCTCTCTAAACAGCAGATGGAAAAAGAGGGTGATCAAAGAAATTAAATAAGTAGGAAGTTGGGAAAGGCACTCAAGCCCAGAATAAACAAGCACAAATAAACAGAGCTTCAGATAGCCTCATCAGCAAATGAGTAGTTAGTCTTCTTTAATAAAGTAACATGAGTAATTCAGGTCAGAATAAAGTCATTAACCTTATCCAAAAATAACTTCCACCTGCAGAGAATAGCTACTGACTAAAAGAGATTGAACCTCTTTATAGACACAGGCAACCTGGAAGCAAGAGCTCTCTGGATAGCAACTAGAAAACTAGGACACTTATACAATGTGATACAAAAATCAGGCCTATTACAACTCTTTAACAATCAGATGTCTAACTTATGCCCTCCAACAAATAGTTCAAAGCAATCCAGGAACTGTTTATTTGGCATATGGAAGCCTACCTGATGGTGGTGAGGAGAGGAATCTGGGAAGAAATACAGCTGCTGTCAAAGACTCTGCAAAATAACATGAACCAGATAGATCTTTTTATTATTTCTGGAAATTTTCCTGAAATAGCATCAGTGTATTTAACAAGACATTCATTGGTTTGTTGTATTAACTATAATTATTTTAAAATATATAGGATCATATTCTAACCTCAGCAGATATATTGAACTAAAAGAATTTTATAAAATTATAAGGAATATTATAAAAATCCAGTATTTATGGATTTATGTGGAGATATTTAAACTAGTACTCCAAACTTAAAATGAACATTCTAAAGTGATAATCTGGACTCAAACTATATTTGGATTCACAATGAGACATACACAGGGATGTGATTTGAAAATGCTAATTCCCTTAAAGTATACACATGTATCAAGAGCAATTTCCCTACAAAACTCATCAGTTGAGGGCCTGATATTATCATTTCCAGGTGCTGAAGGGCCAGCACCCAAAGAGTCCAGAAGCCTCCACTAAGTACTGTGCCAGAAAGAAACCAAACACATCACTACCATCTCCCCTTTTCATTTTGCTTAACTATTACAATGTACTTACTCCACACTAGAGCTTCTTGCCTAGATTACTAGACAGCCAAATCATTAATGGTTAATGTAACAAAAGTAAACTTGTCAGTGTAAATGAACAAGAATGGGACAATAGGTAGCTCAAGACTAAAGAAACTGTATTGTGGAAATAGGACACAGGGGTGCCATTCCCTAGTGACTCTCTTACTTCATCTCTTGGTAATGCTCACATACTGTGCTAGAAACTAACTGGGCACCTGTCACACATTGCAGACCATGCTTTTCCCAATGGGTGCCATTCCATAAACTTTCAACCAGAAATAAAGTGCCATATCTGAGCCTGACTCATGTCAGATATTCAACAGATATTTGTTGAATGACTTTTCTACTTTGGATCAACTGATTTTAAAATCAATTTTTAGGAAGTAGCTTTAGAAATACCAAAGCCAAAACCCTAGAACCATATCCACAAGTTTGTAAATAAGCCAAATTTTTGCTACGTTTTCCGCCTGCCCATGGTCTGGGACTATACAATTTCCATTCAACAAATCACCTATAATGTAGAACCTAGTCCACAAAGTAAGAGCTTCTCCCTATGCTAAAATTATCTCCTTTCCAAGAGGACACACAACCTGGTTTCATTGGGATTTGGGGGCTGCTTCAGTGTTGAAAAGAAAGCCTGACCATCAATTCCCCAGGGTAGCTATCGACCTTTTCCAATCTCAAGGAAATCTCTAGACCCCAAAACTGCTGTGAAACCATTAAGTATATGCTTTCTGTGAACCTCAATATGGCTACAAAATAGTAACTCTAGCGATTAAATAGGAACAACAGTAAATTAAGTGTCTCCTTTACAATAGCTACAGACTCTTTAGATTCCTTAAAACCATATTTCTGCCTTCTGAATTTACCTCAGCTTACAATCAGCACATGTGGTCACTACTCTGTTACCAGTAACAGGTGAAAAATAGGCAGAAGCAATGCTCTTCGTGTGTTCAGTCAAAGAAATCAAAGGCTGGCTTCCCCTGAGTTTCAGGTGCCTGACGTCATAAATATGAATATCCCTGTAATGAGAGGAAGAATTATTAGTGTTGTCAGAGTACATGTAATGAGCCTCTAGAACAGGGTTAAACATAAGATAGAAACTCAAATACTTGCTACATGGAATAACATTTAAGACATAACCCCTAATTCGGTTTTAATTTTAAAGTTATTGATACAGATGAAAAGTAAAATATTAGAAAAATTCAAAAATTAGAGCAGATACCTATAACCTGCATGTACAAAATTGGTTTTTCAATCTCTCCAAGAAAAAAGGCAACACAGATTTTTCAATATCTCCAAGAAAAAAGCCAAGTTACAGATCACATACAATTTTATTTTATTTTTGTTTGTTTTAGTGCCAGAGATTGACCCCAGGGACACTGAACTACTGAGCCACATCCCCAGCCCTTTTTTGGATCTTATTTAGAGACAGGGTCTCCCAGAGTTGCTTAGCGCCTCACTAAGTTGCTGAGGCTGGCTTTGAATTCACGATTCTCCTGCCTCAGCCTCCTGGGATTACAGGCATATGCCATCATGCCCAAGTTATAAAAATTTTCTTCTCATAAAACTAGAAACAAATGCATATGCATATGGTGCCAATGAAAACAAAAATGTACATTTCTTTCAATATTTTCACTATTTATTAAATCCAAATGAATTTCTCATTTAAAAAAAAAATCTCACTCAAGAAAAGCCCCCATTAAGTGAAGAAAGGAAAATTATTTGGCCTTTGTGTATCACAAAAGTCAGATGTGTTTGACAACCAAACTAAACCATATATTCATGGCATGAAATCTGGGCTGGGGTTGTGGCTCAGCGGCAGAGCGCTCCTAGCATGTGCAAGGCCCTGGATTCGATCCTCAGAGCCCATAGAAATAAATAAATAAAATAAAGGCATTATATCCAATTGCAGCTAAAAAAATAAATATTAATAAAAAAGGACTAAATCATTACATTTTCAGAAGAACATACCTCAACCCTGCAGTCATGAAATACTGTCTGTGCACTGGGTGAACATGAACAGTTCTTATTTTTCTCAAAGAAGAACGAATTAGTTTCTCAAAAGAAGTTCCAGGTGTTCGTCTATCCACCAGTGACATATTTCCATCCCAGTGTCCCACTAGTAAAGTGGAAGCATCTTCTGTCAAGAAGTCAAAGGAGGAAAAGCCACTTCTTTCATTTCTATAAACCTAAAGACATAAATAACAATCATTTCTACAACACTCTTAAAATCAATGCACAAATTCTTAGTAAAAGATTATAAGACAGTTTACTCAAATAACCTCATTTATCTACACAGGAAGCTCAGGACAAAATGGAAACAAAGGTGGTGATCACCTCAGAGGCTCACCTACAATCAAATGGTTCATCTACCCATATCCTAAATCTCTTAAACCCAAAAAATCTTGGTTCCTGATCTACCCTGTGAAATTTACTGGAAAATGACTAAATATGAATTCTATCCAGCTGAAATTAAATCTCAATATAACAAGTAACTTTGCCAACAAAGTCCAAGATATGTGGTAGCATATTCATCAGCTTAAAATTCTTGACAGTTAATCAGGCTATGGATCGAAAGTTCTAGATCAGCTGCAGTCACTTAGCGAGACCCTGACTCATAATAAAAATAAAATAAAGAAGCGCTGGGGATGTAGCTCGGTGGTAAAATGTCCCTAGGTTCAATCCCCAATACAAAACATAAATGAATGAATGAATGATGAAACCTACATCTAAAATTATCCTAAAGTTCATGAAGATTCAAATCCAAATTTTAAAAGTTCAAATTGTAAGAATTCTCTTACTGAGGATATCTGTCATGGTTAAACAAATCTGAAAATTCATCTTAAATAATATTATTAAATGGATATTTAAATAGTAGACCAAAATATGAACAATGAGATCCAAATATTTTGTTCAGGCCTTGGGAGTTTCAGACCTGTCACACCAGAAGTCAAATAGATTAGAAAATCTCCAAGCAGTAGTCTGATAATCTAGGCTGTGTCTGAGGAAGGATTCATGAGTATCATTCAACTTAAATTTAAGCAGACTTAAACTTTAATCTGACTAGCACAGTTTAAACCAGCTCAGGAAAAAGACTTACCAAGAGGTAATTACAAATAAACTTGGCCCAAGGTATTCTGAATAAAAACCCCTTGGGTCTCTGCTTCCTGCACAGTATAGCCAATAGCAATTTTCAATTCTAACCTCACCAGATCAGAACAGCTGGGCTAAATGCTTCATCATCATATTAGAACACACAAGACCTGTTAAATCTGGGCTGAGGATGTGGCTCAGTGTTAGAACACCTGACTAGCATGCCCTGGATTCAATCCCCAGCACCAAAAAAAAAAAAAAAAAAAGAGTCATGTTAAATCTTAGCTAGAAGGTGAGGAAAAATCAAATTTTTAGGCCAGACCAGGTGCCCCAGCTAACTAAGAAGCTGAGGCAGGAAGATTCCAAGTACGAGGACAGCTTGAGCAATTTAGCAAGACCCTGTCTCAAAATTTTAAAAGGGACTGGGGATATAGTTTAGTGGTAGAGCACTCCATGTTTCAATCCCCAGCATCACAAAAATAAATTAAAAACTACATTTTATAATTTCTGTATTATATTACACACCAGAAATTTTAGATATGCATAATATATTCCATTATGTGGGTAATTTTTCTATTGTCCTTTTTGTCAGGTATAAGACTCATTCCTACAAAATTCATGTCTGAAGGGTAGGAAGGATAAACAAAAGAAAAATATTCCAGTGTTTTCCCTCAAAATTAATAAGTTATTTTACTTAAAATTTTTCTGCAAATAATAACAGTGAATATGAATAGTCAGGTGTGGTAGTATATACTTGTAGTCCCAGCTACTCAGGAGGCTAAGGCAGGAGGATTGTATGAGCCCAGAAGTCTGGGGCCAGCCTGGGCAACAGAGTATAATCCTGACTCTTAAAAAATAAAAAAAATTAAAAATTAAAAATAAAAGCAAACACTATGTGCCAGTCTTGGTCCTAAATACTTTATCTGCATTCACTCCTTTAATCTTTCTGACAACCCTATAAAGTAGACACTATGACTATACCATTCCACAACTAAGGAAATTGAGACACAAATAAGATCACACAACTAGTAATAGATGGTCTGAGAATTGAACTTAGTCCTTAGACTGTACTACTTTTCAGTCTGATATAAAAATCACTCATGTGGCCGGGCACAATGGTACATGCCAACGACTAAGGAGACTGAGACAGGAGGATCACAATTTCAAAGCCAGCCTCGGCAAGTGCAAAGCAACTCAGTGAGACCCTGTCTCTAAATGAAATACAAAATAGAGCCGAGGATATGGCTCAGTGGTCAAGTGCCTATGAGTTCAACCCCCAGTACAAAAAAAAAAAAAAAAAAAAAAGCACTCATATAGCATTTCATGGAGAATCTAGAATATCATTGGATGTCAACATATAAACAAATTAACATTTACCTCTTCAAAAATAGCTCTGGAAAAATCCCCACATCGTAACGTGCCATCATAGCTCAATGACAGTAGGTGGGCTGGATTGGCAGGTGAGAAGTAAAGACAGCTAACAGGTTGACTATGGGGATAAAAAACATATGCTCCATCTTCTTTTCTTTGCTGGGTCTGGAAGAGGTGGAATTTGAAAAAAAGATTAAAAACTAGTGAAAAGTACATATTTACTATGTTATTATGTAATTAAAGTATTTACATCTGGATTATATTGTCTTTTTTAAGTCTATAACAGCAACCACTCTCCCATTCAAATAGTCAGAATTAGGAAATGACATTAAATTATTTTCTCTTATCATTTTCTGATAGTTTTAATTTTCTTACAATTTAATTTTCTTCTTATAATTTTCAAATCAACAATACCAAATCACATTAATTTTAAGTGTCCAGCTTTTCACAAATAGCAAACTAGTTTCTTTACAATAGTGGGGGCATGGTGGGGCGGGGGGACGACACAGACAAATAGCACGTGGATCACTACTTCTGCCAGGCATGGTCTCATGAACCTGTAGCCTTAGCACTCAGGAGGCTTAAGTAAGAGGATCACTTGAGCTCAGGAGTTAAGAAACCAGTCTGGGCAAGATTGTTTCAAAAATTAACTTTTTTTTTAACTACCTTTTTTTAATTAATTTTTTATTTATATATGACAGCAAAATGCATTAAAATTTCTATTACACATAAAAAGCACAATTTTTCATATCTGGTTGTATACAAAGTATATTCACACCAATTCGTGTTTTCATACATGTACTTTGGACATCATATTCCACCATCACTTTTAACCCCATGCCCCCTCCCACCCCTTTGCCCTATCTAAAGTTTGTCTATTCCTCCCATGCTCCCACTCCCTACCCATGAATCAGATGGGTCAAATGGTGGTTCCATTCTCAATTTTCCAAGAAATCTCCATACTGCTTTCTATATGGGCTGCACCAGTTTGCAGTCCCACCAGCAGTGTATGAACATACCTTTTTCCTCACATACTCGCCAGAACATCCAAGAATTATGGGACAGCATCAAGTTAATTTTTAAGCATCTCAGAAAGCTAAGACAGGAGGGTTATAAGTTCAAAGTGACCCTCAGCAAAAAGCGATGTGCTAAGCAACTCAGTGAGACCCTCTAAACAAAATGCAAAATAGGGCTGGAGATGTGGCTCAGTGGTTGAGTGCCCATGTTCAATACCTGGTATCCACGCCCCCAAAAAAATGTTTTTAAATCATACTTTTATGACTTCACAAGATGAAATCCCCCAGGAAATTAGAAATATACTCTTTATTTCACATGACATTAATTCATTACTACAGTATCAATATCATTAACACTTTGCTTTCTAAGTAATATTAACATTATTCTCAGTATAATTTTTTTAAACATGGGTTCTCATTATGTTGTCCAGGCTGGCCTCCAACTTTTCATAAGGTATTTGGTTCTGGCAGAAAAATTATAGTTTTAAAAGTATTTTGTATACTAAATGCACAATGAAAATTCACACATTTGAATTTCCATATTAATATTACTACATCTAAGGATTAGCCTTTATTCAATTGGATTACCAACTCCTAAGAAGTCATTTTTCAGATTTGGGTTCCTATACCATATAGCATATTATAAACCAGAGCAATGATTATTTCCAATTCTGGCTTAGTCTGCTCTGAAATAGTCAATTTTGGTTTTTACTTTTATTTTTTAGAAAATATTATTTTTAATATTTATTTTTAGGTGTAGTTGGACATAATACCTTTATTTTATTTATTTTTATGTGGTGCTGAGGATCAAACCTAGGTCCTTGCACATGCTAGGCGAGTGCTCTACCTCTGAGCCACAACCCCAGCCCTTGATTTTTATTTTAAATTTTAAAATTAAGAAAAAAAAATTTTTAACAAGGAAAATAGAAAGAAAAGGAAAAAAATTACAATCACACACATTCTCCTATGAAAAGTTAACAACTGTTGATATCTTGGCATAATGTTTATAACATTTATTTTCTAGAAAAACAGAACTATCTATTGTTATAAAGAACTAAAATGGGCTAGGCATGGTGGCACCCATCTGTAACCCCAGCACCTTGGGAGGCTGAGACAAGAAATTCACAGTTTCAAAGCCAGCATCAGCAACTTAGCAAGGCCATAAGCAACCTAGTGAGACCATATCTCAAAATGAAACAAAAAAAAATGATTGGGTATGGAGCTCAGCAGTTAAAGCACCCTGGTTTAATCCCCAATACAAAAAAAAGAAAAAAAAAAGAAAGAAAGAAAATACAGAAATGTACAAAGACGAAAATTCAAAAAAAAAAATCACAACAAATCCAAAATATCAAGATTTAAAAAAAAAAATTGCGGGAGGATTACAAATATCTTTATACAGAGGTTGGGGATTTGAGGTATCCCCCAAATGCTCATGTGTGCAGCAACGCAAGAATATTTAGAGGTAAAAGGACTGGGTAATCAGAGCCTTGACCTAATAAGTGTGTGACATCAGGGATTAACCTAGTGGTGATGGTAAACAGGGAATGTGTGGCTAGAGGTGTTGGGTCCTTGGGGTAAACCTTAGGGGGTTCAAATTTTATCTCTGGAAAGCAGAGTCTCTCTCCACTTCCTGGTGCCATGTCCCCAGCTGCTTTCCTCTGCTATAGCCTTCTGCTATGATGTTTTTGCCTCATCTTGGGCCCAGAAAGACCACATGCAGACTGAAACCTCTAAAACCTTGAATCTCAAAATCCTCTAAAATTATTCTTGTCAAGTCTTTTGGTCACGCAGCAAAATAGTTAACTAAAACACCTGGCATGAGTTGAGACCCTGGGTTCAATCCCCAGTACCCACCCCCCTCAAAAAAAAAAGAAAAACAATACAGATGCACAAAGATGAAAATTTTTAAAAATCATTACAAATCCATTACAAATCATTACAAATCTTGATTTTTTTTTTATCAAGAAAATATTGTGGGCTCGGGCTGTGGCTCAGTGGTAAAGTGCTTGCCTAGCATATGTGAGGTACTGGGTTCTATCCTCAGGACCACATAAAAATACATGAAACTTAAAGGTATCATCTACAACTAAAAAAACAATTAAAGAAAATATTGAGTAAATACTGAATGAGAGTTACAGATTTCTTTATACAGTCCTATGCAGACAGCATGACAGAGACAATGAAGAAACTTAGGAAAAATAGGACCATGCTGTACATGCCATTTTTTAATAGTATTGAATTCAACTCTACTTCAAAATAACAAAAGAAAATGAAGCTAAGGAAATTTTTGAACTTCAGATAATTCTTCACAAGATATATTGTCTCCTATAAAGGAAAAAATGTAAAACATAAAGCAGCTATAGTCATTACACTTTTTATTTATTCTATTTTTTTTTGGAGGGGGAGGGGTTACAGGGATTAAACCCAGGGATGCTTTACCATTGAGCCACATTCCCAGCCCTTTTTTGTATTTGATTTAGAGACAGGGCCTTGCTGAGTTGCTTAGTGCCTCACTAAGTTGCTGAGGATGGCTTTGAACTTGAGATCCTCCTGCCTCAGTTTCCCAAGCTGCTGGGATTAACAGGCATGCATCACTGTGCCTGCATGGTTTTGATCCTTATGCTTAAACTAAAAAAAAAAAAAAGAATTTAGGAGTAGAAAACCTTAGGAAAAAAATTGATAATGAACATTCAATTCACTTAAATGCTGAACTATTATTAAATGTTAAACAGCCATAGGAATTATGGTTGTAGAACTCAGTATTAATGTTATCAGGGTAGATAAAAATAATATAATAAAATATGGGAATGTAGAAAGGGTGGTTAGAGAAAGACAGAATAATGTTCTTAATCAATAGAAATTATCTAAAAGTGAGAGATTAAAAAATAAAAAGTGTGCCAGGCACTGTGGCGAATGCCTGTTAATCCCAGCGGCTCTAGAGGATGAGGCAGGAAGATCATGAGTTCAAAGCCAGTCTTAGCAACTTAGTGAGGCACTAAGCAATTCAGTGAGACCCTGAAAAAGAGAGAGAGATCAAAACCAGGGCCTTAATATGTGCTAGGCAAGCAGTCTACCACTGAGCTACATCCCCGATCTCATTACTAAATTCTTAATCTTGGTTTACTATATTTTTTTCAATTTTTTAGCAGTACTAGAATTGAACCCAAGGCCTTATGCATGCTAGTCAGTGCTCTACCACTGAGCTACAACCCCAGCCCATTTTATTTGAGACAGAGTCTAAGTTACCTTGCCTGGCCTCAAATTTTTGACTCTCCTGCCTTAGCCTCCCAAGTGATAGGGTTGATTTGGCCAGAATTTGCTGCCAAACATTTTTCCAGAGAAACTCATGAGTCTTGAATTTTTTCACATATTTCTTTAGGTTGCTGTTTTTTATTTTATTTATTTTTTTATCTACCTGCTGCCATTACACAAAAACGGTTTCTTTAGCTGGATAAGTATTCCAGGGCCATATGTCTTTCTCTCAGAACTTTATAATATTGCTATAGAAAACTGAGACAAGCCAGGCTCTTCATACTGAATTTGTTTTTTTTTTCTTTGTTTTAGTTACACATGGGCACAATATCTTTTTTTTTTTTTTTTATTTTGCTGAGGATCAAACCCAGTGCATCACATGTGTGAGACAAGCACACTACAACTGAGCCACAACCCCAGCCCCTTGAATTTTTTTTTTTTACCTGAAGATTTCTTTATCTATTAAGTTAAAAATTTCTCTAGAACATGGGATCATCTTCAGCTGCCATTCAATTCTATCTTCATTTCAGGAAAAGTTCTTTTTCAATACACTCAGTTTCATTTGTTGGGTCATCTTTGACTGTCTTTCTATTGGCTTCTCTAAGCCTTTCTCATCGTGGTTGAGTATCACAAATCCTTCCTATAATATCTCCAATTTGATTTTCTGTAATAGCTATTCTGTTCCTTGCTCTCGCCTAATATTAGTTTCATTAATCTTCAATCTGTTTCCTTTGTTTTACAATCTTTTTCATCTCATTCTGTTATTTTATCATCTCGCCTTTCAGCTTTATTTTTGCTGAATTAATGTTCTTACTAATTTGTTCCAAAGAAGTGCTGGTCAAAAGAACTTTCTAAGGTGACCAAAATGATGTGGCTATGTGCCTGAGAACTGAACTTACAATTTTAATTAGTTTCTCAAAATAAGAAAAATTAAAAGGGCTGGGGATGTAGTTCAGTGGTAAAACACCTCCGGGTTCAATTTCCAGTACCAAAATTATAAAAATAAAAAAAAATTATTTCTCAAGTCTGATGGTTTGGCAATCCAAAATCCACGTTCTGGATCATTTAGTTATCTATCAAAGGCCTACTTTCTGGTTTCTGGATGGTCACTTTTAGCTCTGTCCCTGTGGAAGATGAAAGGGGTCTCTACTGGGTTTCTTTTATAAGGGCAATAATCCCATGCATGACCTACTCACCTCCCAAGGCCCCACACCTCCTAATATCATCACTTTGGGGATTAGGAAGTCATCATATGAATTTGGAGGGGGATACAACATTTAGATCACAGTAGATCATATTTTAAACATAATTTAAAAACTATGAATTTTATGTGACTTTTTCACATATACATTTAAAGTCTCCTGGCAGTTAATTTATGCCCAGATGGCTAATGATATTCAAGCTAAAAATGTTAAAGTTCTATAAAAACAAATTTAATTCCTCTAGATTTCTAAAATTTAGAATCATAAAGCAATTCTATCTCAAGTTATAGGTATAAATGAATGTCTCTCAGCTAGTCTTCTTAAGACTATTTGCTTCAGTCAAACTTGAATACCTTTAAAAAAAAAAAAAAAAAGAAAGTAATAAGAACTTACCAAATCCCAAAGTCCAATTTGCCCACTTTTGGCCCCAGCTGCTACCAAAGTTCTAGTTTCTGATGGGTGGAGAGCCACAGAGAATATTGAGCCATTGGTAACTTTATGAACAGCATCTTCACTAATAACCATTCCATTTAAATTGGCTTTGTAGCTACAAAATTAAAATGTTACATTTTTAAAGTAAAACCAATCTCAATAGTCAAAATAAGTAAAAGATGATTCAAAAAAGAAAGTCATAGTAAATAAATGTTGGAAAATATTCAACCTCCTGATTAACTGAGGAAATAAAATAGTGAGGTACCATTTTTGAATTATAAAATTACCTTTAATAATTTTAATGATGATATCAAAAACCAGGAGGCCACAGATAAACATACATACTCAGGCTAGGGCTATAGGCTCAGTGATAGAGCATTGCCCCACACATGAGGGTCAGGATTTGATCCCAGCACTGAAAAATTTTAAAAATATAAACACACACACTCACATGTATTGCTAGTTTTAGAGTGAGTTCATATAAGATTTTCAGGAGGGGGGAAAAAAAGATTTTTGGAAAATGATTTAATAGTGTGTACTAAAAGCTATTAAAAAATTCCACAATATCTGACTCATTAGACCCACTTCCAGAAATCTATTCTGAGAAAGTAATCCACTGTCATAGAAACACTTCAACAAATATTATACAATTACACAAAACTAAATGGAAAATAACCCCAAATACTAAATAGGCAGAAGGAGGTTAAGTAAAAATTTCACCTACTCAATGAATTATTATGCAATTATTTAATAATTTTAAAGACTCTAGTAACATATAACCACAAATGAAAAAGCCTAATGCAAAATTGTATATACTTTAGAATACATTGTTGTAAAAATGTGAATTCACTCATTTTCTTCAACACTGAATAAATATATACTATGTGCCAGGCACTATTCTAGTTATTGAGACAAAATCCCTGCCTTCGTAAAGCTTACATTCTACTGGTATTACATATGATAACACCTGAAAGGAAATATACAAAAACAAAAACAACAGTTATTGTAGGGTAGAAATACAGGGGATATTTTTTCACCTCATGTTCAAAATTCCTATAATATTATATAGCTTTTGTAGCTCAAATGTCTTAAAAAAATGTAAAACAAAGGCAAGGAATTTTAATTTACCTTTTAATGCTGAACAGCCCCTTTTCAGTGTTCTTAAGACTTGTCTGAAACATGAATAGAAACCAAAGTGCTGTTAATATACATGGAAATTTCCTTAACAGATGATACTAAAAGCTATAAGCTCTGCCAAGTTATACCTTGTTCATTTTACCCCATGTCTGCAGAAATTCTTTAAATAGTTCATTGTTGTCATCTTGATTTTCAGGAATCATTTCTAAAGGCCCAGGAGGTAACAAAGGCTGTAATCAAAAATAAAAAGTTTATTGTTTGTCTCCTTGCCCTAGAATTACACATTCAAAAAGGCAAAGGGTATTTGTCTGTTTTTTCACTACTTTACTGTCAATACCAACAACAGTGATAGCACATCACAGTTATTCAAAAATAATTATTCAATAAATGAATGCCAACAAAAAACAACAGATGCTGGCAAGGATGTAGAGAAAGGAACTCTCATTCCCTGTTGGTATGAATGCAAATTAATGCCACCATTATGAAAAACCATATGGTGGTTCCTCAGGAAACTAGAAATAGAATTAACATATGATCCAACAATCCCACTACTGGATATATATTCAAAAAAATAAAATCAGTATGTTAAGGAGATATATTATTTGTAACATTATTCACAATTGTCAAGATATAAAATCAAACTAAATGTCCATTAAAAATGAATAAAGAAAATGTTATTTATACACCATGGAAAACTATTCAGAAAAAATTTTTAGTTGCAGCAACATGTATGAAACTGGAGGACATTATGTTAAGTAAAATAAATCAGAAAGACAAATACTGCACATTTTCACTATAAATGGAATCTAAAGTTGATTCTAAAGAAGTAAAAACCAGAATAGTGTTACCGGAGCCTGGGAACAGTGGGGAGGAAGAAGGGATGGAAAGAGGGTTAATGGGTACAGGGATGCAGATGGATCAGAGGAATAACTCCTAATAGAATAGGAGGACAACTATGCTTAACAACAATTAATTTACTATTTGAAAATAATAGAGATGTTTAATGTTCCCAAACAAATATATGTCTGAGATGACAGATACATCACTTTATTCTGATCATTACATATTATATACATGTATTGCAATGCCACACTGTAACCCATAGATATGTACAATAACTATGTGTCTGTTAAAATACATATAAATAGGGGCTGGAGCTCAATGGTAGCATGCTTGTCTGGCATGTGTGAGGCACCGAGTTCAATTCTCAGTACCACATATAAATAAATAAAATAAAAGTCTATCAACAACTTAAAAAAATTTGTTTAAATATATATATAAATAAAAATAAATGAATGAATGCCAGGTCTCCTATCTTATTTAACCCTCTTGACAATTCATTCAATGATACCACTTTTTAAAGACACCATAATTCAGAGAAGTTATTTGACCAAGTTACATTGCCAATAACTGGAAGATCTAGGAAGAACTCCTATTAGTTCAGTTCAGTACTCATTGCTATTATTCTATGCCAATGTTTTAGAAAATACAGGTTGAAATCAAATAATAGGCTATGAAATCATTTTAATTTGTCAAAAACAGCAACTACAGTGAATGAGAATAGAATAAAAAATACCAAAATGCACGCAAATAGTAAAGTTGTCATTTCACAAAACTATTGTTTCAGAAGAATGTGTGTTTGTGTTTGTGTGTGCGTGTGCGTGTGCGTGTGTGTGTGTGTATGTGTTTGCAGTGGTAAAGATTGAACCCAGGGTCTTAAACATGCTAAGCAAGCTAACTACCACTGAGCCACATCCCCAGTCCATAAATGTTTCTTATCATGGGTTAGTGCTTCAATAAAATTTGGAAGCTATTCTACTATGCTGCTTTCCATATCACCTTGATTTGCAATTAGCTCCCAAGGCACCAACCTAATTAGTACTATCTTCCAATTTATAATTAAGAACTTAGATATAAAACATTAAAAACAGTAGGAGCTCATGAATTAAAAGTATAATTACAAATCTTATTTAATAAATTAAAATGTTTCCACTCACTGGTAGTATAAAATTAAGCTATAGCAAGGGAACTTCACTGATATCACATATTACTTATTAATAACATTAATAATTACTTTTTATTATTTATTAAGCTCTTAATACAATGTAAGGAAATTTACAGATACTATTTCATTTAATCCTCATGATAGCCCTTGAAAACTTCTATTACTGCCATTTTTAAAATGGAGAAACTGAGGCTCAGAAAGGTTAAATAATTTATAGTAATTTACCTACAACTCCATGATAGGTAAGTCCTGCAGAAGTACAGAACAATCCAGTCTTTATAACTTTGAAATCTTACTCATTAAATGATATTACATTCAAGTACTATTAATGAAATGCAAATAACTCATCGTTTTCAGGGCTGGGGTTGTGGCTCAGAGGTAGAGGGCTCACCTACCATGCGTGAGGCACTGGGTTCAATCCTCATAAAAATAAAGATATTGTGTCCACCTACAACTAAAAAATAAATATTTTTAAAAAATAAAAAATAAAGGGGCTGGGGATGTGGCTCAAGCAGTAACGTGCTCGCCTGGCATGTGTGCGGCCTGGGTTCGATCCTCAGCACCACCTACAAAGATGTTGTGTCCGAAGAAAACTAAATAAATATTAAAAAAAAAAAATTCTCTCTCTAAAAAATAAAAAATTAAAATAACTCATTATTTTCAAAACATTCTGTTTCAAACACTTTAAACTTTCATATTATATATTATATTTGCACTCTTTCTTACATTTTCATCTTCTTCTAATGTCGGCTGTGTTGGAGTTGCTGGTAATGAAACTCCTGAAGGATCCACTTTTAGCAATCGCATTGACCTTCTACATCCAATCTCATTTTCTCTCTTCTTAGGCTTCTTTCTAAAGGAGTGGGAAAAAATTCTTGTTATACTCATAAAATAATAAAATGCATTTACTGATATTAAAGAGAGAACTTCTAGGAATGGGTACCATAGATGAGTGTGTGTATAAATATATAAAGATATATAGATATATACATCTCCACGGTGATTTTAATAAAAAATCTGATTTTAATAAAAAAGCTACTCCCCAGCCTTTTTTACTTTTTTATTTTGAGACTGAACTAACCTAAATTTCAGCATGAAGAAGTGAAGGACATAAAATATTTTCTGGTGTATGAATAATATGCAACTATAGAAAAGAATGAAATATTGGCTGGGGCTACAGCTTAAAGGTAGAGCACTTGCCTAGTAGCATGCTCGTGGCCCTGGGTTCAATCCTCAGTACTAGAGAAAGAATGAAACAGATCCTTGGGTGCTAATAAAATGAACTCTTAAGTTGTAAGACATAAAAATGAGGCCCAGTACATGTTTACAAAAAGGTTACACATACATTTGTACATTCTGAGGCTACCCATAAAGGAATATATATGAAACTATTAACTAGTATCTTTTAGAAAGAAGGCCTGGAAAACTAAGAATGGGAGGAAGAGTTAAATGTTTCATTGCATTTTCCTTCAAACAGTTTATTTTTTAACTCATACACATCCCCTACTTCTTTTGGAGGTATTGAACCTAGGGGCACTGTTTTTTTGTTTTGTTTTGTTTTGTTTTTTATTTATTTATTTATTTTTTAGTTGTAGACGGACACAATACTTCTATTTTATTTGTTTATTTTTATGTGGTGCCAGGGATCAAACCCAGTGCTTCACGCATGCTAGACAAGCACTCTACCACTGAGCCACAACTCCGGCTCTGTTATTTATTTATTCATTTTTAACTAGGTCACAAAAGTGTTTATTTGTTCTCTTTAGATATACATGACAGTAGGATATATTTTGACATATAATATATACATAGAATACATCTTACTATAATTAGGATTCCATTCTTGTTGTATATAATATGGAGATTCACTGTGATGTATTCACATATGAACATAGCAAAATTATGTTTGAAAGGGCTGAACTATCAATGGGACATCTAGGAAGATATCAAATATTGGCAAATTAAGTATGTGTAAGGTCTGAAGATAGTTTCTTTGGTAATTGTTTTTGTGTTCTTGTCCCAAGGGACACTGTTAATACTAAACTACTGCCCAGCCTTTTTTACTTTTTTTTTTTTTTTAATATTTATTTCTTAGTTTTCGGCAGACACAACATCTTTGTTTGTATGTAGTGCTGAGGATCAAAACCGGGCCGTACACATGCCAGGCGAGCGCTCTACCGCTTGAGCCATATCCCCAGCCCCCTTTTTCACTTTTTTATTTTGAGACTAGGTTTAAATTGCCCAGACTGGCCTTGAACTTGCAATCCTCCTGCCTCAGCCTCCTGCATCACTAGGATTACAGATATGAGTGACCAAGCCCACTTTTCCCCTACTTTTTTATGTATCAATTTTTCATTTAAATTTTTTTAGTTTCACACATGTACTCTACCCACTGAACTATATTCTGGGGACTCCTTTTTTTTTTTTTTAAAGCAATTCTTAAAAAATATTTGTGGGGCTGGGATTATGGCTCAGCGGTAGAGCACTTACTCGCACATTTGAGGCACTGGGTTTAATCCTCAGCACCACATAAAAATAAATAAGCAAATAAGGGTATTTTTAAAAAGAGAGATAATACATTAAAATATATTTGGGAAAGAGAAGATTTCCTGTTTCCAATAATTCATATTTCATCTCTACTAATGCCAGCTATACAAGGTTGGGGGCAATAGCACAATGGCAGAACACTTGTCTAGCATACTCAAGTCTATAAGATTTGACCCAACCACTGCAAAAAGAAAAAAAATTCACATGCAAAATCATTAGCTATAGTCTGGCACAGTGGCACCTGCAATTCTAGCAACTTGTGAGGCTAAGAGAGGAGCGTCACAAGTTTGAAGCCGGTCTCAGCAAAATTAGTGACACTGTAAGCAATTAAACAAGACCCCGTCTCCAAATAAATAAATAAAAAGAACTAGAGCTGTAGCATGGTGGCAAAATGCCCCTGGGTGTTCTAACCCCAGACCAAAAAAAAAAAAAAGAAAAAATTCTCAGCTACAGTTCACATTAGTTCAGAGGAATTAGTAATAATCACTATTTATTGAAAAATACTAAGTCAAGTGTGATGGCACATGCCTGTAATCCTAGCTACTCAGAAACAGAGAAACATGAAGATAGTATGTTCTAGTCCAGTTTGGGCAATTTAGTGAGACCTAGTCTCAAAATTTAAAAAAAAAAAAAAATTTTAAATGTCAAGGGGACTGGGGTTGTGGCTCAATGGAAGAGCACTTGCCTAGCACATGTGAGGCTCTGAGTTCAATTCTCAGCACCACATAAAAATAAATAAAATAAAGGCATTGTGTCCATCTACAACTAAAAAAAAATTTTTTAAATGGCTGGGAAGCCAGGCATGGTGGCGCACAGCTATAATCCCAGTGACTCAGGAGGCTGAGGCAGGTGGCTCAAGAGTTCAAAGCCAGCCTCAGCAACTTAGCAATGCACTTAGCAACTCAGTGAGACCCTGTCTCTAAATAAAATGCAAAAAAGGGCTGGGGATGTGACTCAGTGGTTAAATGTCCCTGGTTTCAATCCCTGGAACCAAAAAAGAAAAAAAAAAATATGGGGTTGGGGATGTTGCTCAAGCGGTAGCACACTTGCCTGGCATGCATGCGGCCCGGGTTCGATCCTCAGTACCACATACAAAGATGTTGTGTCCACCAAAAACTAAAAAATAAATACTAAAAAATTCTCTCTCTCTCTCTCTCTCTCTCTCTCTCTCTCTCTCTCTCTCTCTCTCTCTTTCTCTCTCTCTTTAAAAAAAAATGGCTGGGAATATAATTCAGTGGTAAAGCACCACTGGGTGCAATCCTCAAAAGGGAAAGAAAAAAGAAAAAGCTAACCCAAGCATTCAGCATTCACTTCCTCATTTAATTTTTGAAAAAAGGATGAATATATGGAATATTTTAGGCTTTCAAATAGCCAGCCCCCTAGAAATATACTCCCAGAGAACTCCACTCTTTGAAAAACTCTCACACATAGCACCAAAGTTTAGAACATCTGGAGGCGGGTCTAGAGGTATATAGCTCAGTGGTAAAGTGCTTGCCTAGCACATGTAGGCCCCTAGTTCAGTCCATAGCACAGCAAAAAAAAAAAAAAAAAAAAAAAAAATTCAGAGCACCACTCTTCATAATAATGAAAATCTGGAAATGACTCAACTGCTGTCCATTAACAGTAAAATAAACTATAGCACATTCATACAATGGAATATTCTAAAGCAGAAAAATATGCATGAAATAAAACTGTATACACCAACATGAAAGTTTTAAAACTAACATGCAAAGGTAAGCAAAACAAGCTGCCCATGGTGGCACATGCCTGTAATCCCAGTGGCTCAGGAGGCTAAGGCAGGAAGATCCTGAGTTCAAAGCCAGCCTCAGCCACTCAGCAAGGCCCTTAGCAATTTAGCAAGTCTCAAAAGAAAAAATAAAAAGGACTAAGGATGTGGCTCAGTGGTTAAATGCCCCTGGGTTCAATCCCTCATACCAAGGGTGGGAAAATAGGCAAAACTATTGAAGCCCTAAGCAACTTAATGAGACCCTATCTCAAAAAAATAAAAAGGACTAGGGATGTGTTCCAGTGGTTAAGCACTGAGTTAAATCACCAGTACCAAAAAGAAAAAAAAAAAAAAAAAGACAAAACAATATATTATTTAAGGATACATTCATAGATAGCAAAATCATAAATGAAAGAATAATTACCAGCATATTTGGGGCTAGGATTATAGTACTGAAAGCAAAACAAAATTATTCAGCATATTAGTTGTATCAGGAGGATCAGAAGTTCAAAGCCAGCCTCAACAACTTAGTGAGGTCCTAAGCAATTTACTGAGACCCAGTCTCAAAATTTAAAAAAAGGGGTTCAATAATAAAGCACCCCTGGATTCTATCCCCAGTACTGGGGAAAAATATATATATATTGTAATTTCTATTAACTTAGATGCCAGGTATGTGGTTGAGGGGTTTGTATTACTATAAAGTTTTCAACTATACATATATGTTATATGTACTTCTTTTGTATCCCTTATAAATACACATTTAATTTTTTTATTTAAATCTCCCTGGATTCATATAATGTTAACTTTACAGATCAGAAAAAAATATGTAAATTATACACAGTTGATACTACAACTCTACATGGCTAAATCAAAACTTGAACCCAGGGGCTGGGCTGTACCCAGCCTAGCATGCATGAAGTCCTGGTTCAATCTAGAGCACAGAAAAAAAGAAAAAAAAAATTGAACCCAAACTTGTTAAATTTCAAAGGCTGTGCTCTTTCCCTTATTATATAACTTCAACACTACCAACTTGGTAACTTGATACTGTTATCTTACAATTACTAAGTGCTAGAAATTTGGGTTAGGTAATTTAATAATAAATCACCAATCTTTCCTTATAAAAAAAAATAAATGTAAACAGGGCACTGTGGCACATGCCTATAATCATAGCTACTTGGGAAGCTGAGTCAAGAGGATAACAAATTTGAGGCCAACTAGGACAATTCAGTGACATCCTCTCTCAGCAATAAAGCTGGATTTTTCCCAGTAGAGGAAAAAAAATAAAATAAAAGCACAAATGTATAGTTACAAGACCAGTGATATTGTTTTTTCAGTATTAACTCCTATGACAACTCTTCACACTTGAAGCCACAGTTCATTAGCATCTAGCACAAAATAAATGAGCTAATGATACCAAGAATTTTAGTTTCCTCATTTATATGTAGGTGCTGCTAAAATGCAAGAGACAATTCAAGCTAAAATAATCCCAGAGTTCAAATCCTAGAGCTACCATTTATAAGCTGTTTTGAACTTGGGCAAATATATCTCTGAGCCTTTTTCTAACTCATAATATAGATATATTACCTACCACATTTAGAATTAAATGAGATAATACAGGACAAACTTTTAAGGTCACTGTACTATGTTTCATAGACATTCAATAAATGTTAATTCCCTTCCCTTATTCTAGGACTGAAAAGTTAACTGAAAAGCAAAAGGATAGTCAGAAAAATAAAAAGAAAGAATGAGGTAGGCACAGTGAGTGGCACAGCTACTCAGAGGCTGAGGAAAGAAGATCAAAAATTTAAGGCCAGGGCTGGGGGTTGTGGCTCAGCGGTAGAGTGCTCCTGCACAAGGCACTGGGTTCCATCGATCCTCAGCACTACATAAAAATAAATAAATAGGGGCTGGGGATGTGGCTCAAACGGTAGTGCGCTCGCCTGGCATGCGTGCGGCCCAGGTTCGATCCTCAGCACCACATACAAAGATGTTGTGTCTGCCGAAAACTAAAAAATAAATATTAAAAAAAATTCTCTCCCTCTCTCCTTCTCTCTCATTCTCTTTAAAAAAATGAAAATGTTAAAAAAAATAAAAATTAAAAATAAATAAATAAAATAGAAGCATTGTGCCCAACTAAAAAAAAAAAATTTTGGAAAAAAAAAAGTTCAAAGCCAGCCTTAGCAATTTAGCAGGACTCTGCTCAAAATAAAAAGGGTTGAGAATGTAGCACAGTGGTAGAATGCCCTAGGGGTTCAACCCCAGTAGGGTTTTTTGTTGTTGTTTTTGAGTTTTTTGGTTTGGTAGTTGTTTTCTGTGGTACTGGGAACACAATCAAGGCAAGAGCCAGCACCCTACCATTGAACTATACCCGCTGGCCCTGAGAAGAATCTTCAAGAATAATGATTTTTCTGGGGCTGGGGATATAGCTCAGTTGGTAGAGTGCTTGCTTTGCATGCACAGGACCTGGGTTTGATCCCCAGCACCAAAAAAAAAGAATAATAATTTTCTGGCTAGGCATGGTGGTATATGCCTATAAACCTGGTGGCTCAGGAGGCTGAGGCGTAAGGATCATGAGTTCAAAGCCAGCCTGATCAACTTAGCAAGGCCCTAAGTAACTCAGTGAGACCCTGTCTCTAAATAAAACACAAAAAAGGGCTCAGTGGTTGACTGTCCCTGAGTTCAATACCAAGTACAAAAAAAAAAAAATGAAAATGAAAATGATTTTCTAGGGAAAAAGTAGAAATCTTTATTTTGTGGAAATAAAGATATTCCTCCATTCAGAGCAACAGTAAATATAAACAAAATTCAGCTCTGGAGATTCTATTTGCTCTATATTCTCTTGATGAAAATGAGAACTGTAAAGTTATTAAAAGGTAGTATTCCCTCAGAGATTCCCACAGGGATTAATATTAAATTATAGAGTCTTTGATCTGTTACTAAGATTACTATACCACTTTTTCAGATTATAAAACCACAACAAAGGGACTGCAAATTGGTGCGGCCAATTTGGAAAGCAGTTTGGAGATTCCTGGGAAAGCTGGGAATGGAATCACCATTTGACCCTGCTATTGCCCTTCTCGGACTATTCTCTAAAGACCTTAAAAGAGCATGCTACAGGGATACTGCCACATCGATGTTCATAGCAGCACAATTCACAATAGCTAGACTGTGGAACCAACCCAGATGCCCTTCAATAGATGAATGGATAAAAAAAATGTGGCATCTATACACAATGGAGTACTATGCAGCAATAAAAAATGACAATATCATAGAATTTGCAGGGAAATAGACAGCACTAGAGCAGATTATGCTTAGTGAAGCCAGCCAATCCCTAAAAAACAAATACCAAATGTCTTCTTTGATATAATGAGAGCAACTATGAACAGAGCAGGGAGGAAGAGCAGGAAAAAAAGATTAACATTAAACAGAGACATGAGATGGGAGGGAAAGGGAGAGAAAAGGGAAATTGCATGGAAATGAAGGGAGACCCTCATTGCTATACAAAATTACATATAAGAGGTTGTGAGGGGAATGGGAAAATAAACAAGGAGAGAAATGAATTACAGTAGATGGGGTAGAGAGAGAAGATGGGAGGGGAGAGGAGGGGGGACAGTAGCGGATAGGAAAGGTAGCAGAATACAACAATTACTAATAGGGCATTATGTAAAATTGTGGATATGTAACCGACGTGATTATGCAATCTGCATTTGGGGTAAAATTGGGAGTTCATAACCCACTTCAATCTAATGTATGAAATATGATATGTCAAGAGCTTTGTAATGTTGTGAACAACCAATAAAAAAAATTATAAAAAAAAAATTACAAACATCACCCATTATTATAAAAATGCCTAAAAAAAAAAAAAAAAAAAAAAAAAAACCCACAACAAAATATCATGGTCCAGCCACTGTAACCACATCTTTTACCTCTTGGACTTAGGAGGTTGTCTCTTCTTTATCATTTCACGGAGCCTTGCAGCTGACTGAAAGTACACAAAATACATACGCATGTAAAAATGCTATCTTATAACCACATAGCTTAACTTTTAAAATATTAAAGTCTATTCAGCAAATAAAGATCCTTAAGACAGAATACCTGTTTTCCATGGTAGACATGAGATAAATATACTATCCACAATAAAGGCAAGTAAATAATGCTGCCCAATACACTGATATTCTGATACTTCAGACAAAGTTGCTAATGAGTTTACATGATGAAATGCAAAATTAACTCAAACATACTATTACAAATAACAAGCTTCAACCTCTACTACTGGCAAAATTACTTTATATTTTTTTCCCAGAAAAAAATGTGATATTTTTCTAAATCAAATCCTATTTTGTTAACTAAAATCATAGATTATGTATTTCTGATAAATTTTCAATTGCTGATGATTTAACAATTTAATCCTTCAATTAATCCCCTCACCTACCTGGTGCAAACAACACAGAATATCTAGGAATCTATTATTCAGAGAAATCAATTACTTATTTTGTAAAGTTAAGGGTTTGATATCTTTGGTGGGGGCAATTACACCCTCCTAAACAGCTATTCTTTCACACACAGAAATTTTACCCCCATTGTGAAAACACCAATGTAAATTATACCTTTAGCTGTGATCATAAACACTAGCATAGACATCTTTTATCCTTAAAGCTCCCTATAAAAAGTATACTCCCATCTATTCTTAAAGTTTAAGATTTAAAAACAAACAGTCCTAGGATGTAGCTTAATTGGTAAAGCATTTGCCTATTATGCAAGAGTCCCTGGGTTCAATGCTACCACTTAAAAAAAAAAAAAAAATAGGGCTGGAGTTTTGGCTCAGTGACAGAGCACTTGCCTAGCCGCGTGAGGCACTGGGTTTGATCCTCAGCACCATATTAAGAATACAAACAAGGGGCTGGGGATGTTGGTCAAGTGGTAACGCGCTCGCCTAGCGTGTGTAAGGCACTGGGTTCAATTCTCGGCACCACATAAAAATAAAATAAAGATACTGTGTCCATCTAAAACTGAAAAATAAATATTTTTAAAAAAAGAATATAAACAAATAAAATAAAGTGATTGTGTCCATCCACAACTAAAAATATTTTTTAAATATATTTTAGTTGTAGATGGATACAATATCTTTACTTATTTTTATGTGGTGCTGAGGATCGAACCCAAGACCCTTGCACATGCTAGGCGAGCACTCTACCGCTGAGCCACAACCCCAGCCCAAAATATTTTTAAAATAAATAAAAAAGCAAAACTTGTGGGGCTGGGGCTGTGGCTCAGTGGTAGCGCACTTGCCTGGCATGTGTGAGGCACTGGGTTCAATTCTCAGCACCATGTAAAATAATAAATAAAGGTCTTTTAACAATTAAAGAAAAATTAAAAAAAAAAAACTTGTCCCCTCACTCCTACATCACACATCCTTTAACCCACCACTCCTACTTCTTCTTTATCTTTAGTTAAAATAACCATTTATAACTTACTGTTTCTTTGAATGTAAGACAACCAATAATGATATCATTATTTTATGTATCACCAATACTGAGGGGGGACTGCCAATTATAGTTTTAAGATACCAATTTAAAAAATACTAAAATGTGAAAAGATATACTTAAAATCAATGAAATATGGTAATCTCATTCTATTAACATGAATTAGAACATGATGTATAAAAGATTCATTATCTATGTTCTTTTATATATATGTGTGTGTATATATTTATTTATTTATTTATTTTTGGTTAGACACAATACCTTTATATTGTTTATTTTATTTTTACGTGGTGTTGAGGATTGAACCCAGGACCTCGGGCATGCTAGGCGAGCGCTTTACCGCTGAGCCACAACCAGCCCAATATCTATTTTCTTTACATGAACTGAACGCTATACTCGACTGGGAACCTTTGGGTTAGTGTATTTTCCAAAGTGCTTTGCAAAGGTTTCTTAACAGGCACATATTGGGGCTGGGGTTGTAGCTCAGTAGTAAAGCGCTTGCTTAGCATGTGTGGGTTCAATTGCTTAGCACTGGGTTCAATTCTTAGCACCACATATAAATAAATTAATAAAATAAAGGTCCATCAACATCTAAAAAAAATATTTTAAATAAATAAATAAGTAAAATAGGGGACTGGGGATATAGCTCAGTTGGTAGAGTGCTTGCCTCACATGCACAAAGCCCTGGGTTCAATCCCCAGCACAAAAAAGGAAGGAAGGAAGGAAGGACAAAAATAAAGGTATCGTGTCCATCTACAACAAAAAATTACTACAAAAATAAAAAATTTTAAACAACAGTCCTTATATAAAACCTACTGAATTGTGTCTTCCTTCATTTGACACTATGAAAACTGTACTACAAGTATTTCATTGACCTACTGGCAGGAAGAATGGCATTTTAGTTTTAATTAGAAACTTCACACAAACCTCAGACAACTGAAGAGAAGCAAAAAAGTTTGCATTTTCTGATATGTTCTTGAGTCTCTTCCTTTCATATGGTGACAATCCTGAAAAATCATCCTATAAAATTACACCAAAAATAATGTTATTTTACATAATCATTTAAAGCAAAAACACCTCATGAAACCAGGTCTTTCATTGTCTACATGTGTACCTTCTTTCAAATTGTACCCCCTCTATTCATTTGATAATGTCTTACCAAATAGCACATAATCTTTGCTGCATTGAATACTGAGAGAGTCTGAATTTGGGATAATCACAAAGTATTTGCATGTATTCCCAACTGAATACGAAGCGATCTGATATCAGAAATCAAGTTCAAAAGCTAGATCTGAACTTGTGATCCTCCTCCCCCAGCCTCCCAAGCCACTGGAATTACAGGTGTGCACCACCATGCCCAACTAAAAGTTATGTTTATTAAACAAATGATTCCTATTAAACACAGAATGAATAAATGCATTTGTTGCTATCTCCTCCTAAAAACCCACAAATACAACACTGAAATAAATATGAAAGTGAGATAAGATCCTAAAAGTTTTTAGAGGAAAAAATAACAATCAAGACTCAGAGAGGCACTAACTTCTCAAGATTAAGAAAAAGCCATAGGGGCTGTGGCTGTAGCTCAGTGGCAGAGTGCTTGCCTTGCATATGTGAGACACTGGGTTCGGTCTTCGCACCATATAAAAATAAAAGAAAAAAAGAAAAAGCTATAAGACAATAATACATTAAAAATGCTAAGAACGGCGGCTGGGACTATAGCTCAGTGGTAGAGCACTCTCACACATGCGAGGCACTGGGTTCAATCCTCAGCACCACATAAAAATAAAGATACTGTGTCCATCTACAACTAAAAAATAAATTAAAAAAAAAAAAAAGCTAAGGATGGCCAGGCATGGTGGTGCATGCTCGTAATCTCAGAGGCTCAGGAAGCTGAGGCAGGAGGATTTCAAGTTCAAAGCCAGCCTCAGTAACTTAGCAAGGCCCTAATCAACTCAGGGATACCCTGTCTCTAAATAAAATATTAAAAAGGGCTGGGGATATGGCTCAGTAGTTAAGTGCCCTTGGGTTCAATCCCCAGTACCCCTCCCAAAAAAGAAAAACTAATGAAAAACCAGGGCCTGGGGCTGTAATTCAGTGAAAGAATGCACATTTAGCATGTATGAGTCCCTGAGTTTGATCTGCAGCACCAGGAAAAAAAAAAAAAAAAAGTTCTACTGGAAAGATTAAATTATTTTCAACTTATGATCATAACTCCAATTAAGTCATCATTTGAATAGAGCTAACGATTTTTCATATCCCTTTTTTCAGGAAGCTACTATAAGTTGCACTTCACCAAAATGAAAGAATAAGCCAAGAGAGAGAGAAACATGGATCAAAGGGACATAAGTTCCAGCACAGATGCAATAAAAGATGAAAATTCAAAAGAAAATGGTAAATGGTAGGCCTTTACCATTGAATAAAATGGTTCTGAATGGAATAAGATGATGGAGAGCACTAAGAGAATTTTGTGCAGGCCAGAAGCAGTGTCACACACATATAATTCCAGCTATTCGAGGCAGGAGGATCACAAGTTCGAGGCCAGACTAGTCAATTAAGCAAGATCCTGTCTCAAAAATAAATAAATAAAAGGGTTAGGGATCTAGCTCAGTGGTAGAGCGAGCCTGGATTCAATCACAGTGCCACCAAAAAAAAAGAGAGAATGATCATATTTTGTGAAGAAAAACAATAAAATCAAGACTTCAGGGACTGGGGTTGTGGCTCAGTAGTAGGGCATCTGCCTAGCATGTATGAGGCACTAGGTTAGATTCTGAGCACCACATATAAATAAATGAATAAAATAAAGGTCCATCGACATCTAAAAAATATATTTAAAAGAAAACTTCAGAAATCTTTGATTTTGAGCCCAACACAGTGGCTTAGACATATTAACCCACTTCCTTAGGAGGTTGTGGCAGGAGGAACACTTGAGCCCAGGAGTTCAAGACCAGCTTGGACAACATAGTAAAATCCTGTCACAAAAAAAGAAAGAATCTTCTTCAAGCAGGAATGGTGGTGCACATCTATAATCCCAGCAATTTTGGAGGCTGAAGCAGAAGGATGTCAGGTTTGAGAACAGCCTTTTTTAAAATGGGACCCCATCTTTAAAAAAGGAGGAGGGGGCTGGGAATGTAATTTAGTGGTAAAGCACCCCTGGGTTTAATCTCCAGTACCAGAAGTAGAGAAGATCTTTGATTTATATTGAGAAGTCTTACAACACAGATAAAACTGGATTAAAGCTAATAAAAGTATAGAAAGGAAAAGTGTGTGTGTGTAATATTGGTATAAGTGAAATAAATCCTTTATTTTTAAGCAAAGCTTAATTTTCCATATAAGTTAACAGCTACATTGGGGGAGAAAAAAGCTAAAAAGGTTGAAAGTGCCATTTGTTGTTGAACAAAAACAGACAGAAAGGTGTGTGTCAGAAAATTGCCAGCTATTTGATTTTTGCTGTGTGTACATGTGAATTTTTCTTACATCAATATGTGCATGTATTACTGACCAAAATATTCTTCTCACATACATGCAAAATAGCCAGGCGTGGTGGCACATGCCTGTAATCCTAGTGACTTGGGAGGTCGAGGCAGGAGGATCATGAATTCAAAGCCAGCCTCAGCAACTCAGCAAGGCCCTAAGCAACTCAGTAAGAGCCTGTTTCTAATAAAATATAAAAGAGGGTTGGGGGTGTGGCTTGTGGTTAAGCACACCTGGGTTCAATCCCTGGTTAAAAAAAAAAATATATATATATATATATATATATATATATATGCAAAATAACATTGACAGCAAAGACGAAATTGGAAAGGTTCTATTTACCACTGCCTTTAAAAATGCCATCTTAAAGAAAAACACCACCATCAAATACAGTTGTACCCTCCTACCCAAAATTTTACTTCCCACAGTTTGTTACTTGAAGTCAACCATGGTTCAAAAGTAGCAAATGGACATTCCAGAAAGAAAATTATTTTTTATTTATTTTTCTTTGCAGTATTGGGAATTGAACCCAGGGATGCTCTACCACTGAGCTATATCCCCAGTCCTTTCTTTTTCTTTAAGACAGGATCTCACTAAATTGCCCCTGCTGACCTTGAACTTGCATTTCTCCTGCCTAAGACATCTGAGTCACTGAGATTATAGGCTTAAGCCACCAAACATACCCAGAAATAAACAATTTTTAAGTTTTAAGTTGTATGTCTGAAACCTCAGTTCTGTTCCATTCTGCCCAGTGTCCCTCTGTCTAGCATATTCAAACTGTATATGCTACCCACCTGTTAGTAGCTATCTGGGTTATGAGATCAACTGCAGCAATATTATAGTGCTTGTGTTCAAGCAATCCTTATTTTACTTAATGGCCCCAAGACACAAGAGCAGTGATGCTGGCAATTTGGATATGACAAAGAAGCCGTATGGTGCTTCTTTTCTGTGAAAAGTTTAAAGTTCTCAGTATGAAAAGAAAAAAATACATCATGGGTAAGAACAGTACAATAATACTTTCTGAGGCCGAGTATGGTAACACATACCTGTAATCCCAGCTACTCAAGAGGCTGAAGCAGGAGGATTACCAGTTCAAGACCAACCCGGGCAATCTAGCAAGACCCCATCTCAAAAATAAAACTTAAAAAGGGATGGAAATGTGACTAAGTGGAAGAATATTTGTCTAGCATAATCAAGGCCTTAGGTTCAATCCCCAGTTATGATGATGAATAAATTAGGCACAATAAGAAGCTAATAAGAAATTATTTTAATGAAACAGAATTATAAATGATATCATATGGTAAACTATGTGAATGTAGCCTGTCTCTCTCAGTCTCTCTACAAATATTTTATTATACTCACCCTTCTTGTTTACCATAAATAAGTGAAACTTCAGAAAGTAAAACTGTGGAAAGTAAAACCACAGATATGGGGCCCTACAATAGTATACACAAGGTTTGGCAACATCCATTATTTCAGGCATCCACTGGGTCTTGGAATATATATCTTCCCCAGAAAAGAAGGGACTATTGTAAACCCAGATGTGATGCACTGAGAACACATTTGCTTCTGAGACCATTCCCAGTAACACAAAACCTTTAATCATGAGAAAATGTCAAACAAACCAAAATTGAAGGAAAATATTTAAAATAACTGTCCAGTACTCTTTGAATATTAAAGACATGAAAGATTGAGAAAGTGTTACATAGTGGAGGAAACTACAGAGATACACTATCTAAATCCTGTGTGATCCTGGCATGGGTGGTCAACAGGAAAAAATATGACTGGAAAAACTGGTGAAATCCAAACTCTATTTAACAATATTGTATCAAGGTTAAGTAAGATATTTGTAAGCTGGATGAAAAATATTCAGGATCTCCCCAAAACTATCTTTGCAACTCTTCTATAAGCCAAAAATTATCTCAAAAATTTTATTTTCTTTTTGTTGCCTCAAAATTAAAAAAAAAAATCAACTGCTAAGAAATAATTTATAAAATATTTAACAGAAGAGTTGGGAAATAAAATTTAGAAAATTTCCCAAAAAATAGAATAAAATCTTATACTTGCAAGGCAAGGCTCTTATCTGTAATGCAGCAAAGTCTTCCTTCATTTGGGGAAAAAAATAAGCTTATAAACTAAATACTGTTCCTAAAGCATGGAACCACAAACTCTTAGTCATATTACTCTAAAAAGTTAATAAGTGTGGGGGATTATAACTCAATGATAGAATGCTGGTCTAGCAGGCACAAGAACCTAGGTTCAATCCCATCCCTGCAAAAGAGAAAAGATAATGAAAAAGAAGGCCTGGGGATGCAGCTTGGTGGTAAAATGCTTGTCCAGTATGCACAAGGCCCTGGGTTCAATCCTCATGACCACAAAACAACACAACTCACACACACAACCCACCAACAACTAAAACAAAAATTTAAGGAGCTGGGGTTGTGGCTCAGTGGTAGAGCACTTGCCTAGCATGTGTGAGGCACTGGGTTCAATTCTGAGCACCATGTATAAATAAATGAATAAAATTAAGGTCCATCCATATATTAAAAAAAAAAAATTTTTTTTTTCAAGTACATTTTTAAAAAAGGAAGAGAACACGCCAGGCCCAGTGGTGCACCCACACTCCTGTAATCCTAGCCGCTGGGGAGGCTGAGTCATGAGTTCAAAGCCAGCCTCAACAAAAAAACAAGGTGCTAAGCAACTCAGTGAGACCCTGTCTCTAAATAAAATACAAAATAAAGCTGGGGATGTGGCTCAGGGATCAAGTGCCCCTGAGTTCAATCCCAGGTTACCAAAAAAAAAAAAAATGGAAGAGAAAATAATAAAATGTCCTATTTAAAATGTTATAATTTAGTTTGTCCTAAGAAAAATGTATTCTATGCATTTATGGTTCTGCTTGACTATCTCCCTCCTGCTGATCATATTTTCTCACATCAAATTAAATCCATTTTATATTAACTTCTTACACATGTAATCTTACACTCTAAGAGGCCAAAAAGATTCTGACCAGTGCTTCTCAAAGCTCCATTCCAGACTAACAGCATGGACCAACAGCACCAAAGTCTCCAGGAAACCACATTAAAAATGCAAATTCTATGCTCCACCTAAATCCAATGCTCTACAACTGTGCTATATTCCCAGCCTTTTTCTTTCTAAATTGCCAAGGCTGGCCTTGAATTTGAGATCCTACTTTCCTCCTAGCCTCAACCTCTAGAGTCACTGGGATTAAAGTAACTGGGAGTACAGGAGTGAGCCACCATGCGGACCCTCTCCAGGTAATTCTGATACTGGCTAAATTATGAGAACCACTGATTTATCCAATCTTCTCATTAGGGAGGTTATTGGCTTAAAGGAACAAGATTTCTTAGAAGTTGACACGCCTAGAAACTAGGCTCCCAACCACTATTTCCATGCACTTATGATTTACCCTTTTACTGTCCCACATGGGTCTGGATTCTTACCTATGGGACAATAATGCATAAAACAAATGCCTATTTCATAACAAAAACTTTTCAATTATCATGTCTCTCTTTCCCTAGCTTCATTTTCTGTTGCTCTAGTTCCATCAACTTTTTGTCATGTGGCATGGTTTATCTTGTCCTGCCTGAAGTTGCCACTCAGAAAGCCAGGAGAACCACCCAATCCATGTTTTTACCCTGGACCCCGTGATTCAGATGTCTGTAGTACTGGGGTTTCCGCTTTGAAAAACACTGTCACTTCTCCTAAGGGAAAAACTACTTAAAATTTAAAAAAAAAAAAAAAAATACTGCCTAGGCAGAAGACAAAAGAATTAGATTCCTATCATGTGAAGCTAATTTAAAAAAAATTTTTTAAAAAAAGGATATTCAGGAAAAAAAAAAAATTAGATTCCTTAAATTGACTCCAACCATTTAACAGAACTAATGAGTATTTCTCTTTTGTGTTAACTTTCCTTCATTTGTCTCCTTTTGTTTTTAAAAGAAATGCAATCAATTAATGATTGTTTTCCTACTCTAACATCAAAGGTCAATTTCGTTTGTCCCACAGGCTGAAAACTTCTGGTAAACCATGCATAAATATGTAAAGGTTAAGGCTGGGGATATGGCTCAGCAGTAGAGCACTCACTTAGCACTTGCAAGGACCTGGGTTTGATCCTCAGTACCACATAAATATAAATAATAAAATAAAGGTATTGTGTCCAACTACAACTAAAAAATAAAATTTAAAAAAAGTAAAGGTTAGCAAGGCATGATCAAGTATGAGTAAGCTCAAAAATATATACAATAAACTGAGAGGAAAAAAAGGGAACTAAAATTAATCCAAGGAGGTTATCTGATAAATATTTAAAACACAAAATTTCCACTAAACACATTAAATGATAAAATAATTTTATTGCACTTAAGGCCTTTGATGACCTTATAGAACTTCAAATTTCAAAACAGCCAAGAAAAATTAGAACTACTAATTAAATTCTTACCAGGCCAGGTGTGGTATCTTCATCACTGCTTTCCATATCAACGTTGCAAATCACAGCATCTGAACTGTTCTTGTGTTCTAGTTTGTTACTTTCAGCATGAATATCTAAGGATGATTTTTGCAGAGTAGATTCTGCCTTGGAAGATATGGCTTTCATTTTTGGAATTAATTTTTTTTTGCAAGTTTTCTTTAGTTGAGTCTTCTTAAACTTCTTACACATCACTGCATCATTAGAATTCTTTTCTAATAGGGATTTGGGGCACTTAAATTGACCTAACTTGTAATTAGTGAGTGAAAAGGGAGCAAGATAAACCTTAGCTGTTTTTCCTAGAACTGTAGTCTGTTCTGGTCTCAGAGATACGTGAACGACGTTTTGATTTTCTTTATATTCATTCACCTATTCAAGTCAATAAAGGAAAACAGTATTAGAAACCCAAGTCCTCTGCCTTTTCTTACAAGATCCCAACTAATCTCCGTTAACAAATCTAACCTCCATTTCATAATGACAACATAATTCAAACTGATAGCTTGTAAGGAAACTTCTTCCCCGCCTCCAAAATCTCTATTCATAATTCATTAGCTTGAATGAAATTACTGAGTTTTATTGAGCAAATTTTTTTTCCATAGGAGCTTACCAAAGCAATAAATAATGACTAGCGTTTGTAACTTAAGGGACTACTCCAACTGTCAGCTTCACAGTAACTTAATAAAGTTGCTAAAGCAAATGCTGGGGGCATGCGAAAAGGAGGTCCCAGATCCCATCCTGTCATTATTTCTAGGATTGTTGACAACAGCCTTCCTGTTGTTCTGGCACTGAAGGCCTATTTTCCACAGAAAACCAGGACAGAGATCCTCGCTTATCCCGGGTGCCAGGCAACGGTGCCCAGCAAATCCCAAAGACTAAGACAGGAGAAACAGAAAACCGTCAGACCGCTTCTCACCTTCACCTGGTTACGCTGTCTGGAGCAAGCCTTCTCCTCGGCCTCCGCGCTTAACCACGACATCTTTCTACGGCTTAGCAGCTGACGTCTTCCCGCCAAGACTGCGCGGGAGCCCGGGTGGGCGGGCCCTGGGGGAGTTCTAGAGGGAGGGGCAGCCCAGCCCGGATTTGAGCCCCGGGAAGAGGAGCCCCGCTCCGCTGACCTAGCAGCAGCGGGAGAACCTCCCCAATCCACGTTTTTACCCTGGACCCTGTGATTCAGGTGTCTGTGGTACTGGGGTTTCGCTCTGAAAAACACTGGCGCGGGGCTGGGGCTGGGCCGTAGAGCATTTGCCTTGCACGTGTGAGGCCCTGGGTTCTATCCTCAGCACCACGTAAAAATAAATAAATAAAATAAAGGTATTGTGTCCACCTACAACTAAAAAAAAAAAAAAAAAAAACAAAAGAAAGAAAAACACTGGCGCTTCTCCTAAGGGAAAAACTACTGCCCTGCGACGTGAGTCTGGGAAAAGTTAAGACGTACGTAGGTGCCATATGGAACGGAGGGCAAAGGAAATAAAAATTAATATGCAATGCAGGCTTTACCTAGGCCATTGCTTCCTTGTAACTCCACTACCAAAAATGATGTTCCTTTATTATATCTTCTTCCTAGGAAAGGAAGCACCCCTGGCCACAAAATTTAAATCCTCTTACTTCAGCCTCCCAAATAGTTGGGATTATAGGAGTGCTCTATCGTCCCCAAAATAAATCTTTTCAAAATTATGTCTACTCTTTATGTCTCTATCTCTCCCCAAACTGCTTCCTTGGTTCATTAATTGAATCACTACTGTTCTTTGCTTGACACTTGCCAATTTGGTGACAGAGGTACTGAGACTGACCTGAGGGGCACCACTGAGTTACATCCCCAGCCCTTTTTATTTTTTGAGAAAGGGTCTCACTAAATTTCTGAGGCTGACTTGAAATCCTCCAGCTTCATTCTCTCCAATCACTGGGATTACAGGCAGGGCACACCATGCTCGGTGCCGACTTAATTTCTTTTCCCAATCAGGGCCCAGCTTTAAAATGTAAGCTTTAAAATAATTTGAAAGTTAATCATATTTGTTGCATCTTCAAGATCTTCCATGACCTCGTATGCATGGAATTTTCTCTTGACTCAAAAATTACTGATAAACCAAACTTTCAGTGACCCATATATACCGTACTATTTCTGGACTTCAAAGATTCTGCTCACGCTAACCCTTCTCTCCCCAAACATGGTAATTATAAAGCCCTTCCTAAGGTGAAGCGTGTTATGACTTCCAATAAGTCAATTTGTTTTACACAGCTCAGCTGTAAATTGGAGTTGCTTGTTATTATTCTAAAAGTTCTTTAAAACTTCCTAAATAAAACTCAGTTTTCTTGGACTTTAACAATAGTCCATACTCTTTTCAGAGCCTAAATACAGTTAAAATAAGCACTTAATTACTTTGGAAATCCAGCCAAGAATGGATTTTAATACGCAGTTTCCAGAATCCCCATCCAATGGACAGATTAAACCAATTCTTCTGCGTGTTCAACAATCTAGACAAATAACAACTCGTTATCTCCTCAGTTTCTCGTTCACGGCTATCTGGCCGAACCCGACGGCGCACGCCTATAATCCCAGGGATTCTAGAGGCAGAGACAGGAGGATCGCCAGTTCAATAACATCCTCAGCAATTTAGCGGCACCCTGTCTCAAAATAAAAAATAAAAAGGGTTGGACATGTAGCTTAGTGGTAGAACGCCCTTGCATTCAATTCCCAGACCAAAAAGAACGAAACTTCCTTGCCCTACAGCCAAATCCAAAGGAAGCAACTTCCCACCAGAAGGGGATTCCAAATTCTGCAAGGTTGAGGACCCGGAAGGCACGGAGAGGTGGGGGACTGGAGGAGCGGTGGGGACGGGGGAGGGGCGCCTAAGGACATGCGCAATAACAGAATTTTTAAGCGGCCTGCGCTCAGAAGTCCTCCAAAATCCCACAATCCTCTCGTAACACATTTCCGGTTTACCTAGCTCTGACGTAAAAGTAGTTTCTATCAGTCGTGCTGTCGTGCCGGGCGTACCTAGGTGGGAAGTAGTTTAGCTGTTCGTTTTGAGTGTTCGCTGCTTATAAATCAACACCGCTGCAATCAACATGTCGGTCCCAAGCGCACTCATGAAGCAACCGCCCATTCAGTCTACGGCTGGGGCCGTCCCCGTTCGCAATGAGAAAGGTAACTGTGCTCACCCCTCTCCCAGTCAGATTTTACCTCTCCCAGCCTCGGCATCCTCCAAAACTCCCCCGGCTGGCCACCCGAACCCCGCTGGCCTCATTTCTTCTGCCTTTCCACACTAAAGTCGCACCCGTTCGCGTTGTCTGGGTTGAGGAGGAGATCTACTTTGCATCATATTTTGTTCTTGTGACCTGTCTGCTCTCGTAGGGCAAGCACCCCTCTATTCTATTGGCCTCCATAAATTTCTTACATAGCAGTCTGTTTAGGCTGCTTTGATAACTCTTATCAAGTATTGTAGTTATTTACGTGTCTATCTTCCCCTAGAAGACCATAACTTCGTTCAGGCCAGGAACCGTGTCTTCGAATAGAAAGTTGTGTAAGGTAGTGCCCCAACTTTAAGTCATTCATATTCTAGTGCATATAAGACATGAAAAAAGAGGTACATGCCCAGCAGATTGGGGTAATCAAGAAAAGCTTCTTGAAGACAGTGTCATTTAATTTGATCCTTAAAGAACGGGTATGATTTCAATAAGTGCAGATGTAGGAAGGACCAAAGTTTTTTCAGTAAAAATGTCGGGAAAGAATATTATTTTTTTTCCTTATTCTTTAAATATCCTGTATCAAACTTTGTGCAACTTGCCTATTTGGTGGTGGTGGGGGGATGCTGTTCATTAAACCCAGGCCTTCTGCATGACAGTCAGATGCTCTACCACAGAACTACACCATTTTTTTCTTTCTTTAACTCAACATGACTTTTGAGAATATTTTAATAAATATCAATTTCATTCATTTTAACTGCTTTTAAATTCCATTAAATAAATAAATAAACCACAATTTATTCCCTCCTGATGGGTAGTTAGTAGTTAGTTGTTGCCATATTGTTTTTCCTTTTATTGCAGAAGCCTGCAGTTGTCATCTTTCTTTGTTGTTGTTGTTGTCAATGGGTCTTTATTTATATGGGGTGTTAAGAATCAAACCCAATGCCTCACATATGTTATGCAAGTGCTCTACCACTGAGCTACAACCCCAGCCCCAGTTGTCACTCTTTTTTTTTTCTAGAAGTAGTTGCACACAATACCTTTATTTTATTTATTTATTTTTATATGGCTCTGAGGGCCTTGCACATGCTAGATGATCGCTCTGCCACTGAGCCACAATCCCAGCCCCCAGTTGTCATTCTTAAATGTATCTATTGGATACCTTTTTTTTTTTTGGTACTGGGGATTGAACTCAGAGGCACTTAACTACTGAGCCACATCCCCAGCCCTTTTTTGTATTTTGTTTAGAGAAAGGTCTCAGTGAGTTGTTTAGCACCTTCTAAATTTCTGAGGATGACTTTGAACTCATGATTCTCCTGCCTCAACCCCTTAAATTTACCACTGGATTACAAGACTGAGCCATACCATGCCTGGCTTTGTGATACATTTATGTAAAAATTTCCTTAGGGAGGAACTTTACTATCTGTAACCAATTGTTCTCCAAAGTAAATTATAAGAACTTCATAGTTTTTATTTCCTAGACATCCATCCATACTTCATTGTATGGGATCTTTCTTTCTTTTTTTTTTATTTTTTTATTTCTTTGTAGTGGGCATTGAATCCAAGGCACTTACCACTGAGCTACCTGCCCAGCCTTTTTTTTTTTTTTTTGCAGTTGTATATGGACTGCATTCCTTTATCTTATTTATTTATTTTTGTGTGGTGCTGAGACTCAAACCCATTGTCTCACACATGCAAGGCAAGCGCTCTGCCACTGAGCTATAGCCTCAGCCCTACTGCCTAGCCTTTTATTTTCTTATTTTGAGACAGGGTCTTGCTGAGTTGTTTAGGGCCTCATTACATTTCTGAGCCTGGCCTAAAACTTGTGATCCTCTTGTCTCAGCCTCCCAAGCTGCTAGGATTTCAGGCATACGCTACTGTGCCCAGCTTCCAGGCTGGTCTTAAACTCCTGGGATCAATTAATCGTACCTCAGCCTCCAGAATACACCTGATTACTTTTTTTAGAAAGTTTTTATTCTAATTTGTTATAAACCTGACTACCATGGTGGGGGGGCAGGTAATGGTGTTAGGAACTAAACCCAGGACTTCATGCATATTAGGCAAGCACCCTACCATTTCACTACATCCCAAGTCCCTAATTTACTATAACTTTAAGCCTTGCTCTTTGGTACAAACCACCTCCTCCTTTACCCCCTCTATTTTATTCTTCATCAGAATTATCTTAGTTCTTTTCGGCCTCCTATCCTTCTATATGATTTTAGAAACAGCCTGGGGCAACTTTTAATGGAATTGCATTAAAATTATAGATTATACATTTATAGGATAATTCAGGCATAGTTACGATCTTCTCATCCTTGAACATGATATATTTCTCCATTTATTTAGAGCTTTTATTTTTTTTTTTTTATTGTTGGTCGTTCAAAACATTACATAGTTCTTAATATATCATATTTCACAGTTTGATTCAAGTGGGTTATGAACTCCCAATTTTACCCCATACACAGATTGCTGTATCACATCAGTTACCCTTCCATTGATTTACATTATTTAGAGCTTTTATATCTTTGAATAAAATTATACTTTTCCTCCTAAAGGCATTATTTTACTTGTTGAATTTATTTCTTGGTATTGAGTAGTTGCCGATGTAAATGGTATTTTAAACAATATTTTCTAACTATACATAGTTATACATAAATACACTGTGTGTGTGCTGGGGGGGGCGGTGCTGGGGATTGAAACCAGGGCCTTGTGCATGCAAGGCAAGCACTCTTCCAACTAAGCTATATCCCCGGACCCAACACTTTTTCTTGTTTGTTTATTTGTTTGTTTGTTTGTTTGTTTATTTTAGTTGTTAATGGATCTTTATTTTATTTATTTATATGTGATGCTGAGAATCAAATCCAGTGCCTCACACATGCTAGGCAAGTACTTTACCACTGAGGCACAACCCCAGCTGCCCCATTCACTTATTTTTATATACATACAGGTTTTTTGTTTTTGTTTTGGCTTGGTTTTTGGTACCGGAGATTGAACTCATCCCCAGTTCTATTTTATATCTATTTTATATTTTATTTAGAAACAAGGTCTTGCTGAGTTGCTTGGTACCTTGCTAAATTGCTGAGGCTAGGTTTTGTTGGTTTTTTTTTTTTTTTAGTGTAGTTCAACACAATACCTTTATTTCACTTATTTATTTTTATATGGTGCTGAGAATCAAACCCATGGTCTTGCAAGGCGAGCACTCTACCACTGTGCCACAATCCCAGCCCCCTGAGGCTGGTTTTGAACTCAAGATCCTCCTGCCTCAGCCTCCCCAGCCACTGGAATTATAGATGTGCTCTACTACAACCAGCTTCCTGAATTGTTTAGCTCGACTTGTTATTTTGTATTTTTTCAGAGACAATGATAGCTTGGAAATTACGGTAGTTTTTTCCTTTTCAGTCCTTATCATTTATGTATTTATTATTGTCCAAGTTAGAATCATAATACAGGGTTAACTATAAAGTATAATGGGTACAACATAAGGATGCTCACTGTTTGTTCATTTAAGAAACAGATCTCTCCAGTCTCATGCCTATAATCCCAGTGACTAAGGAGGCTGAGGTAGGAGGATTGCAAGTTTGAGGCAACTTAGTAAGATCCTTCCTGAAAATAAAAAGGGCTGGAGATGTAACTCATTGGTAGAGCTAGCTTTAATCCTCAGTACAAGGAAAAAAAAATCATTATGTGACTTAAAAAAAAATAGCATATTTCTCCTTTTTCCCCCACTACTTTTCTAAAGTTAAGCCATTCTTGAAATCCTAGGTTTACTCCTATTAGGTCAGGATGATTTCGAGTTTTGGGTTTTTGTGTGTGTTGTAAGGATTTGGGGAGAGAATATTTTTGTATGTAAGTGAAACTCACCTAGAGTTTCCTTTGGTTATTAGGATTTGCTTATCTTATAAAAGAAGTTGGTTAGTTTTCACTCTTTCTGTTCACTGCAATTGTTTGTATGTGTAAAAGAAGTTACTCTTACAGTTTTGATGGCACAAAAGCTAAAGGAAAGAAGGTGGAAATAAAAAATATTAGAATTTTAGGTTATGTGGCAATCTTTTATAAAGGCTGTCGTGGAAATTCCAAAGGAAATTAAAAGAATGTCCAACCAATATTTTAGTTTTATAAGTTCCTACTTATCATCCTGACTATATCCTGGGCACTGTTACAATAATTTGTTTAAGGTTATAGCTGAAATGGAGTAGCATGAATTTATGGTGGGAGTGGAGTTTTTTTTCTACTGGTTCACTGCTCACCTTCCTTCACTTAATTGTACCCAAGGTAAGCTTCATTATCATGAGAGTAATCACAAAAATGCTTTCCCATGAGTTGGCCTTTGTTGGAAAGCACCATTAGATGAATAGGAGATTGGGTAATGGTTCTCTTCTTCTGCTTAAACCCTTGTCTACCAGAAATTCAGGCGCTACCTGCAGAGGCCAAGGGCTGAAGAACATTGGGAAAGATTACTGACTTATTATGTTAACTTATTATGTTATCTCTCTTGCCCAGGTGAGATTTCAATGGAGAAGGTAAAGGTAAAACGTTATGTATCTGGAAAGAGGCCAGACTATGCCCCTATGGAGTCTTCAGATGAGGAGGATGAAGAATTTCAATTCATTAAGAAAGCCAAAGAACAAGAAGCAGAACCGGAGGAACAAGAGGAGGATTCATCTAGTGATCCCCGGCTGCGGCGTTTACAGAACCGTATTAGTGAAGATGTGGAAGAAAGGTAATGACTAAGGTTATTCTTCCCTGGATCTGAACCTCTGCAGGATAATTAATAACATCACTAATACCTAATAGTTGAATAATATTTATATGTGCCAATTATGCTGTTCTAAGTAGATTATATTTACTAATTCTTATAATCCATACAATAACCTTATGAGGCTGTCGTTATTTTACAAATGAGAAAAGTGAAGCACAAAGGAGTTAGGAGAATAATATGATGAAAGATACACATCCAGTAAGTGGCAGCTTCAGAAAACAGCAGGTAACTTCTAGCCTAAGGATCTTAATTAACTCATTAAGGAAATAGAAAAGATACCAAGAGGCTCCAGAGATTTCTCTATAGTAGACGGCTTACCTAGCATGGAAGAGGTCTTGGATTTCATCCCAACTCCTCAAAGAATAGAGAGACAATTGTTTGTTCTTTAAAGGGAGTCTTTTTATCATGAAGATGTTTTATAAAACTTGAGAAATTGGTTGTATCCACCTACTTATTCCCCAGTGAGGGGAAATGACATGATAAAGTAGGAAAAAAGACTTAAGAAGTGATCTCATGTTAGAAAGAGAGCCTCCCAGTGAGGGGATTTGTATGTTGTGTATTGATTGACGAATTACCTTACAGAGGCCATAGGTCCTGAACTCTCACTGTTCATATTGTCTCAGGAATTTGTCACAGCAACCATCAAAAATTGTTTCACTAAAATAGTATGTCATTGAAAATAATATAGTATGATTTAATGTTGAAAGTGTAAACTACTTGAGTTATTGAAAATGTTCCTCTGTGCCATGTGAGTTTGCTGTTGTGCCCCCAAAATGGTGTCTGAACACATTTAGTGTTTTAGGCCCAACTTGACTATTTGCTCTGACATTCTGGTATAGTTTCTTTAATCTCTACCTCAGTTGTTACATCTCAAAGACATTCGTATTAATGAAGGCAAATCAGGTTGTAAGAAAATGTGGTGGATTTTCCTATTTTTGTGACATTGGTCATACACTTGGAGATCCTGTTTTTCAGATTGGCCCGACATCGGAAAATAGTAGAACCTGAAGTAGTAGGAGAAAGTGACTCAGAAGTAGAAGGAGATGCTTGGCGCATGGAACGAGAAGATACCAGTGAAGAAGAGGAGGAAGAAATTGATGATGAGGTGTGGTAAAGAGAAATGGGAGGTTTTTTTCCTGAGCAGAAGAAAAATTGGTGGGAAGATCCTATTTTTTTTCTTTTTTTAGTAGTGGGAATTGAACCCAGAGGTACTTTACCACTGAGCTATATCCTTAGTCCTTTTTATTTTTTAATCTGAGACAGGGTTTTATTAAGTTGCTGAGGTTGGTCTCTAACTTGTGATCCTCATGCCTCAGCCTCCCAAGATGCTAGGGTTGCAGGCATGTGCTACCATGTCCAGTGACAGTATTCATTTGCTGAGGCCATAAAGCCAAGATGACTGCTTTTGGCAGAATTGTGATAGTGTTTCCTCTTTATTAGAGATAAAATTGAAAATAAAGTGGTTCTAAATTTCGTTTACTTAGAATTTGTTGAACTTGATGAGACAAAAATAAAAAGCTATCTCAGGAGTGTAGCCTAGAAGTAGAGCTTGTGCTTAGCATGTGCAAGACCCTGGGTTCAATCCCCAGCACCAAAAAAAAAAAGAAGAAAAAAAAAAGCCATTGTAGAGTACAGACCATTTGAATAACAAGCTTAGATGTATGCTTTGATAGGAAATAGAGAGGCGCCGTGGAATGATGCGTCAACGAGCACAGGAGAGAAAAAATGAGGAAATGGAAGTCATGGAGGTAGAAGATGAAGGACGTTCTGGGGAGGAGTCAGAATCAGAGTCAGAGTATGAAGAGTACACAGACAGTGAAGATGAGATGGAGCCTCGCCTTAAGCCAGTCTTCATTCGAAAGTAAGTATCTCAAAAACAGGTCGGAATTTACATAGTTACTTCTTTCTAGGTCTGACAGTGAAAGCCTCATTTCTATCCCATGTTTGTCCAAATCTAAGTACTAAGCATTTAGGCCAGTGCCCAGGGTGTAGATATTGAGGAGTAGTATGGTATAGCAGGAAGCCTGTTTGTTTTCATATCTCTCTTTCCAGTTAAGGAGCACTTGTCTGCTCAAGGGTGTATATTTTGAGCATGAAATTAAGCTTAAATAACAAATTCTGGGCTGAGGTTGTAGCTCTGGCAGAGCACTTGCCTTGCACATGTGAGGAACTGGGTTTGATCCTCAGCACCACATAAAAACACATAAATAAAAGTATTGTGACCATCTACAACTAAAAATATTTTTTTTAAAAAATTCCTATTTGTGGCTGTGGGGTGGCTCAAATGGTAGCGCGCTCGCCTGGCATGCGTGCGGCTCGGGTTTGATCCTCAGCACCACATACAAACAAAGATAATTCATTCTCTCTCTCTCTCTCTCTCTCTCTCTCTCTCTCTCTCTCTCTCTCTCTCTCTCTCTCAAAAATTTCTATTTCCTAATGGCTAGAAATTCTATTACTTATAATCCAGCAGGCTTCTTATTATCTAGGCAAACCTCAAGAATGAACATAATTTTGGTGAACTAAAGATCTGTGAGAACTCCTCTATTTTTGACAGTTTGCAAATAATAGAGCCAAAGATTATTTGGCTTTGTCGGATTTGGATGGGACTAGATTGAGAGGAACAAAGAGATCCATTCTAAGGACTTTGGGCAATTAACAGGACCTCTATGATGCAGGAAGGACCGAGTGACAGTTCAAGAACGGGAGGCTGAAGCATTGAAACAGAAAGAGCTGGAGCAGGAAGCAAAGCGCATGGCTGAAGAGAGGCGAAAGTACACCCTCAAGGTACTGGGAGTGGTTGTGAGGATTGAGTGCAAAGAGTGGTGTAATTAGGTTTGTCTGAGGATAAGGAAGTGCATATCTGAATTTTTTTCCTTATCCAGATTGTAGAAGAGGAGACCAAGAAAGAGCTGGAGGAGAATAAGCGTTCCCTGGCTGCACTGGATGCACTCAACACTGACGATGAAAATGATGAAGAGGAATATGAGGCATGGAAAGTTCGAGAGCTAAAAAGAATCAAGAGGGACAGAGAAGACAGAGAAGCGTGAGTAATGGGATTGGTAATGCTGCTGATGGAACAGGTTTTCTAGTACCAGTATTGTAGCTCAGAGGCCTGTCACCTACTATGGTTTCCATTCTTGGGATGGGTTTGGTTTGCTGCTTGGTTTCTTTGTTTGTCTGTATTCAGTATTGGGGATTAAACCCAGAGGGGCTTTACCACTAAGTCACATCCCCAGCCCTTTTTATTTTTTATTTTGAGACAAAGTCTCACTAAGTTGGTTAGGGCCTCACTTATGTGCCGAGGCTGGTCTGAAGCTTGTGATCTTCCTCCTCAGCCTCCCAAGTTGGAACTGTAGATGTGTGCCACCACACCTGGATTTTGGTTTGGTTTTTTGTTGTTTTGTGACCCTGGAGATTGAACCCAGGGCCTTAAGCATGTTGAGCAAGGGGCTCCCTTTACTGAGCTACATCCTGAGCCCCATTCTTGGTTGAGTTTTTTTGGGGGGGAGGGTTTGTGTTTTGTTTTGTTTTTTGTTTTTTTTTAGCAAAATAACAGGATTTATTACAGTAAATAGAAAGCAAAACTCCCCAAAAGGGAGGAGTTCCAAGAGAGGGATGTCAATGGGATGGCTATTATCTATGGGCTTATATAGATCTATAGGTTTAAGGAAGTCAGCCCTATGCCTAATCCCTGCATAAGGCTCTCAGTGTCCACTAGGCATTCCTGCAATCTTTAATCCAATCAAATATCGATAACACATTTTTCCTTCTTTGGTGAGGCTGTGGACTCCAGGTCATATATGTCCTGATTTAAAAATAACCTTATGCAAGTTTCTGAGCAAAAACCTACTGTTTCACTGGGCAAAAGTGGCACACACCTGTAATCCCAGCAGCTTGGGAGGCTGAGGCAGAAGAATCATCCATTCAAAGCCATCCTCAGCAAAAGCAAGGAGCTAAGCAACTCAGTGAGACCCTGTCTCTAAA